>NC_141228.1:8912500-9512500 GCF_054856515.1 Filicampus tigris | reverse complement strand
AGAACTGAATTCGGTGGCCGACTGGTTAGCACATCCGTTCAGGGGTCATGGGTTCAAATCCCGGCTCTGGCCTTACAGTGTGGAGTTTTCATGTTCTCCTGTGCCTGCCTGGGTTTTCCATTCCATTCCATTTTTTATTTGTTTCGAGCAGAATTACTTATCATAAAACGTAAATGATATGCATACAAAAAACAAAAAAAACAAAAACAAAAAACAAGACTTGAGCAATACTGAAAGCAGAAAACATGTAGGTTCGATATTCAAATCAAATCATTAACACTCGAAAAGGAGTGTGAAGAAGAGAAACTTATTTAATCCCACCCCTATTTCTCATCAATAATCAATAACAGTTTAAATACTTCCTTCTGTCTTTTAACATCATCCAGAACAATAAACAAAAGGCAAGGCAAAATTTAACACACTATTGCAATATATAACCAAAATATGAATGAAAATAAGAGCAATATACTTTCGTTTATTCATTCGGTTAACTGTTAGCTTAGTTTGATAATGATACTTACCAGCAATGGTAAAACAAGCACATACCAGCATATAAGGAAAAGCTCATACCAGCAATGGTAAGATACTACATAAAGAAACCACATACCAGCAATGGTAATAACAACGATACCAGAAGGCTAATGGATAATACATACCAACTTGGTGAGGAACAACAAGCACACATCAACATTTCAAGACAGAGAATTTATTCCATATTGCATAATTGCATATTACAGATAAACATTGCATGGCATTAAGACCCGCTCTCACTATATTGTGACCAGAGCATATGTTTATATAACAGTTTAAATCTGTGAATATTTTGGCATTGCTTGTGTTGGATATCCAGGCTGTTCCAAAGTTTCACACCACATACAGATACAAAAAAGCTTTTCCGAGTAGATCGGACTCTACGTAATGTGAAATCTCCATATCCTCTCAAATTATGCGTTTTCTCCCGAATTGTGAAAAAGTGTTGTATGTTACTTGGTAATTGTTTGTTGAAAGCTTTGAATAAAATTATTAATGTATAATATTTTATTGCATTTTTAATAGTTTTGACTGAATGAAAAAATGGTGAGTGTGTTCTAGAAATCCAACCTTGTGAATGATCCGCACAGCTCGTTTCTGTAAAGTAACTAATGGATTGATTGTACATTGGTAACTGTTTCCCCACACCTCAATACAATACGTAAAATATGGTAGTTTTCTCTGGGTACTCTGTTGAATGAATGACCGGTAGGTTAAGTGAGGAGTCTAACTTGACCGTGAATGTGAGTGTGAAAAGTTACTAGTCCATATGTGACCTGTGAATGCCTGAAAACCAATCTAGGGTATAACCCGTATTATGTAATCTTTGTAGAACTGAAAGCCCCTTGAGATGTATTATCTATTTTTGGATTTTTTTTCTTAACATTATTACATGGCACCATTGCAGAACGTTTAGGTTAAAGCAAACCAATGAGGACAAAAATTTGACCTGGACAATAGCTGATTCAGTAAGATTTTAGTAATAACCACTTCTATCCTATACCTCATATATTTTTTCCTTTCCTTTTTCAACCTCCTTCACTATGATTCACTGTCTGCTTGTCTCTGCTGTTTCAGTGCCAAAGCTTTATGTACTCTCTGGAGAATACCAGTGACATTTCCAGTCTCATTTTACTTCCACCCATTGAGCATCTTCCACTTTCCAGCTGTGTGCACTTGTCTGTCGAGTGGGGGACTCCCAAAACCTATTTGTGTCTGGGAAAAGACTCTGTGGGATGGATAAACTTTTGGGGCAGTTTGTGCCACATTAAAGCTGTGCAGTGCAGTCATAGTCTCACAATGAGCACCTCTAAGTTTCTGCAAGGAGCAGTCAAGGCCGAAGCTTGTCTATGGAAACAATTCTATTTTGTACAGTATGAAGAGAAGTTCTGCTGGATAAACTAACAACACATGTTCACTGTATCAACCAGTCTGGAATTAAATGCAGAGAAGGTTGACTGCAAGTAAGAAGCCAAAATACTTATTTAAAGCAATAAGAACAAAGAAACAGGGGTAGAGAGCCTTTCTAAGCACCTGAAAGGCCTTTCAAGAGATCTCTCTTTTGTTGTTTCACTCCAGACAGTCACAGTACGAGCAGGTACATATATTCACACACATCAGCAATTTCCCTTTCTTTCTTTTTTTCCTCTCATTGATGTGTTTTGTGCTCAATCTGCATTCCTCTACTCAACAACCTTTTCGCCTCTCACATCAAACAGAAGTGTGGAAGGAACAAAAAAGGCAGCAGACAAGGAAAATCCAATGAAACAGACAGCAATTATGAACATAATATGCTCAAAAACACACTGGAAATAACAAAAACAGCAGGGTGCATGAGAGGTTCGTTATTTAAAAAAAATGCTCCAGTTAAAATCTGGCACGAGTAGAAGTCAACACCACACGCTCAGGAGGAAGGAACAAGGAAACAAATCAAGATTATGATGTGAAGTAAAATAGCAGTATCAGAATGATATGCAAACATACTTAACTATCATTCCAAATGACTCCACCCAAAAATGTCAAATGCCGTTCGTTTGTGTTTTCTATTGAGCAATAATCCAATTCACTGTGAAAATTTGATATACAGCATTTCATACATCCTCATACTGTAAATATGATATGTGGTCCTCAGAGAGCAATAACCTAAAAGAGCCAAGTAAAGTAAAGGTGCTACTGTAATCAATCTCTGTTTTCCAGAGCCTCTATTACTGTTCAATCTGATGCCAATCGCTCGAAAGAGCCTGGATTAATTCCAGAATATCACCTGGTAGAGCAGAAAGATGCCACAGAATCAGTTTCGAAATATAATATTACACTTACTAACCCTAACCCTTGCTGCAACAAAAAAGACTAAAAAAAAAAACATAAGATGAGAGAGTCTTGCGGGTATGACATAAACCTTGTGAGTTTAGATGGTAGTCACTGCCCTACTTGGTGTCAATGCTTGGGCACTGTATATTATGCTGACGCTCGCCTAAATATATTAGTTTTTTTTGTTCTGTTTTTTTATTCTGCACAATTCCATCCTTCCACTAAATTTCAAGGAAATGGGTTGTGTAGGTTTTTGTGTAATTCTACTAACAAATTCATACATCCATTCATTTTCTATTACACTTGTCCTAATTTGGGTTGTGGATGAGCTGGAGTTTCTCTGCCGTATGATTTTGGGAGACACCACCAGCCAATCGCAGGGCACTTACTGTATAAACATTCCTGTCTATGGACAATTTAGAGTCTTTAATGAAACTAACATGCATGTTTTTGGAATGTGGGAGGAAGCAAGAGGGCAGGCATGAAGAGAACAGGCAAACTTCACACAGGGGGGTCTGAATCAAGATTTTAACCCAGTAGGCCTATCTTTCAAGTGTAACGCAGATGTGATAACCACTCTCATTCTAGTGCCCTTCTAACAAATTAACAAGCAAATAAAAAAAGTGATAAAACTATCTCTGGGCTTCACATTTTATGTTAGGGATGTATTATGTTAAACACACATGTATTAGGAATGTGTGGAGCAGCCTTTTAAATGCACACAAAATATGATTGGATCAACAGCTTAGTAACTGCTTGGGGTAGACCTTTTAGTCCACCTTCAAAATATCTTATCAATACACGTTGGTCAGTTTTATGCATGTGGATGTCCTTTGCTCTTTCAGCGTGACACCATCAGGGAAGGTCCATCAAGGCATATTTGAATGAGTTTGGTCTGACACCTTTGGGGTGAACTAAAATAGAGATTGTCAGCAACATGGGTGCCCCCTGACCACACAAATGTTCTTCTGGATGAATGGACAAAAATTGCCATTATAAAGCTCTACAGTCTTGTAGAAGGTTTGGCCAGAAAATTTGTTTTTGTTGTTTTTGCACAACTACATACATCTTATAAAACTACTTGATAATACTGATTGCAAGTCAGTATTAATAATAGATTGATACTGCTCGCAGTGAAATTGATGCAGTAGAATTGGTCTCCTAAATGTTTACATTTTGTTGTTGTTGTGGAGTGATAATCTTGAGCAACTTGTTTAAGTAAAAAAAATCCAGAAGAGACTAGACTTTGTCCTAATTAAAAAGTAAACATTGCAAAACACTTAAAGGTTGTGAAAATTAATTGAGATTTACCAATTATATTTTGTATCAACCTTAATTATTGCCCTGCATTTACTTGGCATCAGATCAATATCAGAACATTCAGCATCACATACCCCTAAAACCTACACCATGACTCATGAAAGTGCAATGGCCAGACATATTTAAAAGCTAAGTTTCAATTAATGCTTCACATGCAGAAAGGACATTTGCAATCCAAAGAAAGCATCCCCCAATATCTCATTAAAATTTGACCAAATAAAAAAAGCACATTTAGTGGCACAACAAAAATCCCTCTCGGGTTTCAGCTGCCTGCTGGTGGCCTTCAGCAGTGCTGCGGCGTGAACGTGAGGAGATGGTGAAAATGTTAGCCACCCTGACACAAACAGTCCACATGAGACGAAGGGTTAATCCTGTTTCAAACAAGTCAGGTTTAACCCTCGTCAACCTTACCACCAAGGCTGCAAACACTACCGCACAAAATGATATACGGACTCCTCGTACACACACATGCACGCCGCCCCCCCCCCCCCCCCCCACACACACACACACATACATCCATTCACGATCACCCTATAAACGCGACCATGTTCAACACACACATACACACACAAATATTTGGTAAGACTAAAAGTCTATCATCTGTTTTGTGTTCCCAACATTTAAGCAGCTGTGTCTGTGGTCAGGCAGAAGTGTTGACAGCTGAAGGCCTGTTGTGCCATAAAGCTGTACCTCTAGACTTTCACAGTTTAATGATATCTATAACTAATTTGCTTGAGAATACACACAAACACACACACCCAGCAGGTGACTTGCAAAGCACCTCACGGGGTCAAAAGACACTTATACACATAACTGTGGTCACCTGGCCTTTCTCATATAGCCAACACTCCTCCCTTTAATCCCATACGCTCATAACCTCTTAATGGAGGGCGTGGCTACTCAAAATAAAAACAGGCTTTGTTGAGCTGTGTCGGTGAGGGAACTATAACTCTTCGAACCTTTTATTCTCACATATATTTCTGCTAAATTTCAAGCATGCCAAGAGGTCTTCTCTTATAACATTTTGGAATACTGAGTTTCACAATTCCACTGGTCCCATTGAATCCAGCACATGAATGAAAAGCGTCCTTGAATGTGCTGACCTTGCATAATTCTGACCAAATGTTGGAGTGGCAGGAGTTTGTTGAAAAAAACAAAAAAACTGAAGTGGGATTCTGTAAAGTGAATGACATCTTTTTCATGTTTTCCACTTACATTTCAGTCATGCTGGATCATAGGCTTCCATTAAGCACTTAAAATCTCACTCGCTTAACCTTGTAAGACTCAAAAGAATTTGTATTGGGTGCTAAATGAATCAAAAACAAACACGAAGAGTTAACTGTAGAGTACAGTCTGTGAAAAATTGTTTCCTATGTATTTCAAAGAGTTAAAAAAAAAGGATCTAAATGTAAATTGTGTGTCCATATAACAAAATTCTAGTCATTTGTAATACAATTTGTGTTTTACAATAACAAAAATGCTAACATCTGCTTTGTGTCTCTTCCACATCTATCTCATCCATAACAAAACTACTGTACACTCCAAACTAATCACATATCTGTTCTTGCTTGAGTTTCAAAGTCTGATTAATTCTTCCGTATCAAACCGCTAGCTAAGAATGAGACATCAAACTTAGCATTTCATTTTCTGCATTCCTTTTAATTGTGGGTGTTCTTAGTGATGATGTAAAATCTCATTATAAAGAACAAGTCAGTTAATAGCCCCTTAAAGACATCTAATTTAAAAGACCAAAAATAAAAGACTTCAACTCAACAGCGTACTCCCAGGTGGCCTGACTTCATACATAGATAATTTAAAAACTGTGCCATATTAGCTTGGGAACCTTTCCATCATCCAGTCATTGTTTGCAAACCATTGTTGCACAATGACAAAAGTCCTATTTTTTTCCCCTCTTCTCTTTGTTCGCCTGACTATTTCAGCTCCGCCAAAGTAATAGAATGTTATTTTAAAGCATACATTCATCAGTCTGTGCAAGTCAGTGGCAAAATTCGACTAGCATAGACCAGACTCATTAGAGTTTATCATTTTGGTGTGGCAAAACTGGAAGTAGAAAGCACTTTGCCCCTCTGTAAACAAAGGGGACACTAACCTAAAAAGTGGGACTTAGGACATAATTGAAATAATAATGGAAATAGAATTCATGACTATATACAGCAGATTCTCTTGCCTCTTCCTGTGTTTGTAAGTACTGTAAATGTATGAGGTGTGCCAGAAAAGTTCCAGGACTGGTGTCACATGTATTTCAAATCTAAACTTCAAAAGACACGTTTCTCATACTTTTTCAGCCTTCTCAGTCACACATTCATGCACATCTGAAAGGATTCATCCGGGATACTCTGCAGCGCCGTTGTAACGGCCATCTTCATGTTGTCCACGGTTTCAAAACGGGTCCGTTGATGCCCCCCTTGAGGATAGGAAAGAGGGAAAATGTTCTTCCAAAACATGAAATGTCGAATGCTCCGGATGTTGTGATCGGGCACTTTGGCGTGCTGAAACAGCCATGAGATGTCATGCCACAACTCTTGCCGCTTCTCGTATAATGCACGAAGAAAATGCCACAGGATCTCTTTGTAGATGTGCTTGATTGATTGTCTGGCCCACTCATAGTTTAGATTTGAAACACTGCATTCTGTGATACCAGTCCTGGAACCTTTCTGACACCCCTCATAGTTCCGTTTATTTATTTTAGCTGCTGTCAGGGGAGAGGAAAATTCATTACCACCCTTAAAAAGAGACACAATAATGTACGAATTTGACCTCAGTTACCTCAAAACCTCTTGGGTCAGATATCGTGTAAAATACGGTTCAAATGACTATGCCCCCTTCAAGCAAAGTTCCTGTGGGCATGCTATTTCTTTGCACAACAAACATAAACCATACTACAATTCAACCCCCATCTTTCAAAAAAAAAATAAACACTTCCGAATCTGTCAGATTGTGAGAGCAGTCCCTGTGCACAGCCTTCTTCAGATCCCCCACAGATGTTTAATGGAACTGTTCATAATTCCTTCCACTTCCACTAAAGCCCCTTAGTTTCAGAAAACAGCACCAACGCAGCCATCTGTATGCTTCATTGTTGGTATGGTTTTCCTTTGGAGATGAGTAGTGCTGCGTTTGCGCCAAACATATCGTCGCTGTCGTATGAAAAACACTTATCTCGATTTTTTTCATTTTCTTAATTTTACATGAGTCATGTTTCCGCATTACAGACATCGCATTAAAGTGAAAAATAAAAAAGTTGCCAAAATTGGAGGTAAGTGTTTTTCACAGGACAGCGACGATATGTTTTATGGACAGAAAGACCGACCTTGTTTTTATTGGACCATATGGATTAATTTTACTGCGTGCATTTGGGAGATTCCAAATGTGCGTTTGCAAAATGTAGGCGGGCTTCGATGCTTTTCCTTGTAAGGTTTCCATCCTGCCACCCCATAGCCCAGTCATATAAACAGGAGAAAGGTGATGGTTGTCACATGTAATAAACAGCCAGTACTTGCCAGAAATTCCTGCAACTCCGTTAATGTTGCTGTCGGCCTCTTGGCAGACTCCCTGACCAGTTTTCTTCTTCTTGTCTTTACATCAATTTCGGAGGGAATCATTGGGTATCATTAAGATATTTTCTTGTGATCAAATGTTTTTAATTACATTTCTTTTTATAAATATTGGAATAGGCAATGACAAAAGACAACAAACATACATATGTAAACAAACACCAACATATCGTATTCACACATCCCCTTCCCCAACTCACCTCTTGGACTGTAACAATTCATATTCTGTAATTTATAACAAAAATAAATACAGACATACAAACAAATGAAATCTCTATAGTTTAAGCAAAGCGTGTTATCAAGCATGTCATGATACATATCATTGCCAATTTAGTGGTTTATGAAGCTAACTGTCGGCGCATTTGGTGTGTGGTCAGTAACCCTCTTATCTGGCAGCCAATGCAAAACTTTGTCCACATGAATGGATGAACATAACTTTAAGATTCCAAGTTTGACAGACTTGTATACTGTAGGAAAATAACATTGAGTCTATTTGGCAGCCTTGTAAATACTTTTGAAATATTTCTTGCATAAAATATTTCTGGTTTATTCCTGGTTTTATGGCTATTTCATTGCTAATCCTGACATATTTCCAGTCGCTGTTGCACAATTCCAGGGGTTTGTGAGCCAAATTGGCTCGTCAATAGTGAAGTACCGAGACAGAATCTTGCAAAAGAATCAAGAAACATGGCTTGGAAGACTGGAAAGCCTCCACGAGGTTTGGCCATTTTGAGACTACTCGGAGAAACACTTTTCTTTTGAGTATAGTGAGTTGAATATAATTAACCTATGCTCATGCAGATGCAGGGGATTGGTGAGGCAAAATGTGATGTCTCTCTTAGTGAAACTTAGTTTAACAGACTAATTAGAACAGTATTGTGGTGAAGTGTGAATGAGTTCCCATTCGGGTTACAGATCGGTCGGTTGTGTGCACATTCAGAATGCTCATTTGTGGTGAGCCATGACAGCGTGAGACCAGAGTCTGTGAGCGGAAGAGGATGAGCACATGGGGATGGGAGCAGAAGTGCAACTTAAAAAGGAGGGAGGAGAATTGAAAAGTGGAAATAATCAAAGCAGACAAGGGAAGTAAGAAGAGAGAGCGAGTTCTGTGTTTTGGATGCCGGAGCATTCATCTAACAACTTTTCACCGGTGTATCTGTCATGTGGTTTGATTTCTACAAATAAACCTCAACGATTCTGCTCTAGGCAAATAACTGTCTGCTGAAGCATCCGCCAAAGTGCAGTCACTTTATGCAACAAATTAAATGCTACCAATAAAGCGCCAAAAAGTAATTACAAGATAACATTTCAGCAAGATAATGAATGAGGCTTTGTCTATTTGTGGTTCTGCTATGATTACATGTATCATTCATTCATTATCAGTAATCAGCAACAGAGTGTGAAACAGAATGCGCCACACCCCACTGGATGCTGCGGTCGATGCTGTGACACGTACTTAATGAAAAGAGTGGTTGCCTTAAATGACAAATAACCAAGCTCAAAGCATAAAACCATTTCATGAAATATGTTCCATCACCCCTTAAGAGGAAAATTACAGCAGCAAACGTAAATATGTCATCATTTAATAGATGGCTAGATTTACAGTATACAGTATGTCTTCATGTCAAGTGGCTGCGGTTTACAGCTGGGAAGGGGAATGACACTTTGTAATAAACTTACATCATATACATTCATTAAGTTTAATAACAGGAAATGGACATATTTTTCAAAGGTTTCTCCTCTTGTTAAGGTACAGGGTGTGCAAATAATTTCAGAAAATTCACAATAATGGAATAGCTGGATAAAATGTACAAAGATTGTACAAAATGCTAGTGCTAACACAACTTGAGAGGATCATGGTTGGTCCACCAGTATTTTAGAGTAGACCATATGAAAAGATAATGTGTTATTACAAACCAGTGCATGATTCAGATTTTTCAAGATTTTTTTTTGGGGGACCTGCTTCAGGTTGGAGTTATTGAATGATTATTTTATGAATTATTAATGTCTACAGTGGATGACGTGTGAAAGTTAATGATATGATTAATGGAGGAAAAAAGCCAATGATGTTAATCTGTTTTCAGAGTTTCGAGACACAGCCGGCTAAATGTGCAGTTCAGTTGAAAACAGATCCTGCATGCTTTGGGCAATTTAATCAGCGCTAAACATGTTGAGTCATGTATTTGTTATATTTGTGGGAATAGAGTCAAGAACATGTAGTCATCGTTAGTCTTTGTTAAATTCATTCTGTCTGTGTACCTTGTAGCACATGACATTTCTTTTTTTACATACAAAATCAGAGGTTCTTGGTTGGTCATGCTGTACTCAACTTTCAATATGGGAAGCCAGGTGGGAGGAAATGATGAACAACTTTCCTTTGGTTTAGTGTTTTTATTTCCAATAAGTGTATTTAAACTCTGGCTGACTGATTTGGGCATAATAAAGTGGTCAACTGTTTCACTCATAGTACAATTGCCTTTTCTCCTTACTTGTGTTTAGAGTGTTTTCTTTTCAAGCACGGCATGAGCCATAAAAGCAGAGTAATTTCCTTCTTCAAATAAAAGATTGAATGAATAAATGAATGAAACAAACCATAATTTCCTGCCTTGACACATGGGGAATTCTGCAGTGGTGATCATTTTCAAATCACAAATAAATGACAAAATTCATTTTATACATCTGTACCTGTATAACACTAGTGTCGGGCCAAAACCTTGTACCTCCAAAATAGTCTTTTCACGGGACCCCAAAAATGTCAAGTTTGTTCAACCATTAGAATTGCGTCATGAAAGAGAGAAATCAATTTTCAACACTTTAGATTGGTCAGTAATGTGCAAAAATAACACCCACGTGTGTGGAATAGGTAGTGGTGGTGGTATAGATTTTGGAAAAAATATGAAAATCATCGAAATGTGACTTGTGAGGTTTTGGCCTGACACCAACAATAAGCGGGGACAGATACAGATATATGTTTGTTGATTTTGTAGCACACAGGGAATATACAGCTCTTAAAAAATTACGAGACCAAAACATCTAAAATAAAAATGACATTTAAAAAAAAAATCACTGGAGCTTTTCTGGTATTTTGACCATTTTGGCAAATGAATGCTCTAAATGACAAGATTTATACTGTATTTGAAATTTAGGAAGTATGTTGTAAATAGCTTATTGAATAGAACAAACATCAAATGTATTCCTGTGAGTAGCAAAATCATCTGAACTGCTCATTTTTCAGTGGCCTCTTACTTTTGTGAAGTAGTAATTAAAATTGTTACAATTACTCAAAATAAGAATGCCTTTGAAAAAAAATATTCTATACAAATGTCAAATAAGCTATTTCAGTATATTAATATAGTTTTAATGAGATGAGTTGTTTGGCCTATTGAAACAGACATTATATTTCTTCCGAATATTTGTTTAATATATTTCTTTGCATATATGTGAAAACTGCTTGCGACTCATGACAAGCCATAATAAGATCATTGTACCATCAATGCTACTGGCCACAGCTCTGACTGTGTAGCCAAGTGAAACCATTTCGGGATTTTCTGAGGATGTGATTGAGCACAGCACATTTGTAATAATGATTTCTTGTAATGGGTGGCACGGTGGTCAACTGGTTAGCACGTCCGCCTCACAGTTCAGAGGTCATGGGTTCGATCCCGGCTCCGGCCTCCCTGTGTGGAGTTTGCATGTTCTTCCCGTGCCTGCGTGGTTTTTCTCCGGGTACTCCGGTTTCCTCCCACATTCCAAAAACATGCATGGTAAGTTGATTGGACACTCTAAATTGCTCCTAGGTGTGATTGTGAGTGTGGATGTTTGTATTTGTGTGCCCTGCGATTGGCTGGCAACCAATTCAGGGTGTACCCCGCCTACTGCCCGAAGACAGCTGGGATAGGCTCCAGCACGCCCCGCGACCCTTGTGAGGATAAGCGGTATAGATAATGGATGGATTTCTTGTAAATTTAAACTGAAATATACAGTAGCGAACAAGTAACATGACTCTATGTCAAAAATACAAAAGATATTTTATAATTTTTACAAAGGGGGTAGAAATTATTCTTCACCTTTTGTTTACAAAACAATATCAATTTGATGTACGGTAGGTCTAGATTTGACAAGCAGTAAAATATATCTAAAGAGGAAAACAGCCCTGCTCACAAATCGAAAGTTCAAAATTATTAGTACTAGCATCATCTTATAACAACACAGATTTACAGTACATTTTTTCTCTTGTAATTAATTCTTGTAACCTTTTCATTTATTTCTTTGTGGCCCAAGTCGTCTGTCTCAAAGTTAAGGTTGGAGCCGTGTTTAATTTTTATTTTTAGAAAATGCCAGGGGCCATAAAAAAGGATCTGTGGGCGATGTGCGACTCCACGGATGGACTTAAGACAACCTGCTTGAAAGAGAAGAGAATCTTACAAATCATATGAATGAAATAGATCACTTTACACTTGCGATATATTATTTTGTGCCATTGCTGCAGAGTGAAGTGTGTACTGTAAGCTGACCCCTCCCCTCACAAAGGCCCTTTTGTTCCAGCAGCTGGGGGGTCTGTACACCTCTGAACCCCCCTTCATAGCTTCCCCTGCCAATATAACCTCACTCCATGTCTATTAAGCCCTGACTCCCCATACGAATTGCCCCCACGGTTATTAATCCCACTCACCCTGAACACATCGACCACATCGCACCACAAAACACATGTGCCCACCACCTCAACCCCCCCCCACCCCCCATCTTGGCGCACTGATTCTAATTAATTAATTACATCCCAGGTGACTCTAGCCCAAGATGGAG
Organism: Filicampus tigris; assembly: GCF_054856515.1. Lineage (NCBI taxonomy): Eukaryota > Metazoa > Chordata > Actinopteri > Syngnathiformes > Syngnathidae > Filicampus > Filicampus tigris. The sequence goes on along the minus strand of NC_141228.1, from coordinate 9,499,964 downwards.
GCACGAAAAATAGAAGCGCTGCATCCCAAAGGCACCGCCAAATTGGCAACAAAAAGCTCTGAAGCAAAGAAAAAAAAAGTCCAGTTCATTACTTCAGGGAGACTTGGTTTCTTGTGGCTGCTTTCTAACAACCACCCGGTCGCCCAAGACTAAAATAGCCTGTTCCTCTCCTTTTTTAGCTACACACAATAAACTTTTGATACAAACACAAACTCACCCACATCAAAATCAATTGCAGGCTTTTAATTGGAATGAGTAAAGAAAATGTGGTTCTAGCAAAGAAGACTGTTTGTCATAGCCACTGCCCTAAACAAAGAAAGGGATGCATATTTTCTTTAGTGCGTGTCTTTGATAGTTGAATGGCTGACAAATTTGTTTATGTACTTCCAGATTGTATCCTTCGTATTCAGGATGCTGAGTAGAAACTTTTCTCCCTCTGTGGGAATGTCAGTAATCTCCTGATGCAAAAAGGATTGAGTCTGCACTTCTGTTGAGCAGCATGTATAAATAATATCTATCAACCATCTCAAACTGATGTTTATCTACAGTGTTCATTTGGAGCTCAATTTGACTTTGCACTTGCTTGCAAAATGTTCTGCACAGTCAATTTGCACCAAGGTTTTGTTCCAAAATGAATTCTGCTGAAAAAATATGGCTGGAAAATAACTAAAAACTAATCATCAACCGGTGGTAGTTGATTTCAAGTCACTGCCAGAATTTCTCTGTGTGGATTATCATAACATTACACTTTGCTTGACTGTGACTGTTTTTTCCATCCATAAATTTTGTATACCGCTCATCTTCATTTAGTTGCAGGTGAGCTGTGGTCCATCCCAGCTGACCTTTGACAAGAAGCAGGATACACCCTGGACTAGTTACCCGCTAACATTTATACACACTCATATTGACACCACTTGATTTACTGATTGATTTTTATTTATCTCAAGCACAAACATAGTACACTGTGATCAAGTTTAAGTTCAAGAAGGTGCTGAAGGAAGTAAACCTTATCAAGTTCAGCCCCAAGTTCAATAGAAAAATATCTATTTTTTAAGATGATGATGATGATGATTATAATCCGTTCAATTAATGATTCAATTAATGATTGTCCCAGGCTGGTCTCATATTTATGAATGAAATACATGACGTCCACCAGTCACATCCGATTTGTCTGATTACGCCTCGATCAAATACATCAAATTCGTCCTGCTTTTTACGAATCTAAAAATGTGTCTACTTTTTGTAACCAAATTGGCAGATGCGCTGGGGGTCGAGGCAGAAACGCCCAGTGAGGTTCAGCGCGTCTGCCAAATTCACAAACATGCAGAACTAAACCATTGCCCCTGCACGAAAATGACAATGCGCCCGCTGTTATCCCAAGTGCAGACTACTTTCTGTCACCAAATTATCAAGGCTGCTTCATACGTCCGCATGCCCAAATGAGCGCAACACAGCCCCAAACACTCTAGACTAGACTTGAGCTGGCACCAAAATAAACTTACGCCCGTCTTTACGCCGGGTACACAGGCGCCAGTCTGCCAAAATAGGGCCATCAGTTTCAAAAAGGTTGGTGACCCCTTATTTAATGCATTGCATACACTGCCGTTTAATGTTACAAACTCTGATGAAAATGTGATTTCCATTAGAAATCCCAGCCGCACATGAACTTACTCATTCATCATTTCTCAATAACCTTTGCCCCACTACTGTATTTTCTCTCCAGAAACCCATTGCTAGATATGGGGACATGCATGAAGTGCCAGGTCAGAAGCGGCAAAGTCACATTCATTATGGCTTGAGTGTGAACTCAACGTTTTGAAAGTATGCGGGCGCCAGGATTGATGTGTGCACATTGTGTGTGTGTTGTAAAGAGCAGTGTTCTAGATGGTGGCTACTCCACTTCAGTGAATGTCTTTAGGGACACCGAGGTAAAGAGAGGAAACAGATGTTCCTGTGCCCAATGGTATAGCGTAGACTATGGTATACAGAACTTTAAAATAGTGAAGGGTGAATGTAAAGAGTTCATTAATGCGATTTGAATCCACTGGCGAGTGAATGACTTGGCTGGGGGTACTGTGGTTAAGTGATCATTTCTAGACTTCTGTACTGGACATCCAAGTCGTAGAAAGGTTAATGTAGAGGCCCACAAGACCACAGGCGGAAATAAAGTGTCTATTGAGAATGTGATGTAAAACATTAACCAGCCACTTTTAGAATCGAGTTGGTGTGCTCTGAGTTTAAGGGTTAGGGCAACTGGCCGAAACTCCATCTGCTGTAGTAGGAGCAGCATTTAATTAGTCACGCATGGAAACATTTTGACATTTGAAATTAAATAATAGAAAAAGGAGATTTTATTAAAATGTGTTCATGACCAAGACTCAAGATGATCACATGTCTTACACATAGGCTATCACTTGCAGCTTTTCTACGGATGTAAAAAGTGTTTGCGTGTGTGTGCGCGTGCGTGCATGTGTGTCTGCGGTGAAGCCTGCATAAACTTAAGCTAAGGTTTACGTTTCATTAAGGTTTTGGTTTTGTCGCTTGATTAGTGTGAGTTTTGTTTAGAAAGTTGGAAACCAGGCTGGTTTATTATTTCTGATAACTCCTAGTAGGCTCTGTTCTTTTTTTTTTTTTTTTTTGACAGTTTATCCTGGTAATGCTTTTAATCCACGGGAGTCAAACTCATTTTGTCGCGGACCACATCGTTGGTATGGTTTCCTTCGGAGGGCTGTTATGACTGTGAACTGAAATAAATGCATGATCGCAACATATTACATATACACAAATTTTGAAATCGGACACCAGTAAAAACCGTTTGTTCAAATATTCTTACATTTATCTTAAAAAGGGGGATTGGTAACAAAAATGGTTGCAATATCTCAACATTTTGAAAAGTGAAGACAATTTGCAATTTTGGGTTTTTAGCAAGAAACATGAAGTTGATGCACATAATTTGCTTTTGCTGGCCCCGTAGAGTAATTGACGCTTGTGTAAATTTACTGAATAGATTTCAAAACACCGCGGCTCAGTGGCAGGGTCGTTCAATAGATACATAGTTTAATAGTTAGTTTCCTACCTCAGTTCTTAAAACAGATTGTTTGTTTGTACATTCAAGACCACAGTCCTGTTTTTGTTTTAATTTCTGATAGAAAGACAATTCAAGCAGTGTTTTTTTCCATTTTTTTGAGATTGTAGGTTGACATCTGCACCTGAATAATAGTGTGGACTGAATGGGTGCCAACAATGGGAAAATGCCAGTATGCCAGACGGTAACAGCTCACAGCAACGCATTGGGGGCAAAAAATAACTATGAAGTAATTAATTTTTGGCACAATGAACTTAGTTAAAACATTTCCCTTATGAACTAATGAACTGAACAAGTTCATTTTAAGATTTGTGAGATGAACTTTGAACTACTTTGCGTAGAAAATGAACTTTTCTAACACCGGCTGTATAGAGTCAGGAGGAGCAACTCACACTCGACACCAAACTCTGTCACTGGACCCCATTTTAGCCACATCCAAAGATCAGGAGAACTGAATTGGTGAAAAACAATGTAACTCTATATCTCCAAAAATGGGTACTACACAGTTCGAAGCATTCAGTCTGGAGCAAAATTTACATTGCTACTCAATTTATAAGTGTCATATTATTCAAGAGTTACTGGCATACTTACTTTGTCGTCAATCACATATCACATATACACCAACAAAGGCTATTCAAAGTCCTTTTAGTCCTGGAGGTCAAACACTCGTGGTAACGCCCATGACTGGCTTTGCCTTAGGCCCCCAAAGGCCTATACAGTATATCCCCCTCTATGCAGGATATACTGTAGGTACAGTATTTATGATGTTGCGCAACTGCGATTCTCCAATTAGGATTGAAGTTTACTGGGTGCCATTCTGGCTGACACTGCATTACAATTACAAGAAAATGAAATGGCATACGAAAAAGAAATCATATAAATGATAAGGGTATATTACATCATGGTTAGTAAATATCGTAAACACTTAAGAAAGCATAGCCCTTAAAATGTGTTTGAATGCCCATACTGCGATGCAAAATAGTCATTGCTTTATTGTGCTATGTTTCAAAATGGTTGTTAATAGAATGAAATGAGGTTGTGTCCTATAGCCCATTTCTGCACAGTGGAGCATGGGAACATGAAGCACTTTTCTGTGGGAGAAGCAATAAGATTTGTGAGTCAATTTGCTCTTAAGGGCTAAAATGCAAAGCATCATTCTTTGAATATTTAAAGCCTCTTACGTCCTGGCATGATAACTACATAACATCTTTCAACACTTCTGTTGTGTTTAGTTCTTTCTTAATCTTTATACATCTTGGCCAACATTTAGTGGAAAAATGAAAGTCTTTGATATTACGTGTCATTTGCTGTAACTTGAAAGGTTTGCTTAAGCAAGATCTAGATAAATGATGTATTTGTATTTAATGATGTAAAGTGCTTTAATTCACCATCAGACCATCTGTAGCTTGGACACTTTTGACTCGGCAGCTTCTCTATCAACACTAGTCAGACAGCTGCTGCTATCAGTGATAAAGAGTTTCTTCATGGACAACAATCACGTGCTCTTGTGGTTAAGTCCATGTTGTCAACATGCTTGGGCACTCAGGAGATAGATCAAGCAAAATCAGTCATTTACTCTCGCTCAGCTTTGCAGAAAATGTGGCTGGAATCAAACATTTTCCAGGACCAGGTGGGCACGTTAGAGGTTTGCATGATGAGAGAGCATCATCAAATATTCCACAAACTTTTAAACTGCAGTTTTTGAATCTCTTGAACCTATATTTCCTCTGCTTTATATTTGAGCTTAATGAGAAATAAAAAAGCAAAAGAGAACAGTTGATGATGGATAATGAAAGGTATAAGAAACCTTCAACTTGTCCTTGTTATAAACATTCAGTATTATTTCCACCATTTCCTATAAGAGCTGTGATATGAAATAAAAGTGATGATTAATCTTTCAAATGATCCTTGCTTATGTGATACTTCATAGTTATTTAAAGTGTGTATATTTGTCTCAAAAGATTTACATAAAATTGAACAAATTGGGAGTTCTAATTCTAGACATATAATACTTGTATATCATTTTGATGCAGGTACTTTTGCACATTTGTCTTACATCATGTCATTCTGTGGTCACGGTAACATACAGTGAAACAATATAAAATGTTCAGTCAGGGGTGTTGAGGGCTTAAGAGAGAACGATCAAAAGGACTGAAGGCTCCTGAAACTAAACTGAAATGTATTATTTCTCCATCTCAAGTGCAAGTGTTTTCTGAAGACGAACAAAACAAAACAAAAAAACACAACAACAAAAAAGTGTTTGTGCATCCCTATTGTGGCTTTAATAATAGACAATGTTAAAAAAGATTGTTAATCAATATACAACTGGATTTACTGCAGGTGTTAAAACAAGAACCCCAATGGATTCAGTGGCTACCTTACACTTTTTTGACACTTTTTTCTATTAGATCTAATCACTGAATCAGATATAGTGGCAGAGACTACACTTCAGAGACAACACGAAAAAACAATGTGCCAACAAGACTAACAAAATGCTGAAAAGGCATCATATGTGCCCAAATCCCATCTGTACTGTTATGTACGTCTCTCTCTGTCTTGATTTCTGCAGAAGTGCTCCAGGCCTGACGAAAGTTCACAGAACCCTGCATGCTGGATTGTGAGAGAAGTCAACTGGCGTCACAGCCATGAATTAGGCTGGCGAACAGGTGCCTACTGGTGAAGTGGACCTGGTCCCTGTGTCCCATCATCCAAGGGAATTGGTCTTTATAAGGAAGGGCCACTGGCAGGGTACAGGATGTGCTTAATCGCTGAATCTGACCTGGTAAAAATGGGAGCTATGTTGCTGTCACTCCAGGGTCCCTCCCCAGGGATGCAGTGTAATTATAAGAGTGACGGCCCCAGGGCCCCTTCGCACAAAGATCCACCCACTAATCACAAATCGCACAACCCTGGCACAGGAGGAGGCTTCCCTCAGAAACTGAACCAAAAACCTTTCAGTGGATAAAGGTCAGACTCAAAGGTAATTTGAGAGCCAGGTTATGTAGTGTGCGTGGGTGTGTGTGTGTGTGTGTGCGTGTGTGTGGGGGTGGGTGTGCGTGTGTGCGTGTGTGTGTGTGTGTGTGTGTGGTTGGGAGAGAGGTAAAAAGTAAAGTGCCGTCCTGTGACATACTTATATTCCTCTGATATACTGGGAATTTGTGTGTGACCTGTAAAACATTATAAAGCACTTGCAAAATCCATTTCTGGCTGCAGTTTTTCCACAGGGATGATTTTCAGATGATTTTTGAGATTCTATTAAGTAATGCAACTATAAGTTTGATTCGGTGCCTATATGCCAATGATTTAAAATGGCAGTGTTCAAATCAGAGGATTGTAAATTGGATGTTATATTTACTAGTCTACTATGAGCTTGTGCAGACTCCTCAAGCAATATGTTTGCACTTTTCTTTGAGAATTGACCAAAAATGACTCTTACAACAATGCATGTGGGACTTACTGACTGTACGACAACATATGGAAGTCAACTATGACAACATTTTTCCCTATTTCATTGTTTTCTTAGCCAAATATTAGTCATTGCCCTCATTTTCCTCTCCTTGTGCTTTCACTCATGTCACGACACCGTTTAATCTTGCTTTTTATCAGTCTTTGTCATCCCTCCAATCTAGCGCTCCCTGAGTTTTACAATCCTTCTTCCACTCAAACCAAAAGGACTTTCAAGGTCTACTCTGATAACGTCACTGCGGCTGTGCATCTGGATCCAATCCTGTGCAATTAACCAGCCCAGTTTGGGAATGTTCTCTTCTTTTTCATCCTTCTACATTTATCTCTTTCAATGCTTCTTTTTCCCTTTCTGTTAATCTCTCTTTTTTAATCCATCCAGTTCAGTGGGAGAAGGTCATTTTGGGAGTCACTCAAACCAAAACAATGTAAATGTTTCCCTTCGTGGGTGGGCCAACACTGATCCCGTCTTGCTGTCTTAATATTCATCTATTTGGAGGGAAATGAAAACAAATTTGCAACAATAATTTGCTGAACCAAAGCAGTTCAGGGAAGAGATAGATATCACTTCAGATATATTTACACATCAAAGGTATTTATGTGGTCTAGCCTGGAATGCAGGCTGGTAAAATGTGTACTATTTTTCTTGGTTACAGTACAAAAATCTTCTCAAAAGAGCTTTTATTCCTCACTGAGAATTTCAGTGAGATGAGTGCTCTCCCAGTCCCCATGCTCCACTAAGCCATAAATCCTTGCCCAGTGTAGAGTACTTCAATCCCGGATGCCAGTAGTTGAAGTTGAAGGCTTGAAGGAGAAAGCTGGAGAGAGGCGGAAGTTTCTAATGTTTCAGGATTTTGGAACGAGCCAGTGAACAAAACTCAACAAATTATTCAGATGCATTTGTCTTTAAGGTTGGCAGGTACTACATCAACAGTGACACGATTGCTTTTAGAGAACTTGATACCTTAAATTATACATTTCAAAGTAGTTAAAAACCTCAAAAGTAGTGAGGGTTCAGAATTTTCAAACAATTTTTCCTCTGTAGGCAGGCCACATACATTTGTTTGAAGGGGGACTCATCATAGGTTGGCTGATGCTGGTGAGACGTCACCACCGCACACTACTAAAGGCCAAGTCTGCTAGTGGTGATGGGAAGGAGGATGTAAGGCAGCGAAATCTCAAAAAGGTATTTATTTCATGACACACAAAAGGTGCAGTGTAGAAGGGATTTAAGAAAAAGAAGAAGTAAACAACAGAACATGCACACAATGGTCAGAGACTGACTGATGAACAATCTGAGCCGAGTCACACCTGAACAAAACCCGTGTGACTGGAGTTGGACTGATCAGTACAGGTAGACATAAGCAGACAGGGAAGAGACTGGAAAACAAACGAAAACTAAATCACAACATAAGATACTGAAACGATCTGAACCGTTTTTTAATCCAAAACACAAAACATGAACAAAAAACAAAACAAACAAAAAACAGCCATCTACTGTACATACTCAGTTGACAAGAACAGCAAAATTTGCTCTTGCTCCTCGTACTGGAAGAACAGAATCATGTCTATATTTTCGTATAGACAGTTGGATATTTTAAGTGGCTGTGGTCAAAGTGGAAAATCACAAATGTTGTATTTCCTACAGAGGCACTTTGGAAGTACGAACATGTCTCCAACATGCCTTGTCAGGACTGTAAAGACACACAAATGGCAAGTAATTCACAACGACCACAGAGATAATATTGTGCACTGTTGGCACAGAAACACAATGCTTACAGCGTATGACAATTGCTTCATTTTTTGTGAACTTTTCATTAGGTATGAAATGTCCTGGCCAAAGCAACTCTTGTTTTTGCCGCCTTGAAAGTAAAGGAACAAACATGTGTTTGTAAAGGTAAGGGTTCCAATTTTTTCAAGTGGACACCAATGTGATGAAAGTCTACAAGTTGCTGAAGATGTTTTCTTGTTTTTTTCAATAAAGTACTGTAATACAATGAAGACAGATCACAGGAGGATATTTTGCAACAATCTAGATTTACAATCAATGGACAATTCACACATCAAATTTAAGCACAACATATATGGGCGTGGTCTGAGTGAAGGCTTGCTTGCTGTCATGTAATTGCATATTTCCAGCCATGGATAAAAAAATTTAAAAAAAACTCTTGCTCAGTGTGCTGGCCGCTTGGACAGTCAGCTGACATATGCACAACTTGTCCAAGAAACTGTGCATTCAAAAATACAAGACAATTTAAATCAATTAAGGTGACTGTTTAATTGCTGTAAGCAGCTCTACCTCCACCTCAAGCCAAAAATACTTGGTTAGTGACTAGTCCAGTGTTTCCCAACCTTTTTTCAGCCAAGGCACATCTTTCACAATGGAAAAAAAAATCGCGGCACACCACTTTGCAAAACGATTCACAAAGTATATAAAAAGGTTAATTATGTAACTTCTGTTGCTGTATCTGCATGTTTGGTGAGTACGATGTGATTTATAAGTATATAAGTATTGATAAATATTGATTGTTAGCTGCTACTGTAGGTAACTTGTAGTTGTTTGGAGGAGAGGTATTGGAAGATAAAGGTAACTGGGTTTTTTTCCCTTTAATAATAATCATCCTCAAATACGTGAAATGCATCTGTCTCCTCTTTAATGCCACACATAGTTATATAGCATTTTTGTACATTATTTTGTGACGTGATGGCAATATTAAGAGGTGGATTAGGTCATTTTAATACCCACCGAAGGCCTTGGTCCGAACTCACCGCATGCCACTGTGGTTTGAGTGTATTGTACATTTACACAGGTGTTACCAAGCTGATTTAGGGAACTTGGCAGTGCAAATGCATACAATTACAATTACATTTAATGGCTGCTCAGCCGAAGTAAGTCAGTGCCCAAGCTTGTATAATGGCTTTGGCCCACTGCCTATTCTACCAGAACTAGAGTTTCAATGGATAACCTTTGTCACTGGCCAGGTTGAAAATATACAGTAAAGACCATGTGCCTTCATCTTGAATCTTGGCGCTTTAATAGATCACTTTATGATTGGAATATAACATAGTTTGTTTGCTTTGGATACTCATATTCCAAAGAACCCAAGCATTGAGTTGGATACATTGCCAAGGGGCCACACTCGTCCTTTCAACTCAAGTGGTTGGTAATTCTGTATGGAGTTTGTATATTTGTCTAACACCGGTAGCTCTGGGCTTTAAACATAAATTATGCATAACCAATGTATTTTATTTAAAATTAATTAGCCAGACTCAGCTGTGGATTGTGTGCCAATGGAAACAGTGGAACAGGGGGAAAGAAGGGTGTTATAGAATGAAGCAGTGTAATGGCAGCTGTGACTTCATGGTTCCCACTGCTCTCCAGGAGAAGATTAATAGTTAATGGAACCCCTTTAGGCTGTGGAAATACCCCCAGCGGTCCTCAAACCTGCTCTGGGACTGGCAGGCATTATTGTTGAGAAGTATTGGAGCTTGAAGCAATCCAACCCCTTTAACTGTATGTGCTATTTTGATAATACTAACTAGACAATTATTTGTGTGTATTGTGTTTGAATGTTTCATCATTCAGAGAGAATAAATGAACAAACCCTTTTGTTTTTACATCCCATCTTACTAGTGGTTCACTTTAAAAAGCAAGGTACATTTTTGAAAAGTGGCCCATCTTATCATCCGTGGCATGGCAAGTAGAATCATCCTGGCAATTAACTCACAACACAAATTATCTTGCTCATTCAGGGTCGGGTGAGTGCCTCTCTTGAGGCACTTAGCCTCCTACATTAATTAAAAATTCAAATAATAATGTTGGATCAATAGTGTAAATTACATGTGACTTCTTATTCATCTTACTCCCGGGCCATTGACATAGTAATAACCATTCTCAAGTAATGTGATGGATGATTTTGAACAAGAGTCAACAAGACATTATTATGATGCAAACCAAATCAAGAGATCTTTGTGCTGGATAAGTAGATGTTGACATTGTCTTACGCTACCCTTATTTGTTGCCTTTTAGCAATTCTATAGGGAGCATAAATGACAAGAATGTCACTCAGGCAAATGCAGGACTCCACTGAAGCAGAAGTCACATTTGTACCTGGTTTCACTGTTTATTAGCACATCCCCCTCACAGGTCTGAGGTCTGTTGTTCAATGATTTTCCAATCCTTTTCAACCTGTATTCAATTGAATACACTACAATAATATTATATATTTAATATTCAAACTGATAAACTTTTCTTCTACCCCCCACCCCACCCCTCAAATATTCACTCATTTTGAATGTAATGCCTGCAACACGTTCCAAAAAAGCTTGGACATGCTTGCCACTTTGTTACCTTTCCTTTTAACAACACTCAATAAGCATTTGGGAAATGAGGACACTATTTATTGTAGCTTTGTAGGTGGAATACTGTACGGTTCTTACTTGATGTACAACCTTTAGTGAAAGTTTAGTCAGAATCGCTGACGGGCGGCCGTTAAAAATTAGAGGCGGACCGGCCTATAGACGGGTACTATTTTTTCCCCTCTGGAAAAAAAGGCGAATGACGGACGGCAGAAGGGTACCCACGCTGCTGACGGATGACGGATGCTCAATTTGATGTAAAATGCCCAGCTCTGATGGCTACAATATTTACTGAGTCTGCACAATATTGGCAAGCACTATTGGCACCACCAATTCTATGCATTCATGTTCCCCCAGGTGTATGTTTGTTCTTTCCATTTTACACATCATTTATTGTAACACTGAAAATTTACAATTAATTTGACAAAAGAATCCATGATTAGTTTATTTCCATGCTTTTCATCGGTAGTAGAGTAGTTAGCAATAATTGACGCTATTGAGTTTTTCATTATTTTGGTCAAATGAAAACAGAAAAAAAATAGAGGTACGTGTTTTTCTTGGGCATTCTTGGCTCGGAATGAGAGCCTCATAATGACTGTAGGTACCAATTATATTCTGCCTGAAAGAAAGTACTTTTTCCGCAGTTTTTTTTCTTCGTATGTGTCATGTACATAATTGTGTTGGCTCAAACACACAGTCCTGCATGTGTATTCATGCCATGTCACAGTGAAGTGTGTCTGCAGCTTTCCAAAAACATTCAGGGTCATTTGTGGTCTTACAGTTGCGGTTTGACTGATGTCCCCAGTAAATTTGACTGTTTTTCCTAGGTCAGTTTTGGAGGAAAATGAAGTCACTTTTGATCCCACTAGGAATCAACATTGACCCCATATTTCCTTTTCATTACAAATGCATAGGACTCACTTGTGGTGGTGATTCATTCCAACTAAAGTCAATGACAGCAACTATTTTCCCTAAGAAAGTACTAACCTGCATCAATATCTAGTTACTGCTGTTTGGCTGGTGCTTAAGTGTGAATCCATACTGCATGCGCCTTTCTGTGTCCAAGTTTGGCCAAAGGGGATGGGCTCCTCACACAAATATGAAGGAGAATTAAGTCTTTGCAAGCTTAACACCACATGGTCTGTCATTGATTGACAGAGAAGTAAACTTCCTTCTTGAAAGGTCATTGATGGCTTTGCTCTCCACACCAGCAGCTAATCCTCTTTGTGTAGTGCTCTCATCATCAGCAGGCTTGTTTGTCACAAAAGTTCACCTCTTGGATTTTGAAGAACCAAACTCGTCGTACCACTCAACTCAGCCAATTAGACAGCGATTCAACTCATTCAAGTGTAGCGCATGTGAGAAAGAGAGGACCGCAAATAAACTGATGTAAACAATAATAGCATATATCAGCAGTTTATTTGAGGCACAGGGAAGTAAAACAGCAATATATACAGTATGTAACTTTTGATCTGCATCTGCCACTTTGTGATTTGGACTTTTTAACATTATCCATGTTCTCCTAATGTTGTGTTAAAGTATCAAGTATAGACAGTGTTTATGATGTTTATCGCCATTTGTTACCAAAATGGCCCTTCGAAACATCCTAATATTTTAGACCTCATCTCCTCTTTTCACTCCGTATTGGAGACAAAAGTAAAGAAAAATCTGCTTTCCTTCCAAGGACATCACAATTCGTGGCGTATGTGGGTGTTTTAGCACCACACTTATCCTGCTGCTATTTCATAATAAGCACCAAGCGACACAGTATACAATCAGTATAATGATACTACTATATTGATAGTACTATAAGTACTATAGGTCGTAGCAGAGACTTCATTAATCACATTCAAAAATAAAAATGTAGAGTTTTGATTGCCCGAGAGGTGTTCATTCTTTACTGCTATATTTACATTGTCGTCACTTACAGTTGATTGCATTGCATTATACTGAGAAGTGTTTCTCATATGTTGTCTCGTCAAGTTGCTAAGAGTTCAACGGAGCCTTTTGGAGATGCTCCTTTTATACCCAATCACTACACTCACGTTTCCAATTAACCTGTTCACTCGGGGAATGATCCAAAGAAGTGTTTTTTGAGAATTCCTAAACTTTCCTTGTCTTTTGTTTCCCCAGTCCCAGCTTTTTTGGAACGTGTTGCTGGCATTAAAATGAATGGGAATAAAAATTCCCACCTTATGTCCGTGCATACATTAAATATCTTGTCTTTGCAGTGTTTTCAGTTGAATATAGGTCGAAAATGTTTTGCAAATCATTCTATTTTGTACTTATCTACATTATACCCAAAGTCCTAACTTCGTTGGAATTGAGGTTTGTATTTTTTAAACTCCTTCCCCCATTTATTCCCTTGTCAATATGTTACTATTTAACATCTGCCGTACAAAAATATGTTATCGTAAAAGCACGAAATGGAGCCTTAGAACACCCCAAATGGGTCTGCATTAAACACATGGAAATGACAATTAACAATGTGTGCCTCTTCATCGCTTTCAACATCATGTCATATTGTAAAACATGACTGGCACTCACACGAACCCATGGCTTTTGTAAATCACAGCATACTGTTGAATAGTAGGCTAATCCACCATTTGAATACCAGTAAAATCTGGGAGTCATTTTATTGTGATATGTTTTTTCCTCTGCTTAATCAACTCCTATGAAGTTGTTTTCCATCATGTTCTGGCTATTTACTTGTGCACTTAATCATGTGTTTTCTGCTTGCAAAGGCAAAGTGGCCTCATGCCTTGACACGTGCTGCAGCCAAGCATATGCACATTTTTTATCCTCCCTAACATTATGCTGTGCTTATTGAATTTTATTTGACAGACTGGGGTGAATGCCACACAAGGATCCATTAATAAATCAGATTTCTTTCAGCACCAGCAGTGGGAGCTTTATTGAAATCAAACCATCTCACACCAACATGCTGACTTTTGTTTGAATTATGCTGTTGCAGATTTTTCACATTGGAACAAATACTGGGTGTTGGAAAATAATAAAAACAAATTCACTCATTGAAATACAAGTAGAGGGATTGTAGCACTTGAGCAATTTTAACTTAACCTGGACTGCATATTTGTAGCAGATGTGAAAAAAATACTTCTTATGAAAGTTATGACTGAAAGGTTGGATTAAAAGAACTGACATAACCGTAAAGCTTTACATAGTAGAATAGATTTTGGAATTCTGCTACTGGTCTATAAATCACTGAACGGTTTGGGTCTTGAATACATTAAAGAAATGCTGATTGGATATAAACCCAGTTGGGCTCTGACTTCTGCAGACTTGGGTTAGTGGAGCCGAGAGGTCAAAGCAAAAATGGTGAAGCAACATTTAGTTGTTATGCTGCACGCAAATGGAATACGCTGTCATCTGAAGTGAAGTCAGTCCCGAATGTAAATGCTTTTAAAATACAGGTTAAAAACCTCATTTTTGGGGGGATTTTTTAAAATGTAAAATCAATTCAACAGCACAGTCATTTAGTAAATTTAGAAACCTAGTTTTATTTCTTTACTTTTAAATGTGTTTTTAAGTCTTCTCTTAATGTGTTTAAATGTACTTTTTGTTCTTTGAGTAATTTTGGGAAACTACTTTTGTTTTCTCTCCTTCTGAATGTTTTTAGCTCTTGTGTTTGTAAATGTTTTAGGTGTTGTGTCTTTTCATGTGTAAAGCACATTGTGTTGCCTTGTCTATGAAATGTGCTGTATAAATAAAGCTGCCTTTGCCTTGCCCATATTTCTGGCTATTTACATAGCCAAAGCTTACCCAGAAAAAAAATACTAATCTAGGTATTGTTTCACTTTTGTTAATGAAAAAAAATCATTACATTCATATACAAATTTGTCAGCACATGGTTTTCTGAAACACGTTTACATCAAATGTTTATTGTCTTTGCAGTCCTTTGAGTTTTTACTCTTCAAAACAAAATTATTGTGGGAGGTTTGGACTGAAGTGGAAGTATATATTTTGAAGGGAAAATTTGATGGCAAATGGAGATATTAGTTACAAACATGGTGTTAAAATATGGTTCCATTGGTTGTTTAGTTAACCGTCTGTAACAGTATCTGTGAACAAACACAAACCCTCATCATGGACAACAACAAAAATCTGACAGTTTATTTGCAGTTTTGTTGACTAGCAGCAACATTTTAAGCGGAGACACTTTTGCAAGACAAAGGACACATTTCTTGATCATCAGAAGGTTTTCATCTGCATGTCACAAGTCTCCTAACCCTTTCACTTTAGCTAAGACCACCATTCTGGATGACTTTTGTGACATGTTCTTACAATAATGTACATGTCTGAAAGTTAAAAGAGCAGAGAAGAGTATTCAGCTTGACAAAAAAGTAGACTATTTAATGTTATAACTACACAGACAAGAATATAATATATACATTTGTTATTTAAAAGAAAATGGCCCTCCAGTTTTAAGAGTTGGCGACTTGACTCTTTATTCTGACCAGTCTTGCATGTAATTGCTTGCAGTTTGGACAATGTGACTGTGACAGAGCACAGAAGTGTTGCTGTGCTGACGCCATAGTTCTTCACCAGGACTTAACAAATTTGAACAAAGGTGAAACACCAACGCTTGGCTTTGCTTCTATGGGCAGCCACTGCAGCTGTTTCCAATCCTTGCTTGGAATCTGAAGTGAAGTGATGTTTACATAACTTGCAGCATATATCAGCAACACAAGGAAAAGTTGTTTTGCAAAAAATAAGAAAGAGAAAGAAAAGCCAGAGAGGAGAAAAAAGTAGTAAAATGATATTTTGCTCTGGCACATACTGTATAGAAATGGCTTGAGATGTTGCCAAAGAAATTCCGCCAGTCATAACAAGGTTTTATGACAAGGCCTCAGAAGCCTTCCTCACTTGATCATTTCCAGTGTGAGTATTACTTTGGAGGGCAAGTTTTTGGTTTGTGTTTGTGTCAGATCAAAGTTCACAAACACAGTGATTGTAATCTTTTGGGTAAGAGTCACTCCAGCCCTCATTTACACTAACAAAGTTATAAAAAAAAATGAGGCCAACAGCCTTGTTTAAGTCTAAGCCCAAAGAGATGATTATAAATAGGCCAATTGTTTTGTTAGACTTTCTGAGTGACTTTTGACTGACTTTCACAGGCCTCTGTCGCTGAATTATGTGAGGAAAATGAGTCACAAGTGCAGTTCACAGCCAGCCCATCAAGACTGAGCTAAAAAAGAGTCGGATAGGCTTTGTAAGATCTAGAAACTTGTCTATTTGAGCTGCTTGGCTTTGTAAATTCTAGAAACGTGTCTCTCTTTTTGATCTGGGTGCAATTAGAGAGCCATCATTTCTTTAGAGGATTTATGTAGCATGCACGCTATCCTATATGAATGTATCATATAGCAAATTTACATGTACAAATAGCGACATGGCTATGGATTTAGGCCAGAATCAGAAGACAGAGGTTATACTCTCGGAGTGGAGATGAAGAACTGGACACCAGGAACTGGCACCAAGAATTATTTTTTTATAAAGACAGACAACACTAATTGAAAAAAACAATAAGCATTTTGATTTAAATGTTCTCTTACAACTATTAATCTATTAATATAATATTTTGAATGAATAATCTAATAATTCAAATTACTAATCTAATATTGTGAACTATTCAATCCATATACAGTTCCCCAGTCCGATGATTGAATCCAACAGCTCAACTGTAGGTTTACAGGGGAAGTCCAAAGTTGGGAAGGAAAATTGCCGTGAATGAGTGGATGAGCTGTGGAAAAGTTGTGTAGGATAGTGGTTCAATGGAGGGAATCGGCTGACTAAATTGCAGCCTCCTACCAGCCAGAATCCGAACTTGAGGCTCACTCCACACATCCTCATCCTCCACTGGATCCTTACTATCCTCAACACCAATGGGTTTCTGACTTCGGGTGTTAGGGCGACGCGGTGGGGTAACAGCAGCCGAACCATGATACCGGCAGGATGGAACATGGAAGTAATAAGTCCCGGTGTAGCGTGCGAGTGGGTCCATCCGAATGGTTCTCAGGTCTCACCATGTATACTGGCAGACCTCCAGCACGATTCAAAACAACTTACACCTCCCGCTCCAATTTGTCCTCCAGTTTGTGCTTGCCACGAAGTCTGACATTTCGCACCAAAACTCTGTCACCTTCCTCCAGAAGTGACGGAGTAACCCGCTGATCAAAGCGAGCTTTATTTCTTTTGCCCGACTTCCCAGCACTTTTTGAAGCTATCTGAAAGCTTTCTTCAAGCCTAGCCTGCAGGTCTGCAACATAATGGGAATAGGAAGTGGACTGATTGCCATGCACAGGTAGGCCAAAAGCAAGATCCACTGGAAGACGTGGGGAATGGCCGAACATTAGTTCATATGGCGTAAACCCAGTGACATCATTTCGCGTGCAGTTGTAAGCATGCACTAACGGTTTAACAAAGTCCTTCCATCTAGTTTTCTGCATGCGTTCTAACGTCCCCAGCATGTTGAGTAGCGTCCGGTTGAATCTCTCAACTGGGTTTCCCCGGGGATGGTAAGGGGTTGTCCTAGTCTTCGTAATCCCGGCAAGTTGTCAAAGTTCTTTAATCAATTTTGACTCAAGATATTTAACCGATGTTTGGAAAAACTTACACTTCTCAGGGGATGGTTTCAACCCGTATTCTTTCCAGCGATGTAGTACCCGCAACAGCCGTCACTCATGCTCTTCCAGCGTGTCTGAAAAGACAATCATATCATCAAGGAAAACCATAACTTTCTTCAAATGGAGATCCCCCATACTCTTCTCCATTAACCGCTGGAATGTAGATGGAGCGTTTGTCACGCCTTGGGGCATTCGATTGAATTCCCAAAATCCAATGGGAGTCACAAAAGCAGTTTTAGGTTTGTCTGTTTCATTCATTTCAATCTGATAGTATCCAGATTTCAAATCGAGAACACTGAACCATTTGGACCCGGACAGAGCGGACAAAGATTACTCCAGGTTTGGAAGAGGGTAGGCATCCTTAACAGTCTGCAGGTTCAGCTTCCTGTAATCAATGCACAACCGTATGTCGCCGTTCTTTTTCCGGACCACAACAATTGGCGATGAAAAGGACGACTCTGACTCACATTCAATCAATCAATCACATTTTATTTATATAGCACTTTTCATACATAAAAATGCAACTCAAAGTGCTTTAAAACATTCAAAGCAAAACATAGAATTATCTTCAATCAAAAGAAAAGATAAATTATTTAAAAGTTGTTGAAAGCCAAACTAAAAAGGTGTGTCTTGAGCTTCCTCTTAAAAATATCAACAGTCTCTGCAGACCTGACATCCTCTTGCAGGCTATTCCAAAGGTGAGGACCAAAATGGCTGAATGCAGCCTCGCCATGCATTTTGGTCCTCACCCTTGGAATAAATAAAAGGCCGGCGCCAGAGGACCTCAGGATCCGCGAGGGCTGGTATGATAAAAGCAAATCAGATAAATAAGATGGCCCAAGACCATTAACACATTTATAAACTAATAAAAGTACTTTAAAATCGATCCTGAAACACACAGGGAGCCAATGCAGCAATTTCAAAACTGGCGTAATGTGCTCCCGCCCTCTGGTTCTCGTCAGCACCCGAGCGGCTGAATTCTGCAGTAGTTGCAGTGGTGAAATGCTCTTTTTCGGGAGGCCAGAGAGCAGGGCATTACATCACGAATGACACCAGCCTCCAGAAGGTCCTTCAGATGTTGTCGGACTGCCTCGATGTCTTGAGAATGGATGGGTCTGGCTCTGTGCTTAAATGGAGTTTTGTCATGTAGTTTTATATGATGTTTGACTTTGTCTGTTCGTCCAAAGTCCATGTCACTGAGTGCAAAAACTTCCGTAATCTGATTGAGCTTCTCTGTTATTCTTGACCTCCACTCTGGTGAAATAGGTGATTCTCCAAAATCCGGCTTCAGAGGAGTGGCACTTTTTGATGGTAAACAGCTAGTGGACACAGTATGTGATAAGATCTGGGGAGAGATTGAAATTTCAGCAATAGTGGAGAAAGGCGGGAGAGTCACGTCCAAGTCTGACTCATTGCTGAGGATAACTGGAATCTTTTTGCGGAATTTGTCTGAGAATGTGATCAAAGAGTTATGCACACACAACCCACCTGGCAATGGCGAGGCTGGATGTTCGACAAGTACCTGCTGACCAGGTGACAAGCTGGTGGAATGGATAGAGGCATCAACGGAAATGGTGTGACCAGCAGGAACAAGAACTGGAGACTTGCTAGACAACTTTACAACTCCCTCATTACCCACCAGTTGCTGCAGGTAACGGACCTGCAGTAGCTTAAGCACTGCTTTGTAGCCATGGCCGGATGGCTGAAAGTTGGCATACTCGCTCCCCACACACTGGCTATATAGCGGCTCCAGGGTATTCATGCCAATTAATGCTGAGGTCTGATGTACGCCACCATCAGGAACAACAAGTGCCAGCATGGCAACATCAAATCAGCTCCCAGGAATTCCCTTGGGAACGTGACCACCATCTCCACATATCCAAAATAAGGAATTGTTCGTCCAGCCGCTCTTTCAACTTGCAGCAAATCACACAGGGGTATCACAGGTTGATCAGCAAAATATTGGTTGTAGAATGACACCGGTATTGTGGTGACTTGCGAGCTCGTGTCCAGGAGACAGTTGAACTCTTCACCAGCAATCTTGAGGTTGGCGGTGCAGCGGGATCCAATTAAACCTTTAGGTAAACCAGATGAAACTGTGGGAATAGGCTTGGTCACTTCATGACATTGTACATGGATTTTCTGGTTGGGACACTGTGGGTCCACAACAGTTCCAATTTGCCCCACAACTGGAACTGATGCTAATTTAAAGGATGTCGGCTACTAATACTTGACTTCTGCCATCCTAGTTGCTTTTCTGTGAACTGCTTCTTTTTGGCAGCAACCAATTCTGAATTTGGGGGGTTATTACACTGAGGCTTAATATGGCCATCTTCACCGCACCAAAAGCAATAGCCAGGCTTGGGAACAGGGGACGGGTTCTTTGATGGACTGACTGGATCTTAACTTGGCAGAAGTGAGGGATGCAAGCTGCTTCTGTATATCAGAAGGTTGTTGAGAAAGTTGCTGCGTAATATTTGTGAGTGCAGCGATCTCTCTTTTCGCCGCATGGTCTGTGTGGACATACTGCGCTTGAGTGTTAGCTCTCGGTCTTGCTGAGCCAAGATGGTGTTTCATGCGGCTGGCTTTTGCGGCTTCACGGTCTTCCTCAGTTCGCAGAAGGAGCAGAAATTCAGCAAATGACGGAGGGTTCTGTTTTCGTTGTTTTAACTGAAGGTCTGTGATAAGAGAATTATCCCAGCAGCCACGACAAAATTGGGTCTGTAAATGTCGATCAAAATCTTTGTTTAAAACGTCACCACGTTTGACAGCCCAATTCAATGCCACATGCAGACATTGCAAATAGTTAGATGGCTTCACACCAGCGTCTTGGAACATGTCCATAAATTTGGCATATAGGTCATCGCCATCCTGAACCGTGCCGTATGCTGAGTCAAGCGTCTGTAAATACACTGTTGGTGGAGTGTCAGGTCTCAGGTGCGTCACCATATCAGCAGCAGGTGGTAATAAGCTGTCAAAAATCTTGCGTGAACGCTGTAGGTCTGATATTGCAGGGTCTTTCAGTAGCAGCTCAACTCCGGAACGCCACATATCGCAATCGGACTCAGTTTGGGGTTGGGGCGATCTTCCGGAAACGGCTCTAAAACGCTGAGTGTAGTTCATTACACTATCATCATTCTTGACAACATGCTCACTATCACTTGGATGTAAAACCATTGCTATCATGGCTTGGTCAGACTTAAAAACCTTTGTGAAACAGGAAAAAATAAGAAATAATATACACAAGGTATCTTTGAGAGAGATTGTGTCGGATTAATTACAAAAGCTAGAGGACATTATTATAAAAGTTTGTTTTGAGTATTAGTGACCCATCGCAACAACTTCCGCTCCCATATTCACTTTCAAAACCAAAAACAAGCAGGAGAAAAATCCAACAAGTTCAACTCAAAAATCCAAAATTGAATAGGGTTTGTTGTTGCGGTCCATTCCCCTTGTTCATGCTTGCTGCCGCAAGCTCTTGGTTCTTGTTCACATGTTTCGTCCTCAAATGTTTTATCAGGTTTGATGTATTGAACCTGGTCACTTTAGTTCCACCTCTTGCAACTTCGCACCGCTAATTTTGCACTTAGCTGTTGTACTCGCTGGAGATTCTATGTTGAAGTACAGTAGTTCCATATCGCCGCCTACATTATTTCTCCTGTACCTCACTGTTTTTTTTCTCTCAACATGAAAAAGCAGCCCCGCCATTGGTTAAGAGCGTCCGCTCTGGGCCAATAGCGACGGCTAACACTGAACAGTCACCACACCAGTGTCGTGAATGAGCAAGATACAAGGCGCTGCATTCAATGTTAATGCTCGCTGCCGCTGCCGCCGCAAACTCTTGGTGCTCGTTCAGATGTTTCATTCTCAAATGTTGCATCAGATTTAACGTATTGAACCTGGCCACTTTGGTTCCGCCCCTTGCAACATTCGCTCTAGCTGGAGTTTCTATGTTGAAGTAGTTAAATATAGCGTTGCATTCAACGTTCGTTACTAGTACAGCATCGGGAAATGGCATCGGCACGTTATTTGTAAGTACTCGCAGATACAGATACCAGTGTTTTAATGTGGTATCGGGATACTTCCCGCCAGTATCGTATCGGAACAACACTAGTAGTTTCTCTCTGGGGGGACAATTTGCGTGAAAATAATACACAAGTATGTATAGTACATTTGGTCAGGGATCAACATCTTGAAGTTTCCAAATCCCAGGAACTGTTGGAGCTGCTTTCGGGACAAAGAGACTTGCCAATTGTCTTAATCTTAGCAGGATCTGTACTTAAACAATCCTGGGCATGGATTTAACTGAGAAAATTAATAGAGGGAACACCGGAGTCACATTTCTGCTTTGACAAAGAACATGTTCTCTAGGAGACATTGTAGAACTAATCTGACATGCTGGATGTGTTCTTCAGGGGTTCGAAGGAAAATCAAAATGTCAAGATAAACCATAAACAAACTGTTTAAGCATGCATGTAGTTCAAAGAAAGTAATTAATGAGGGCTTGAAACACAGCTGGAACATTAGTAAGCCCAAAAGGCATCACCAAATATTCAAAATGATCAAGGGCCTTTTAAAGGATGTTTTCCACTCATCCCCCTCCAGGATACACACCAAATGAAAGTGTTGCAAAGATTTTCTTTGGTGAATACAGTGGCATGGTTGAGGGGCTCAAAGGATGGGTCAATGCGGGGAAATGGATACCTATTCTTAATGGTGATGTCTTTAAGTCAAGACCTCTGAAGTCGATACATGGGCATGTCCATGAGTGAAAATGTAGAGGGCAGGGGCCTAACTGTAATGAGCTACATTTCATACCTGTTCATGTTCTCATAGAGTTGATTAAAAAAATAAATAAAAACTGCTCACATCAGAGGTGTTACATGAGTTGCATAATCAAGCTTGACATGGATTATTTATCTAAAAAGTGTTTATGATGCTCTTTTCCAGCAATATTATTTCCTAACCTTCACAAATGATGAACACCGCAGAGGTGCTGTATTGTGGCTGTCTGCACTCCTTGACAAATACCTTCCCTGTTTGGTTCATCATTTTTCAGTGCTTAAGCCGTTGTCACCACTTCTTGTCACTCAACTCTCAGCTAATGCATAAATTCGGGCTTGAAAAATATGAGGCCATTCTGTGTCCTCTCTCTCTTACTGTCTATTCCAATTTCCCACACATGCAACACCATTCACGGTTTGTTTACTTGTAAATCTCTGCTCTGGTTCACCCAAATGAAAGTGAAGATATTATGCACCACTGTTAAAAATGCCACCATAAATATATTCTTTAATGTTTTATTTTTTATTTTTTTGTCATGTTCATCTTATTTTTAAAACAAAAAGCTAAAAAACATTCCCAATAATTTGGGATGTGCTATTTCATATTCTCCAACAAGGCAAAAGCGATACAGTTTTCGTTATTCGTCTTGGCAATATGATTTGTGCTTCCAAGAGTCGTGTGAACAGTGTAGTAATCATTGCTTAAAGGCAGTCAACCGAAGCATATTTTTTTCAAGAATATGTTCTATGCAGGTTCACTAGTTGAAACAAGGCATTCTGATTAATATTGTAATTGTGGAATAGGAGTTACATAGCAAAATTCACCTGTTTTTAGCCATCTCAGGGGGTGGCCATTTTGTCACTTCTGTCCACTGAAAATGACACACACCCTCGGGGCTCAGATAATGACCAATCATGGCTCTGCTTCAGAAAACAGGTGAGCTGTGATTGGCCGTTCCCTGAGCCCTGAGCAACTGTGATGTCATTTCCAATCGACAGAAATGACCAAATGGCCTCCCCCGCCCCCGAGATGACAAAAAATTGGTGGATTTTGCTGCTTAACTTAACTCATATGCCACAACATTAATCAGAATGCTTTGTTTCAGCTAGTGGGCCTGCATAGAACATCTTGAAAAAAAATGTTAGTAGAAAATTGTCTGATGTACAGTATCCACTTTCATGTCACATTGCAACAGAGCCTACAAAAAGTGTTTCCATTTTTAAAAGTACCGGTAGAACAAATCATAAATTACAAGACAAAGACATTTGCACTACTCTCTGAACAGTTAGATATTGGACATTTGACTGACTTTGACTGCTGATTGCAGTGCCATCCATTTGCAGTGATGCTTGTCAGTGTACATCTATGCTGTGAAGACTAGCAGAAAGACCACTCCATTGCAGAACAAGTCTATGGATAGAACTATCACTGTGATTAACTGTAATGATTGGGGCTGGAAATGGATGTTTAGAGCCTTGTAGAGAGGATGAGGACCACACCAGCCCAATCTGGAGGGGCGACTCGACGTATGCGGGCCTATGCCGGCTTGGGTAATCGTCCCCATGTGTAGTGTGCTGGGCCATATCCCATGGGGCACTGCACACACAGGAGGCCACTTGAAAGCCTATCTGGATGTAGCAGCAATCAGAGTCAGAACAAGCACACGGGAGTAATCTGTTCCAGCTTTTGGAGTGTGCCAGGGTTCGGGAGGAACATGGATAGTATGTGTTGGGGTAGATTGGAGTAGTGTCTTATGGCTTTATTTGGATAAGGTCATGGTTAGTCGGATGGCAAAAGCATAAATGCCCTCACACGCGCGCACACACATTCCTGTAAGATGTGTATGTGCAGGCAGTTTATGGTATAGATTTGAAAATCTCTTCGGCATCTGAGTTAAAGGTATTTTTTTGTGGGGGTCTGTATAAAAATAAATGTTGTCATTGCTTTTAAAATGTTGAAAAACATTGGTACTGACAACGAATGCAATTCGTTGCATTTTATTAACAGGCCATTTTTTTCATTAATTTCAAACATTTTTATTCAACAGTACAACAAAATGTAGAACAATATAAAATAACACAGTGAACTACTAAAAAGGAACCATATAGGAATAAATATGGTTCAGAAAAGCAGTTCTATCGGAACCGCTCAGCTCGGAAAAAGTCTAATTGAAAAGCGAACATCCGGGACCAAGCGAGCCCGTCTCGCTGTGGAGTGAGGCTAATAGAAGGAAAAGTGCCTTAGTGAATGTCAATATGTGGTGTTTGTCTCTGCATGTGCCCTGTGATCGGTGACCTGACAACAGGGTGTGGTCTGACTTTTGCCAAGGTCAGCTGGGATAGGCTCCAGATTATCGGAATCCTGAAAAGGTTGAGTGGTATAGAGAATGGATGGATGTGTATATGTGTTTATCAGTGACATGTCAATGCATATTTTATATAATTTTCTTTCTCGTAAGGTGGGTCCTTTGTTAGAATCACTTCTCTTACATGAGCTTAGAAAAAAAAACACGCCCATCACAGCACAAAGGATATGTTTTTTTCATTTTCATTTTATTATTATTATTTTAACAAAATGGGCCTTTGACAGTTTACGACAGGTGCCACGTCAGTTTGCATATGCTCAATGATTTGGGGAGCAAAGTGCTGTAAGCTGTTCTGTTCATTGACAGCACCAATACATTATATGTTTTCTGTTCCAAGAAGGAGCAAAATCATAATTTGCCTTTTGAGGTGCAACAATTTGAAAAATACTGCTGTAGTTTAGGCTGGCAAATTTCTATTAATATAAAAACAGCTAATAAAAGTAAAACAGTATGGTGACCCATCAACCTCCTAAGCAAGATTGGATACTTCACATCGGTGTCATGACATCCCCACTTGTACAAGTTGATGGAGACAAGGGAAAATGGTGGGAGTGAGTGGGGGGGAATAATCAGTAGGCGATGACCCAGAGGAGGTCATGCCGAGCCTTAGGGAGTTGACTAATGAAAAGTCCAATCAGCACAGCAGAGGAGGAGTACAAGGAGTCCTAGGCTGCAATGGAGAGATACTGGTGGCATCAAGTGAGAGATAGCAAAAGCGCAAATGAGACAATAACGTTCATGCTACAAATCAATAAATATAAGTTTGTTTGTTTGTTTGTTTTTTTACCCTTGATGCAGTCCGCTTCCAGTGGTGAAGCTGAGGGTGGCAACCTCGTGTACTTTTTCTTGGCAGAATACTTAATAAAGTCTATATCTATATTTATGTTGTTTAATGTATTGTACTTCAGCAACTGGTCAGGCAACATAATATTTAAAATGTACTTACTCCCCATAAAGGCTCTGATAGACCAAACCGATGTCGGAGGTCGTGAAGTGTCGTGGCGTCTGAATGCGCCGTCTGTTTGGTGTATTGGCCACCGTCGTATTGTCGCCCGTCTGTAAGCGTCTTGTGGGCGTTTACGTATGTTGATTCGGCATCGCCAGTCGTGACATTTGGTCACTCTGATTGGCTGTTAGCTAGCAAATCAGCACTCGGAGCACCAACGGGAAGTGACAAATGCGGAAAAACAGTGAGCGTGCCTCCGCTGCCTTAATCTTCTTACAAGTAGAAGAGCGAGGGTTGACAATGTAAGTATTTCACAATACTGTGTCAAGAACATGATGGTTTACTTCGCGAGGGAGTTCATCGTGAGCGAAGAATATAGCTGAATGCATTGTTGACGTTTTTATAATCCGCCCCCGGCCAACAGCTTTCCGGTTGTATTTTTCTACCCATGAGAAATGGTGACTACCGCCGTCGATCGTATGGAAGGGTATTCCATCTCACACATGCGCAGAAAGTACTAAGCTGAGGGCAACTTTTGGCAATAACGCCTAAAAAAGGTGCAACCAAAGTAAGTAGTAGCTGTTCTTGAACCATTTGGAGTATCAGCATAGTTTTGGTCTCTTTTTGAAGATCACATTTTGATTTTTTTTCTCCCAAACAGTCAGAATCTGTTTAAGTGCTCCTGTCACTGAACTATGGATGTTTGAAAACAGAAAAAAAGGTGAATCTTATGTACGTCTAATTTCTTTTCACAAAATCTGCCTTGAAAATGAATTTAGAATGTTGATTAGGACTTGAAAACACTACAGGATCAAAGCCTGAGGTCTCTCCAAGTTCCAGTTCAAATTTGATAATAATCCTACAAAAAAAATGAGCATTTTACAGATGTTTTTCTAAGTAAAGGTACAGGCGAACGAACCCCAAATGTTCCATTTGGGTGACCTGTGCACCCATTGTGAATACTTGTGGAAAAAAGGTTGCTATGTTTTTTTTGTATGCTACTATGATGTAGTTCTTTTGTTGCTGTTGTTTCGCCATTACACGCAAAAAAAACCCAACAACAGCAAAGGAGGCTTCGCGATAGCAGTCTTTTTACTCACAGAACGCAGGAGAACGAAGCACCTAAAAAAGGCGTTTATGCAACGAGGTTTTTTTTTCCAAGAGGATTTGTATGACACACCCCATAACGTTGTCTGAGGAATTTTATTGGCTATCCAATTGCGTCAGTCACCAGTCAGTTCCGCTGTGATTAGCCAAATCTACGTAAGGATATATAATGGGAGTGACTTTTTTACGCACGGACGTTCATTGGGTTCTGTAGGTCTCTTTGAAGGGAAAATCCTTGCAGATTGGCTAAAGTGAAGTGTCAATCAAAGGCCAAGGATTAGGCCTTTCGTTTGGTATTGTACGTGGCTAATCCGCTCATGCTAAGTGAAGCTACGATCGCAAATGCATAAAAAATAGTGATATTTGATGGAAATTGGTAACGTTTGCAGCTGCAGATAATGTGGCTTTATGGATGCAAAGGTTGGCATGGACTCACTATTTTACCGGAATACTTTGACTGGAACCTTGTTGACGTAATGGGACCATGTTTGATGGCGTTGGACGTTTGGTGGACATTTGTGACGTTGTTATGGTTAGTCGCTAATTTGTTTTTGGATCTACGATTGTCTAACATAAATGCTCACTCAGTCTGCAGATATGATTACATTGTAAAATGTTGGGCACCATTCAAATCTCCAGAAACTCAGCTTTTAAAAGATGTATAACATGTTCACACATGTACTCAGCTGACGACGTGCATCAGAGATTTTTGTTTTGACAGATGACGTAGGGCCCGACGGTGGGCCGTCCTCACTTTAAGGGGTTTAAAGTAATGGTCAGCGTCGCTGTCTGTCGTTGCGGCGTATTCCTCCAGCGTGACGTGCCGACAGCCAGCCGGACGCCACAGGGGGTAAGCGTATGTCACTGTTGGCGAGTGTCTTTTTGGTCTATCCAGGCCTTAAAAGTAACAAGTAATTCAAATTTAACAAGACATGCTCCACTCCATTTGGGGCTCCCTTATGGCATTTGGTGAAAATATTGATTCATGGATCCAAATGTAGTTTTTATCCAGCCTATTGTTGCGGTGAACTGCACCCCCAAGCCTGATTTAATTGTCAGCCGTTCTATTTTAATTCTAAAATGAAAAAAAAAAAAAAGTCACATTTAAGCCCCTGTCTCACTGAGGGGTGAACATTTCTGACTGTTGGCAAAGGTAGAAAATGCGCATACACGTCAGGGTTGGTTCAAGGTCGCAAATGTTCACCGAACGGTCATCAGACGTTTGGCAGCTTTTATTTTTCTTATTGCAAGGAAATTGCAAGGAAATGTTGAACTTGTTCCCTTGACAAGAGAAATCACTAAAAATGCAAACGTCTGGCGACATTGAACGAACCCTGACGAACTCCGACCTCAATACACCATTCACTGCCTTCGAAAACGCACACTTCGCTGCTCAGTAGGATAGGGGCTTTAGTTAATTACTTAAAATACAACATAATACTAAATACCTAAATTAGCAAATATCCACTTTTCCATATAAGTTATTAAACAAGAATCAAATCGTCACAATTTCATACATACTTAATTGTGATGGCTTGATTACAATCCAAAGACCACTGCACCTTTATGAAGGTAATAAAAATTGTTAATGGTTTGTTTTGGGGCATATTCCCAGTGCCTATGCAAATTACGTTAAAATCTATTAGCCTTTGCCTGTTACATTCTCTTTAATGGCAGTAACAACAATGCACCATTACATTTGTGTATACACACATGAACAATACATAACATTTGTACTTTCAAGTTATACATTCTCTTTGTTGTGGTAGCAGATATTTCTTAACTTCAGCAAAGTGTCACAGAATGGTAGAATGATGTGTGATTTGTGTTACGATTATTCTTTAATTTGAAGCCATGAGTCTAACCGCATCCTTTTACTGTACGTAAATTGGAATACCTCTTCACAGTTTAGTCGTTAACTGTCTCTTGGCAGTTCCAATAAAGCTTCTCTTTTGGCAGTTCCAACAAAGCTTCCCAATGAAGCAAATTTATAAATGTATATTCATTGATTCTAATGTTCAATTTAAAAACACATTTCAACCAATAAATGAACATAAATCTCAGTCAGATGAATACAATCAGACTTTTGTTTCTGTGCAAACATGCCATTTGAATTCCACTTTTAACTGATTCTCCTCATGCATAGATTTCTGGTCCAGTCTGTGGAATGAAAGTAGCTTTCTTCCATTCATGAAGCTGCTTCTAAATATCACTGGGCTACTTACTGCCTCATAAATCTGTCTGCATCACAGCAGCTGGAAAACGTATCATGTTTGAGAAGAACAGCCACCCTCCTTCAATCTCAGAACTATCCTACTGTATATAGTATGTATAATAAATTATCTACAACTACCAGTATTACATATTTTTCATGTAGCTGTGGTTTGACTGTCATTCAAGAGCACTGACTTATAATATTTATAGCTGAATTATTGCAAATGTCTTCTTGCAAGAACCATAAGTGGATGGCAAGCAACCTACTGGAAGGCTAATCTCCAGTTACGCGATGCAGTCTGTTTTATTTTTTTCATTTTTTCCCCTAAATAGCTAATAGATGGACGGATTATGGCAATAAAATTCCGTCAATGAGGAATGAAAATGAATTTCCCCCAAAAGTGACCAGGGTTGGTTCTAATTTCCATTTCCATGCATTCTTTAATGGTTTCACGTTTCAGACAGTAATCCCCACAATTGTGTTAATAAGCCACAATTTTGCACACCAGATTGTGGCATGCTCTGTTCTGGTTCTGTTCATTCTATTTGAGGTACATGCATGTTTGCCATCCTGATGCCTTTGTAGAGTCATTGGGTTTCTGAGGAATGCACTGCTCAAGGCAACTGCCGCTCAACTGTGAGCTCCATCTTTCACTCTGCTGCTCTTTGTCAAAGGCCTCGTGTTGGTATTGATTAAAGCAGTGTCTTTTTGTCTCCTGCCAGCATTTTCCGCCGCTCCTTGTGAGTGCAGAGGAAGCAGCTACGCTGAGACAAATGGCTGTATGTGCTGAATGAATGCAGACGACGGATCAAGCAAGGTCCGGGATGCACTGCCAAACGGCCTGGCAGCCAGGAAGACGTGCAACTTCCCTCTCAAAGCCACATGACTGGCACAGAGTCCAGCATATTGACTACTTCCCTTGCAGTCTTGACTACTCCTGGCTACTGGTTCTGTTGGCTACACCCTGCAGTGGCATTTGACTTGGCCATGAGGTTGGTCTGATTGGTGCCCGAGTGTAGATGAGGTGTGTAAGCAATGGCACCACATCTGTAACAATAAAGCCAGGTTAATATGGTCATCTTGTGACTGGTAACATCTGGAGAGACATTTGGAACTGTCAGTATTTGGTTCCCCAGTCATTTTTCATCCTCAATTATTCTCCCAATTTCCTCGCTATTTCTGATTGTAATTATCTCCATTTTAACCACCCAAGTGTCAAAGCCTTGTGTACTCCTTTTTTAATGTACAATTTCCTTATTTTGCTTCATTTCTCAATTTTCTAACCATCTGTTCCTCTGCCTTATGCCTTTGTTTTTTTTCCCACCCATTAAAACACATCACTTTTTCTTACTAACCACTTTTTGGCAAACTATGCTCACAGACTTTCACAGAATTTGGGAGGGAAATTGTAAACAAGTGTCTCCAACACATTGTCCAGACATAGAGAGGTTGTTGCAGATGTCTGAAAAGGACAGGCTGCCGTCCAGGAAAATAAGACAGTGAACAATATAAGACATACTATGATTAAATTGTCTCATGCAGCCATGACTTCAAATAAGACTAGACTTTTTTTTTTTCAGTGGTCAGTGAAACGGGTGTCTGTCAGTGACAGACTGCGAGGTCCGATGGTACTTGACCCGGTTGGTGACGATTACACTTAGGGATGAAAACCCATTTCTGTCAATGCTTAGTCCATCATTTTCTGTCATCAACCCGTCAGTGACGAATTAACAGACCTTTCGTCAGTACTGCCCACCTCTGGGGATAAAGTTAATGCAAGTAATAATAATAATGATAATAACAATACATCCGATTTGTACAGCGCTTTTATAATAATATATAGTATACTATATAAATATAATTAGAAGAGCTAATAAGTATAGTGCTGTACCGTAACCTTTTTCCAGTAACGCAGTAATGTAAGGCTTTAATAATAACATTTTGGTACTATGACATTGCAGCATGGTGTCCAACTGGTTAGTACATCCACTTCATAGTTTAGTTTAGAGATTATGGTTGTTTATCAATGTTAGCAGTGTGATTGGCTGGCGATCATTTCACAATGTACCCTCACCCAAAGTCAGCTGGGATTGCCTGGAGCACACCCTTGACCCTAATGAGCATCAGCGGTACAGAGAAAAGGCGGGTGGATGGATGGATAATGTTATAACTTCCATCACAATGCATTTTTACATTTTAACGTATTATAACAGTTGTAAAGTTTCCTTTTCACTTTTTATGTTGAGACGCTTTATGCTGTAAGCTCCCTAAATTTAAACAAAATGTTTAAGCAGTCATCATTTATTTTTCATTGCCTAATTTGGAACCGCTTCATCTCACTGTTAACTTACATTAGTCAATTGGCTGGTTCTGTACCAAGTTAATACTAACATCTGAGGAAAAGCAGTATTTACCATATGCTCCATGACACTGTGCATTAACAGCTTTGGAAGGAAAAATATTGTTCTGTGTACATGGTTCAGGGTTATGGTCATCTTAAAAACACCATCAAGTCTTTGATGACAGCTGCTGAATGCCTGCAGTATATTCTGTTTTTGAAACACTGCCTTAGGCGAGGGTAAGACATTTATAATCAAAGTTTGTTCCCAAGCCACAAACACAAAATAAACAATATTCAAAGCAACTCGTTGAAAGCACTCAATGAATAACAGTGTATTTAACACAGTTTTGGTCTTGCCTTTACCAGAGATTTTTCCACCAGTGCTGGTTTGTTTGTCTGTCAACATACCTCAAAAGGTATGATAAAGTCAATTTCTGTCCAAGGAACACTTGGTTGGGATTTGGAAATAAGAACAAAAAGGATAAGCGGTATGGATAATGGATGGATGGAAGTAACACACTCTAATTTGTGTAAAACTGACTATACAGTTTTTTTGTTGTGATCAGTCATCCAGTTTTTTTTTTTTGTGAAAACAATATGCCTAACACCTTTGAAATAGCAGTATAATATAGTGGTTTCATGAGAAGTCCTTCAGTATTGCAAATCTACAGCAAGGCTTCCAATTTTTAGGATTTACGATTTTTTTTTTTTTAAATGTTTTTGCGACCACGAGTGCTCACCACAGCAAGTCACTTGCATGAATTGTTTGGCCCAGTTTTTATGCCCTTTTTGATGCAACCCACCAATTTGTTATTTAAACTTGTGACTGTCTGTAGCTGGATATTGAGGTTCAGGCCAGGAAATGAACCCAGGCTGTCTGCATAAAAGGCAGCAAAAAATGTGTACCTATTTTGATCATTTGAATTAGTAAATAGGAAACTCAGTTTATACTCTGCTGTAAATAATTGTTGCACACCTTTTGTAGAAATACTACTACCGGTAATAATTTTAACGGGAATAACTTACATAGAGAATTTGCTAATTAGTTTACTAATGTCCTAAATAACTGTGAAAAGGACACGTCTCACTCCAACCCTCGTTCCGTTCAAGTGCTTGTATGTGCGTATTGTATGTATTTAACTGTATGAGAGTGTCCACAGTGCTGTCTATCTGTTGGCAGCAGTCACTCAAGAGCAGTCTGTGTCAATATGCTTTGATCACACCCCACAAAGTACATTGAGCTGTTCGCATTAATCCAAGGCTTCAGATTTTCTTATCGATCAAGCCTACACATGCACGCTACAAATCTAGAACATTTCCAGACGTTTACCATTGATGAACGACTGTCAAAAAGATTGAAGTCATCGCTGGCTTGCCCGTGTTCCGACTGGCATATTTTATATATTGTCTGAGGTTTTCAACGTGATTGTGAATTTCACTAACTACAAATGCCACTTGCTGTGCTATATTTATTACTTGCTATCTAATTCAACATATTAATTGTTTCTTCATTGGTTGGCTCATAGTTTCTTTTTTTCTATGCATGTTTTGTGTACAACAAATAAAGTTTGGAATTAATTAAAATTGATGAGCACAGAAGCTAAAGCAGGTACTACCAGACTTAACCCCCAAGATGCTGATTCTCATTCCAACTGCTTCACACTCAGCTGCAAACTGCTCCAACAAGGGTTGAAGAACATGGCTTGATGAAGCCAAGTTCGCCAACAGACCCCCTCAACGCCTTGGCTGTGGCCAGAAATTATGTCTATAAAGGTTATAAACAAAATGAACTGTAGACCATTCCTCTATAAACATATCCAGCCTCTTGTGACCTTGAACAGAATACACCGCATAGACAAAC
Source organism: Filicampus tigris (assembly GCF_054856515.1). Taxonomy (NCBI): domain Eukaryota; kingdom Metazoa; phylum Chordata; class Actinopteri; order Syngnathiformes; family Syngnathidae; genus Filicampus; species Filicampus tigris. Next base: position 9,466,794 of record NC_141228.1, on the reverse strand, counting down.
GATGAATGAAAGCAGTTGATTAGATACTTCTCATGTCAAGAAAGTCTAGACTCTACTCTTTGTATTTTCTTTGAGACCCAGCATTCCCAGAGCCAGAATACTTGAAAGCTTCACTTACAAGGCCAACCTTCCATTCTTGAGGTGAGAAATGTGGTCCGAGTCCTACAGAAATGTAGGAAAGAGAGTCAGTCATGCCCTATGATGACTATGGATGGCCATGTTGAGCACAAGGCTTTAAAGCAAAGTTGTTTGTTAGTTTGAAAAGGGTAAATGCCCGTCTTTGTTTGTGCATACCTCTGTGGTGTGTCTGCAGTGCTGATCTGAGGTCTTCCACGATGATAGTCACTGTGACAGTGGCCGGGAAAAGACAGGGCTCGATCAAAAGTTTTTGAAGTGATGAAACTGCAAGTTATTAACCTAACCTAGCCAAATCAACTGGATTGTGTCAGCAGAGCTCATGTGAGCCAGTGCCAAATTGACATGGAGTCAGTGATAAGGGTATTCCGTGCCATTTGCACCCAGCTCAGAAGGGAGGGTTAAAATTGACATGAAAAAAATGAAAGATTTGTGAATGGAAAGTGGAGCGTAACACTTGATTGGATTTAATTGCGCTATTTGAGGCCTAGTCATTACCAGAAGAGATCTTATTCCACAGGACTCTACTTAATTAGTCATTTCAATTAAAGACACTTGTACTATACACATTTATCAGCTACAAATGACTCTCTCTCTCTAATGACATGATTAATAGACTCTTTTCAGGGATTAATTAAAAAATGTTTACTTCCCCTACTAAATGCAATTTCATAAAGTGATTGCAGTAACAATTATTGTATTTGTTCATAGCATATACACACACAGAATATCCACGCTACTGCAAATCAAAAAATAGCAGTGTGACATGGGCAGACTGTGTCTGTGACTTACACTAGTTTTAACAAAGTTAACATCAGAAGAATGAAAAATGGTCACAATTCTGAGTGAAGCTGTTATGTTACGGAGGTATTTCTGAAAGCTCACCTGCTGCGAAGCACATCAGGTGAAAGGGGAACACATGCCATCAAGTCTTTTATGAGTATTTTTTTCTATTTCTATCATTGGGGAGGGTGATACCTAAAATAGAGATAGAAAGAGAAAACATTAAATATGACATTTTCCACACAATCAGAGGTAAGCTCGCTGTTTTAATTTAGAGTGAGAAATAATCATTTATATATGTAGAGTATATATGTGTATTTTCACATCAGAGAGATCACAAAGCTTTGTTTTCATGGCTCATATTAATACCATGTTATGGCCGGACCTTGCTCATTCCAAAACACACCCGTGTGCAGTAAAATGATCCTATCAATAACATTAGTAATTAACCATGTAAGGACACAGGCGGAATGAGAACCAGCCGTTTTGGTGACCCTGCTGTGACCTTCTCTATACCTCAACATGGCATCATGCTTCAATCGCCCTTAGGCGGGTCAAATAGACCTGCTTTTCTCTCCACAGGCTAACAAGCATAAGTTAAAATCCCATCGTGGCATGTGCTTGATTAGGCCTTTGTAGCAACATGAGGTGATCTGAGACTGAGTTGTTTGACATAATAGAGAAAGGAGGGAGAGAGGCAGAGAAAAAGAGAGAGAGGAGGATCAATGGAAAGGGAATCAACAACAAATGCTGGCTCCTTCCCTTTGATAGTGCTTTCTCTAAGATATTGTAAAATGACCAAAAATATGCCAAATAGGACATCGTTTTGGCCTAGAAAGATGCATCAGAGATGAACATACACATTATAGACAAAAGTATTAGGACATCTCACTAGAGTCTGACTGCAGCTCCCCATTCTCTGCCCCTCCTCCCCACGCTCCTGCAGACTTCAATTCTCCACCACTGTCAGCCCGGAAGTACATTCCATTTCTGACAAACGCTCGTCAAAATACAATTTACTCTTCATACAGACATGAAATATGCTTTCAAAATTTGAAAAAAGCAAACATGTCTTCTCTCTTTCAAATTTACTCTTAATATGAATAATATAAATATATAGTTTATAAAATAAATCAGTCCTTGATCGGTTGGCTGACTCCGACCGACTGGGACCACGTGGGTCGATTGAATATGCAGGATGGAAACCGGGGATGAAGGGCCGATGCCCAGCTCTGCAAATATGTCTTCTCTCTTTGCCATTCCAAGTTGTTAAAGGGACGGTGGGGCCGGGATGGCCATGTTTTCACTAACAAGTTCATTTTATGTATTTTTTGATCAGGAAATTGAAAAGAGTTGTCATTTTCTATTTTATCAATAAATTTGGGAGAAATTAGGAAATAAGTGACGCCATGAATAACGCCTCTTGTTAATGGGGAGAATGGCCGCGCCCCCTACCGCTCTAACCTTGTTCGTCGGAGTCACTGGAGGAACCAATTACAAATTCTCCATTGGAAATCATTGCACTTTCATTGCTTATAACGTCCAAAAACGGTGATCAATTGGCACCAAAATTTATGTTGACATCCTCACTAATGACCACTTCAACATATCAAAAGTATTAACCTCTGATTTATGTGAGAATGAGGAAATGTGGAAGTGAACAGAGCTACATAGATTTATGCTGGGACGAGCTCACACTGCTTCTTGCTAAAAAAAAACAGAACAAAAAAAAAAACACTGCTTCTTTGCTGATCACAGGTAGGACAGGCGAGGCGTTTAACACCAGTCAAGATATTTACAGAGACTGATATAAAAATCCATGCTTGCCTGATTGCTTGCCCACTGCCAGTCGCCGTCTGCTTCCCAAATGTCCGAAATATAACCAGTCGGGGTTCGTGTGCGCATTCCTGCTCTTGTCCGCTTGAGCCTGTGTAAGTGGAGAAGTGATCGCCATAGTAATTTTGATTTTGTGGAGGTGATCATGATGAGATCACGTTTTATGTCAATAAATCCAAACTATTGTGCAGAACACTTTTATACATTCACAGGTTGAAGTGGACAAGAGTACGAAGATCAGGGTGTGCCAGTTTTTTATGCCAAAGTACATGTGCGTTGTCAACGAAAATAGAGACTAAGGGCTCAGCATGGGGAGAAAATGCTCTTTCTTCACTTTTGCCATAGTGATTTTTTTTCAAGACACAATTCATACAAAGATGTCTGATGGGACACATTACCATGCCCCTCTATACACTATAGTTAAATGATGACGATGCAATCATTAATAGGACTAGAACTGTAGCCTAGTGGTTCAACAACTCTATTTGTCTTTCATACTTAGAAAGCAACACAAAGTGGTTCACAGAACAGATTATAGGTGAATAAAATGCAACAAAATGGTTACAAAAAGGTATGATGACTAAAATGAATAAATGTATATGTGTAAGCAACCCTTGGATCCTCAAAGAAAGAGCCTCGACTGATGCATAGGTGTCCTTTATTTTAGTTTCTGTAGCATTATCATTGGGTTCACCCTAGCACCATGAAAACTGCATGCCAGGACATACAAAACACAAAAAGCAAATCACCACACAATCTTCACAGTACAACTAAATAAAGTTTTGCATCAATATCAAAACATCAACAAACATACTTCAGTGCGCTCACCAAGATTGTTTAATGTAAAATTATCTCTTCTGCAGTCCAACACAGGTGTCAAAGTCCCCTTCTGAGTGAAAATGAAGCATCTAAATATATACATATTGCACTAAAATAAATATAGATTTTTACTTAAAGCAGATGCATGAATAAGAAGAAATAAAAAGTAGAAAGACCACCTTAAACCAAGCAAAAGACCGTGAAAAAAAAATAATTTATACAATGTAAATAATAAGCATAAGTGAACAGGTATTAACAGTCACAATAATAATAATTCCGTTATGCAATTGAGGACTGAATAAATTACAGGTACCGATTGCTAAAAATAAATGTATACCAAATAATTGAAATACAATTCTGAATAGATTAAATGAAAAAAATCTGAATCAGTTAACAGCGAAACCAAAAAAATGGGTCTTAAATATACGGTAAACGCTCTCTGCTATCAAGGAGGCTATTCCACAGATATGGAGCACATCTGCCTCACAATCAAAAAGGACCTGGGTTGGAATCTTGGCTCGAGCCCTCCTGTGGAGTTAGTCGTTAGCGCATTCTCCCTCTGTGCTTGCATGGGTTTTCTCCAAGTACTCTGACTTCCTGCCACATTCTAAAATCATGCAGATTAGATTTATTGAAGACTCTATAATTGGCTGTTGGTGTGAATGGAATTGATTGGCTGGCGACCAGCCCCTGGTGTACCCACCATATCTCAGCTAGGATCCAGTTACCTGCAACCCTAATGAGGAGCAGAAGTATAGAAACTTGATGGATGGTCGGATGCGTGAATGCCTGGACAAGACGGACAGATGGATGGATGATTCCTCAATACTTTTTTACATATAGTGTTGATCAATAAAAAGCATTGACATACCGCATATCCAAACTGGGTGACACATCGACTATGAAGAGGATTTTAGAAGCTGCACGCAACATGCAAGTTGTTAGGGAAACAATTATATAAAGATAAACATTCAATCGATTTGAGTTCAAGTAAAAGGAAATCTATCTCTTCTCGTCCCAAGTCCATAGTCTGATCATACAAAAGAGCAGCATTGAAGAGAAGTGTATGCGTGCGTGCGTGCGCATGTTTGTATGTGACTGAGCCGTAGGTGTAATTTTCAATGCTATTTATAGATAAGATTACTCTACTTATGAAATTTCCTTCGTCGTGCACTCCCAAATCACATTCTTTATTCATCTGACTTTCCTCTGAACCTCCTCCATCTTTTCAAGAGGACGAGAGCGAAGCAGAGTCAATGGATGAGTGTCTCAGTTGGATTTACACCGTCTTACAGAGATGGAGAGAGTTTCTGGGTGCTAAATTGGCTTTTGAGAGGTTCAGTGGCTGGTGAGATGGGTAAGACTTTGAGTCCTCCAATTAGCCTCCTCAGCATAATTTACCCCAAATCTGGGGGAAACTCGAGAGAAGCAGAAATGCATCTTAATGTAGTTTCAAATTTGCAAGATAGTAATTACTCGAATTTAGCATTCACATTTCAAGTCTTCATATAGCGCTCTCACTATGTAGCAACCAAGTCTGCTTCTATGATAGATAATTTGGGAGAAATGACCCAGATTGTTTGACTCGTGTCAGAAATAAGTTTAAATGTTTCCGTTCTTTCACTTTTCTAATTGACACATATGTTTGAGTCCACCCCCACAGATTTGTTAGAAAACCTCGAGTTTACTTTCATAATCAATACAGTATCTTCTCTGACATATTATACTACAAAATACACTCACTGAATGAGATTTGTCAATGCACACAGACGGAAATGTTTTTTTCTAGCAAGTTCATGTTGCAAAAAATTAAAAAGCAAACATCAGAAAAAAGGCGGCACGGTGGTCGACTGGTTAGCACGTCCGCCTCACAGTTCAGAGGTCGTGGGTTCGATCCCGGCTCCGGCCTCCCTGTGTGGAGTTTGCATGTTCTCCCCGTGCCTGCGTGGGTTTTCTCCGAGTACTCCGGTTTCCTCCCACATTCCAAAAACATGCATGGTAAGTTGATTGGATACTCTAAATTGACCCTAGGTGTGATTGTGAGTGCGGATGTTTGTCTCTGTGTGCCCTGCGATTGGCTGGCAACCAGTTCAGGGTGTCCCCCGCCTACTGCCCAAAGACAGCTGGGATAGGCTCCAGCACGCCCCGCGACCCTTGTGAGGAGAAGCGGTACAGATAATGGATGGATGGATGGACATCAGAAAAATTCTAACATCATGTTATGTGTTCATAAGAATTTAACTAGAGGTAAGTCTAATTGACGTTCAAATTTAGAAAATTGTTCATGTGTTCACTGAGAACTAAAAAGCTTCATTTCTCATTCATATTGAGCACGGAATGTCAGCTCAAGGTCCCTTTTTATTTGAATTTATCTGATTAAAGGGAGCTGGGTTAGTGCATTACTTTGGTGTATGCTATTCCTCAGTGCTCAAAGGTGGTTGTCTGCATATTTGTAGTTCCCTTCAGAAAAAAAGCAACACTAACCACACTAAAGACACTATTTGAATTTTAAGATTAACACGTTATTGTCTACACACATGGTTCCCCTCACAGACTGCAGCCTGACTTACAATGTGATTCAAAGTTCATCCTTAGATGATCTGTCAAGAACACAGACGATGGGAATATTTACGTTAAGTCCCTCAAGGCATGAACCGGAGAAAGGAGGTGAATTTTTTTCTTTTTAAATTTGTCTGTGGTACATTTCCCAAACTGTCGACACATTCTTTCATTAGCCCCTCCTCCCGCATCGCCTCCTTCTTCCACCCTACAGGGTCGATGTGTTATGAGAAAATGTAGTCACTGGGAAGTGTCACATCTGCATGGGGGAGACTGAGCGCACGAAGATGTGGGAGTGGGGGTTTTTGGGAGTGTGAAGATCTGTAATTTAATCAGAAACTCTGGAGAGGACTGCTATGCTCACTCCCTGGGATGGGGCAGAATTCTGATTTAATTCAAAGTAGGGGGGAGGGAGAAACACAGAAGGGAGAAGATAGTACTGCTGCCACACACAAGTGACTGATATCAGACTCTAAAAAAGAAGACACCATTCCTCTGGAGTCTGTGTTGCAATGCAAATGCATACAGTACACTGTTCAAGGTGTCTCTGAAAAGGTCAAGGACTGGTGTCACAAAAGAGTCCTTTTAAATGCAAACTATGAACTACTAGTTTTCCCCTTCAATCCAATCGCCCTAGAGTACACACTGTATCTGTGACTTCAGCTCTCTGCAGTCATTGAAGTCCCCCCCCCCCCCCCCCCACATGCTCCATGTGATTGTGGGACCCGGAAACCTTTCTGACACACTAACTTTGTATTGCAGATGTCTCCAATTCTAAACAATCTAAATAAATCTGAATAACAAGAAAGGACATACATTGCAGTGGAGCTAAATTTATCAAAATATCTTCACTATTAGTAATGCTGATAGGGCTAAAGTCTGACTGAACTGAGTACACATATACAGTATTAGGTGTTTAATTTAAATTAATCAATTTAATTTAGATTATTATTATTATAAGTACTCTAAGTTAGAAGAAAATAGGCAATTTCACTGTCCACTCAGTTTATTTTAGAAATTCAAGAGCTCACAGGGAGGGTTTTTACCTCTTCTATCATATTGTCTTACAAGGCCAATTTTAGTAAAACTTAAATTCGAATTATTTAATTATTAGTGTTACACTTTGTGGTTATACTATGAGCATGCCGTAAAGCCAGTCACCTAAATTCTCTCAGTGTTTTCACTTTATGTATTTTTTATTTATTTATAAAAAAAATTATTATTGAAATGATGAGAGTCATTGATGGTGTAGTGGTACACACACCTGAGTTGTGTGCGGGCAGCGTGGGATTGGTTCCCGCTCAGTGACGGTGTCTGTATGTGCCCTGCGACTAGCTGGCGACCAGTTCAGGGTGTAGTCTGCCTTTCGCCTATTGTCAGCTGGGATAGGCTCCAGCACCTCCCCGCGACCCTGTACAGGATAAGCGGTGTGAAAGATGACACATGACACATGAAATGATGAGGGTCTTGCATCATAGAACTGTGCAATAGATTTGGCAAGGTTTGCAAGTGTGTGTGCACACGTAGCGAGTGTTGCTTTTTTGTTAAGGTTCATTCAATGTTGCAAAGAGTTGCAAAGATGTTCACCGGACATTTCCAAACAGTTTTAATGGTTGCAAACAGTTTTTCGTGTCACCATCAAAGGTTGAAAAAACAGTTTGAAACCATTAAAATTGTTGGCAAACGTCTTTGCCACCATTTGCGACCTTGAATGAACCCTGACGGAAAAAAAAAAAACAGTCGCTAGGTGCAAACCTTCGCCGCTCATTGACATACGGCCGTAAGTAACATTTTATCATTCTTATCTGTAATAAAATGGTAAGCACATGATCATCAGTAAAATAAAACTACTTAGAAGTACCATTAGCTTTTCTGATACATGAAGCCAGCAGTGTGAAGCTTGCTAAAGATGAACCCGTTGCATTAATTTTTCATGTTGGTGTAAATAAGGATATAATTACAAGTGTGTGGGAAGTGAGTATCATCAAATTTAGACTAATCAAAGCAGCCTTTGAGTGTGCATTCCATTCTTTTATTATTGATAGTGACTAACAGTTTCTCAAGGTGTATTATACTGAGTAGCCAGGAAACACTTGTGTGTGCCATTTTTTTCCTCTTACAATCTCGTGGTACCCTAATAGGTAGTATCACACACACACACAAAAGAAAAATCGTGTGTGTGTGTGTGCGCGTGTGTGACTAAATTCATGTTGTGTGAGAACTTTGGTGATATCTACTTTGTTGGATAATAGCAACCTGGGGCTATTGGCTCAGTTTTTGAAAGGAAGGAAGGCTATGCCAAAGGATGTAATTGTGTGAGGGTCCTCTGGTTTTGTGCATTGCAATTAAATCTGGTTCCACTTCTTGCACATGTGCAAAACACATTTGCCTAAACAAAGCCAAGGGATGAAAGAAAGTAAGGCGAATGTCACTAATTTTGCAAAGAATTTTAAGCTGCAAGCAGAACATTAGAACAATGAACATGCAAGAAATTCACTATCTTTCTCACACAATTCCCATAGTCTTAAATATTCTTTGGTTGCACTAATCATCATTGACATTCAAAGACACTGCAGAGTTTTTATTAAACTGACAGTTCAGTTCTACTGTGCAGTAATATCTGCATTAACATTAAATTAATACTCCTGCCACTTAAATATCTTGTTCTTATACTTATTGCTCCAGCTCTTATATTGGATCTCATAGTATTGTCATATCATGTGCCTAATGTTTTGTCTGTGCATGTACAGTATGTAGTGCATAAAATTGTGGTCCATCCATCCACTCATCCATCCACTCATCCATCCACCCATCCATCCATTCATCCACCCATCCATCCATCCATCCATCCACCCATCCATCCATTTTTTGTCTTGCTCCCATCCTGTCAGGGTCGTGTCTGAGCTGGAGCCTGTCCCACCAGATTTTAAGTGATAGTTGGGATAAACCTGTACTGGATTGGTCACGAGTCAATTAAAGCATGTGGAGAACATGAGAACTACACACAGCTGATGTTCAAATCCACAATCTTTAACTGTGGGCTAACCACATTGCTGCCTTCTGGTACCCCAAGTGCCTAAATCTACAACTTGAAAAGGTCTTAAAGTGGGTTGTTGTTTGTTTTATACATGACTGTCATTATAAGGTACGCTAGTAGCTTTAGTAGCAGAAGAACCAATTTTTCTTTTGAAAAAGAAATGATAAAAAAGACTACATCAAATCAGTTCTCCCTTGTCTGTTACATGTGATGTTTAATGCTTTTGCATGTTTAATTGAATAATTCATATCTAAGTACATAAAAGAGAGACAATCCTTATTTTTTCAGCTACAGCCTGCAAAATGCAAAACATAATTTCAAAATGTGCTCTGTTTTGTGAACTTGTACACATATGTTGTAACTGTAGTTGCAATTTAAATTAAGTCACGTTTTATTTTGCAGTCTCTCCCCTTCTCGCTCACTCTCCTGCTGCACTGACTCTTGGGCATTGATGATGTGCTGGAAAAGTGACTGCACCTCCCAAAAAGAGTCCTGTGCATAAGGGTCTTGTTGGAAATAATTAAAAGGGGATTTTTGCTGGAGGAGGTTTTGGGGCTGTTATCACTGTGTTTGATTTATCACCTTAAGCTTGTGCAGTGCAGGGTCTCTGTTGCTGCTGTGAGTCAATCATGAATCCCATGTGGACCAGCACCCATCAACGTAAAAAGCAAAGTACACTTACATATCCTAGAAAGACAGTATTATATTAAGAAGTGATGGCACACCCTCAAACGTGCAGGATCTTAAATAAGTGCAGCACAGTGTGAGTGCAGGGAGAAGGGTAATAACACCAAAACCTGGTACAGTAAAAGTTACTCCATAGAAGTAAGCAAAGCCAAAAGAGAAAAGTTTTCGACGACTTCCAAAACTTTTCAATGTTTTAACCTTGGTGCATCCTGCAGTGCTTAACTTGAGTATGTTGAAAGTTTGCGCAACAAACACACCCTTGTATGAATTCACTTTTGCGTCACATTTAGGGGCCTTACATACCTGCTGTATGTATGTACTGTAACCCAACCCTAAACTTTGACCCAAAAACTGGATCTTTTACTTGTTTATTTTCTCCAGACTGAAGTTGATAATAGTTATATTTATGAATGCTCAGTTCATATATGAGTGTTGAAATGTTACTTGACAAAATAGTCTTGGTTATATTTTGTAAATTTCTACAGAAGAATTTTTTATTTTTTAATGTTCTATTAATTTTCAAAACATTTTTTTTCTGGGGTCCCCATGGAACCCTCTCCAGGAGTCCTAGCATGTGGACCTCTACGGACCTCACTGTTGGGTTTATAAGGTCATATTACTTTTAAATATGCATCTAATTAAAACAAAGTGGATGCTAACCTACCTGTTTATTCTCCCTTTTTCCCAAAAAATAAGTAAGAGAATTGATAAACAATTGAGTCGGTAGACAGAACTGAAAATGGAATCAGAATCATAAAAATCATATCAATTACCATCGCAACAAATTATGCAATGATTTTTCAAAACAAATATTCAGATGCTTAAACTACAGGTCATTGACAGTGTTTCAAAGAGAACCCATTCATCCATTATCTATACCGCTTGTCCTCACAAGGTTCGCGGGCGTGCTGGAGCCTATCCCAGTTGTCTTCGGGCAGTAGGCGGGGGACACCCTGAATTGGTTGCCAGCCAATCGCAGGGCACACAGAGACAAACATCCGCACTCACAATCACACCTAAGGGCAATTTAGAGTATCCAATCAACTTACCATGCATGTTTTTGGAATGTGGGAGGAAACCGGAGTTCCCAGAGAAAACCCACGCAGGCACGGGCAAAACATACAAACTCCACACAGGGAGACCGGAGCTGGGATCGAACCGACGACCTCTGAACTGTGAGGCGGACGTGCTAACCAGTCGCCCACCGTGCCGCCCTCAAAGAGAACCCCTTATACTAAAAAAAAACAAGTGTGGTGGAATCTGATATCTGACCATGCTTATCAAAGAGGAAGTCAAGTCCAAATTTTTGTTTACAATAATATGTTATATGCAGCCCGACTAATCTAAAAGTATTCTCATCATTATTGCATTTGTGGAATAGGAATTAAGCAGCAAAATCCCCACGTTTTTTAAATCCATCTCAGAGGGTGGCCATTTTGCCACTTGCTGTCGACTGAAAATGACATGAGGGCATTAGTTGCAATGCCCTGGCAGGCACCTGTTTAATAACTATGGTCTGATTCAGCCACAATGCTAACTCACATGAGTCAGTGCGAAGATATACGTACATATCCATAGCGACAGTGAAACGGTGGTATTGAAGGTCAAATGCTATTGAGAACACCTGAAAACCATAACAGCTTTATTTTAGACCAAAATAAGAGTTATCGGTTGTGTTGTCAAGATTGAATAAATAAAGAGTTCTTTGGTTAGGCTTCAGTTGACTAGTGAATGCTTTTCAAGAGAGATCTTTATTGTACTCCCTCGTGCAATCTCCTTAAAGGATTAAAAATTCTTCTTCTTCACTGATGGGATACTGGGGCAATGTTAAAACCCTTATAGTATGTATATGACTAGTTATATGACAAGAAAAGAAAGAATGGCTTTCCTGGCACAGTTGTTTATTAGGGCTAAACTCAATTATTCAAATTGAACTAACCGTAAATGCAGCAACAAGGAGTTATGTTGTAATACAGGTTATGTATTGAAGTACTTGGGGTCATTTACCGTCATATATCTAGGATGATGGGAAAGGGCTTTGTCCGTATGGCTGTTTAATTAATGCACGGCCCATTACACATTTAGGAAATTAAAACAAAGCTTTCCGTGTTAAAGGCCGTCAGCTAATTCTATGCAAAACATGGCTAATTTTTCATGTCTGTTCCCTTCTTTCTGGGATGAGAGTGAGAAAGAGGGGGTCTGTAAAGTTTTAATGTTCTTTGTGTGTATGCAAGTTTGTAGACAAGCATCAAAGCTAAGCCTCTCAAACCACACAATGACAGCACCCAATGAAGTCTCAGTAAACAGAGAAGCAGGCCTCATTATCACTCATGTGTGCTTTTGGATTTTCCTCACTTGCTCTCTAAGTCCTCTGCTGTTCCTCTGTCAATATTCATGTGACACATCGCAGTGCGAACGTTCATTTACATCCTCAGTCCAGAAGCTCTGAATACAAAGCCTTATATTTGTTAAGAGAAGACCTTGTTTGAAATGACTTATTGCTTGCCAGAAGCAGAAGATATTATACAATGTAGTGATATTCCAAACACTGAGGCCTTCATGTCTAAATAGAGTAAATATAAATAAAGAAAATGCACATTCAAATTAAATTGAAGATACATGCAAATTACAAACCCCAATTCCAATGAAATTGGGATGTTGTGTAAAACACAAGTAAAAACAGAATACCATGATTTGCAAATCCCCGAAAGGCTCACTTGCTCACAATCAACGACCAATTTGTAAGCAACTAGCCGAGCAAATAGGAGCACAGTTTAAGAACAACATTAAGTACAATGGCAAGCAATTTAGGTTTTTCGTCATCTACGGTCCATACTATCATCAAAAGATAAAGAGCAGTTACCTTACATTCCACTCTTTGGGCCATACCGCCACCGACTGGACAGGAACCACAAAGCGTTTCCATATATAGTGAATGCAGTCTGCTCAAAGGAACTACGGTGTATATTCACCCCGCGAATAAACACGCGAGTCAGGCGGGGCGTGCATAAGTTAGTCATCTGCGAAACGGGTCTCCGTTAGTGACGGACAGAGAAGGTCCGTCGGTACTTACTTGGTTAGTGATGATTACATTGACGGATGAAAGCGACTTCCGTCAGTGCTGAGTGCGTCCATTTTTTCAAAGTTTCACATTATTTGTCGGCAAAACGGGCATTCGTCAGTGATAGGTTGATGGAACTTCTGTCAGTACTGACGGAATTCACCCCTCTAAAAATAATCAGGAATTATCATCACATTGTAGTTGTCACTTTCTTTGTCAGATTTACATATGATTTGGGAGGTTAATAAATTCTCCTCCGAAAGCAGCTGGTTAACGCATATTCTTATCTGACTTTGTCAGTGCCAACTGCCAATTTTCAGTTTTCTTGAAAGGCAGGTGCAGATGTAGTCAGGTCAGATGCATTATACACACAAATCACAAGCAGATACTGTATGCAGACACACTTACACACACACACACACACACACACACTCTCTCTCCCTATCATTTTTATGGCATGTATAAAATAGCCTCCAACTCATTTGATCACCACCTCCAATGACTTAAGCTTCAGTCGCCATCCTGCTCATTAGCAACCACTGGGATATGTGGATACAGTAAACACTCCCGGTCATTAGACACTGCAAACAGCACACATGGAATGGCAAATGAGCACAGTAAAAGATTTTGAAGAGTGCAAGTGAACCTATTTAATTACTGCAGCTGCCTGTATGGACGTCTCCAACAAATCATCCAGGCTGTAGGTCTAATTTGTACAAAGACGACAACAACTTAAGTCATATATCGAGTGAGTGAATTGTCAGCTAAACAAGGGCAATTACACTCCCTTGTGATTTAGGCGGCTTAGTGATAATAATGGTTGTCAGGAATTGCAATGGGTTAATTCCTGTCTCTTACGTTTTTAACTCACCAAACAAAAATGTTTGGAAAATTGCATTTGGTAGATACTTTTTTTGTGCTTGCCAATAAGTAGGAAAGAAGCCTAAAAAGAACCCTTTCACCGAGTAGGCTGAGATGAAATTTCGCCGCCTCGCGAGCACCTTACACGCATGAGGGCCGATTAGTGGGCCAGACTAAAATCCACTTCTGGGCATGCTTAGTCCAGCACTTTTTTAAAAATTTGTCAGTCACCACCCCCCGCCCCAAAAATGGGCATCCGGCCGGGCCGCAGGGTTCGACCGGTCCGACCCAGGGACGGACTGCCCAGCTCTGCTTCAAACTATTTATTTTGAAAGGTAAAGTATTATGACTTTGAGCACAATTGACAATAAAGTGGATTGTGTTCTCATTATGGTTTAAACTACATGTATTGATATAGGCAATTATAAACATATGTAGATGGGGCACCAATTAAGTTTTTCAGTAATGGTGGCAGGGCTCGGTCGCTGTTCTACGTAAATGGTGGGACTTTAATGTGGTTCTATTTGTGGTAATAAAGGTGCCAACAATGCAGAAAATAATTTTGTTGTGACAAAAACTACATGAGGAAAAGAAACTATAATTGTTTTGTACAAAAGACAGGTCAAATGGGAAATGACCGCAAAAAAAATGTATAGTTTTAAGCAAACAAAAAAAACATTTTCTTTGTGTGAACCTTATATTGACGTAATTTGGTCACACAGGAAGCTCGACCAGACTATTTAACTTGGAACGGTGAGACCCTGCAAAATGGTCAGAGTCCTCTGGCAAACAGTTCTCAGCCTCACCCGGGATCCAATAAATTCTCACCCTCTACTCTTAACATTTTATTCACATTCAGTGAAGATTACTTTCCCAGCGCAGAACTGTTACTTAATTGGACAGTTTTGCAGGTGTAATGCCAAAGTCTAGCATAAAATACTAAAAACTGACTACTGTACAGGAGCCAGGACATCTGCCTCCAAAATCACTGAATGTCTCTATCTGCATTGTCACACACTACACCATTTATGCATTTCTAGTTTTTTTTGTGCTTTAATTTAAACAAGGGGGCAGTAAAACATGAGCAGTTTCTTACCATTCAAAAGTCTTTATAAAAGGCGTATTGCTTAAATCACTGGCGCTATGCTGGAAAAACAGGACACCCCATAAAACCCTGAAAAGGGGCCTTCTGTTTTAACATACTCCCGGGTAACTGAATCAAACACTTTGTGAAAAGAGCAATTGTGTCAGCCTGAAAGACAATTAAATGTGACAAGCACAAAGTTCACGGACATGTTGTCCTTTTCTGTCTTTTGTCAACCGAGAAGCTCAGTTGAAAGCAGACCCATGAGGGTATTTATGGTAAATGTTGTCCTGAGGCTGAAGACAAACTGAAGTCATCTCCTTTAGAAATATTGCTGCAGTGCTGAAGATAAAATGTGATAGCATATGGGGTCATTAAAGCTTAGACAATCTCTGAGTCAAACTGCAATTTGTTGATTGACAGATGGCCATTGTGTGACCTTTCGATCTTGTTACCAGTGATGGGGAGCCGGAAAGAGGTTGAAGAGGACGGTGAAAGTAGAAGTACATTAGGATGGACAAAATGACATCATTCAAAGGTTGAAGGACAGATCTTTATTATGAAAATCTCAGAGAATGCTTTTGATATTTCCCAGTTCATGACTATTTGTTGGATGCTTTTGTGTGATTTTGGCCTACTGGAAAATGAAGGATTAGACTTCAGATTATAAAGCAGGTGATTTTTTTCATAGGGAGGAAATACAGAGAAAGTGTCCAAGGACAGAGACATATGTTTCTAGCCTTCATAAATAGAATAAATACTGCACAACACGCAGATCCCACTCTTTGATTTTGACTTTTTGGACTCCCGGATGGGAAAAATGATTTATGCACTCGTGCAGACTCCCATAGCTAACATTTTCATAAAACTTGTTTGATTTGAGTTAAAAACGTCTGAAAACACATACCGGTAATTGTTTTATATTTGTAGTGATGGATGAACTAGTGCTCTCACCGCATTGCATTTTATTTTAGTTCATTGAACCACTTTAACAAGCACTGCAATTCCACTACAATATTGTTTGGAAGTGTAAACCCATTAAATACAACAACAAAGAGGAACATTACACAATGAGCAAAGGACCACAGTGGAGGACATCCAGCATTTTCGTGTTTATCCTCTTCTTACCATGTAGCCTTGTGATTGATGAGGGTCCAGTCCAGGGTGCAACCCACCTCTCACCCAAAGTCAGCTTGGATCGGCTTCATCCCACCCAAATGAGGACAAGCGCTATAGAAAATGGATGGATGAGTATACTATACAGAAATACTACAAAATATTTGCATCAAAGTTGGAAGGGCCTGCAATGAACCGCCTTTGCTCAGAGAACTACCGAAAGGCACAATATTGCCATAACTATGAGCTATTCTCCACACAGTGAGCCTGAACTTGAACAAGCCGATGCACACTGGCGTCAGTGCAAACATCTGGTGAGACATTAAGAATATTTTGACATTGCTTTCATTACTTTATTCTCCTCCACTCCAACACTCTCCATTTACACACGCATCAAAGGCTCCGAAGGTGGAATACCGGTCCAACAACTTTCTGTGTCCTTGCACTTTATACAGAATCCAGACGCAAAACAATCAGATAAATTCCAGGAAGTATTAAGTTGTTGTTTTTTTTTTATTAGAAAAAAAAAAGTATTTTAGTTAACTTGTCAAAAAAATTACAAAATTTTATCAAAATAGTATAATACCATTCACAACCAATGAAAATAAAATACAAATATTTGCAGATTTTGAAGGAGTGAAAATCACCTATAGAGCTTTGATAATATGTACTGACTGGTGAAGTGACCTCGGATTTCTGCAAATTTCAAAAGAGCAATGATGAAATGTGACCTGTGGGACAGTGGCAATAAACCTCATCAAAGGTTGTGGGGGCCAAATCCCTTTGTGATGAGCAGAAACCCCAGTAGAGTGCATGACAGTTCATGCTCCAGATCCACAAAAACTGAGTGTAATGAAAAAAGAATGCACAACACAATGTGAGCAACACTTCCCAAGCAATGTTTTATGACAGTATTCCAAACCATTCTACTCCCTTTGGTCTAGGCAGGACTTTGTTCAGCTGTGAGGAGCGGCACCAGACCCGCTGACAGAGACCAAATGCACGTCGCGATTGGGGATTCTGGTTTCATGTGGTAACGATAAAACTTGTGCTAAGCACCATAAACTATTTTGCTCTAAGTTTCACCCGCAGCATTTCCTGTGAAATGCTTAGCAAGGGACAATTACAAACGTGTTATGGCTGTGTGCAGAAGAGGGCTTGTTAGAAGTCAGCTTGCATGATTGTGATATATTGTGATTATTCTAGACACCAGTGGGATGCAATGCAAACTGAGGAAAGCTGTAATGTCTGTCAAGAGTACAGTATGACATAATTTAAAGATACAAAGTGTGGCATACAAATATGAATAAATAGACTGCATTGAAAGTAGCGCTGTGTTCAAAGTGTTCTCTCCTCACTTGAGCTTCAATGCAACTCACTGAGTGTACAACAAGGTCACACAAGATAATCTAATCACTCACTTATCATATTTCCTGACCAGAGGTTCATGCACAGATTATTGATTCCTGTGTGAAATGCAGAAAATCAATGTTTATACTGCTTGTTGACATTATCCTAAGTACATTGAAGAACCAAATACCCCCTCACAAGGATGATATGATTATTGTACATGTTACAGAGATGATTCCCTGGGCATGTTTCCTGGCAGTGGCCTGCAGGTCCCAAACTCACCAATGCTCATTAAGTTATCAGCCATATTTGGTCTTTATCTTATGCTTCATTTACACAATAACTGAGTAAAAACTACATGTGAGTGTTGGGGGTGGGTGTAAGATTCACTTACAGATGACATTATCAAAGTACTCTGTGTTTAATAATAATCTCAAACACTGGAATATACATGTTGGGCCTGTAATTAATTACACTAATTAGTAAGGAAACACCACGCACATGCACCCTAAAGTCTTTTGGACACCGTTGACCTGCAGATACAGTCAAGAATGAGATTATTCATACCCCAGGGGTATGAATAATTTTGGCCTTGAATGTATCTTGTCTATTTGAAACAGGGATAGGCCTACAGCCAAACCCTCAAGGGTATGAATAATTTTGAGCTTGACTGTAGGTGGGTTTAGAATTTTATTGTATTGATGCAACTCAACTGGACAAAGTAGTGGTTTAGCAAGTGTAACAATAAGCGGGAAGCGTCATAAATTTCAAAAGCATTGTGGTCCTCCATTTTTGTTTTGACCATGATGGACTTGGACATGTCCATGTGGCCATTTTCAGCATTTACATTAAAACACCAATGCAGCCATTTTTTTTTTTTAATTTCCATTTTGCGGCTTGTTTTCAAATGTTTCATCAAAATTCCAGACTGCAATATGCACTTGTCATGTAGAAATGAAATCTTATTTCACTTTCAGAAGCATGGCCAGCTGCTATCTTAACTGCTTACTCCATTCTCCATCTTGCCATTTCTATCTTATCATAAAGACACTTCGACCAAGTGTTTTCTCTAAAACAAAATTGAAAACACTTTTTTAACTGTAGGATGATGCGAGTATGCAAATCTATGAAATTTAACAAAGCGAAGTGCAAAGGTGACATTGTGTTCTGCCAATCTTTTTTTAATTTTTTTTATCAGAACCACATTTACAAAACTTACTGTCGTGTATAGAAACACACACTTTGTTCATTTTGAACAATATCTGGCACACTATACCAGAGGAAGTGTGCGCGCACACACACACACGCACACACACACGGACACAGGCTATTTCCATGATGCAGCAGATGCCCAGACTGTGGGAGAGTGCAGAGCCAGTGAGCTACAGAGGCAGCCATGACACTTTGCTTTATTTTTTCCAGCTTGGTCAATCCTGATGTGGCCTGTGAAGCTGTGTCCCAAGGGCCTGGCGGTGAAATAGTAATACGGACCATCTGACACCTGTCAAAACAGCCCTGTTAGTTGAGCGTCAAGCCCTGTCAGTTTGGAGAAGAAATTGCTATGCAGCCTCTCAATTCCCCCCTTTTCTCAACTTCCCTCACTCTTCCTCACTCCTCTTCCTCCAACCCACATTGGCTCCATCTGCATCAATTTCTTTTCACAATGTGATGTCACATTTTCTCTCCCTATTTTTGCCCATCTATCTCCATTTCCCATTTCTTCACACTGTGACAACCATTTATCTTCATCGTTTTCATCCTTTGAATGAAGTCGAAATAAATTGTGACTCTCACACATTACACCTTTTCATCTTCATTTTGTTCAGCCTTTTGTTTTTTGCCCAAGTCAAAATTAATGCTTTTCATGCTAAATTGTGAATTTCAGCTTATATCATTGTCATCTCATATCATTTGCCAACTGAGGCATGAAGCAATTTAGAAGCACTGGTATCCACCCTCAGCTTGTCTGTAAAAAAAATTCTTCCATCAAGCTTTGAACTATCATTCAAAGTTAGGAACAAATCAAAACATTTGTAGAGAGTGTAATCCAACTTTGGTGGTCTTAAAAGACAAATCATACAAGTTGTTTCCACAATTTAAAACAGTTGTGTCTTAATCAAGCTGAATTCATCCCTTGCACATCCTCCGTGTCTGCTTGGTCCTTGTGATGTAACTATTGTTATCCACCCCTGTGCGCGAGGGGTCACCCAAACTGTGTACAACACAGTTTTTGAGACCGCTGTCAGTCTGCTGCAGTACCAATGTCGAGTTTGTTGTATGGGTGGAGAAAGGGGTTTGATGAGGAAAGTGTCCTCTAATTATGGAAGCAAAGCCTAGAGTTGAATACACTTGTCACTTCATGTGCCAATCTGTGCATTTGGCGCATGGCGCAGACACATAGCAAAATAAAAATACACCTCATTGTGTTGACAACTCACACATATGCTAGTTACAAGAAGCGTGCACTTTCAGTTAACGCTAATCTGTGCAAACTCAATGCAACTGTGCTTACGTTTTGGTTTTGACAGTCCTACCAACACGATAGTGTTTCAGACAGTGTAGCCAAGCTGTGGCTTGAAAGTGGCAGCTCTTCACCCAGCCTAGTGTCCAGGTCATGGGTAGAGAAACTCGGTGTTTATTATATCAGTTAGTAGAAATAGACGGATACCAAAAGATTTACTTGTTTAATTTCACACTTGATTGGTGGACAGGCGCTCTGATTTTTATACAAGCAAGTCTTTTTTGTTCATATGTTCACTTTAAGTAGGAGTTAGGTGGGGAAATAGATAATTCATTGATCCTGAATCAAATTCTGTCTGAATATTTTCAGGGGGTGAAAAGTGATGTTGGAATTTAGCCCCATTTTTTGAAGAAAGCAAAATAAATATTACAATCCCCCACCCCGCCTCCCCATACAATCACTCCCCCCTCCACCCTTGTTTCTATGGGCAGCATGTATATGTGCATTTTTTGTTATTTGCACGCCGACACATATATTGTCCTTATTTAAAAAGCCATTGTCATTCAGCTGGTGATAAAGTGTGTGCTCACCCTCTATGTGGCCCCCCAAATAGTGCAGATAAAAAAAAAATGGCCACCTCCATTATTTATGTTACTGATCCCTGATTTACAATGTAAATCTTTCACACTTTTTCCCAGGACAGAAATGGAAACATTTGTTTTGTGAGTGACGGTGATCCAGATGCTTTTGAAGGATTTTTTAAAATGTACTATAGATAGAGATAAATCAGTAGAAGAGCAGCATGCTGCTATGTATTTGACGACAAAACTCTCAAAGATCAGACATTTTCCAACTCTCAACTGTGTGTTAAAGGTAAAGGTCAGTAAAACCTCTGACACAGTAGCGGCCTGGGACAATTCTTTCTGTTTATCACACCTTGGCCTGGTGCCAATGAGGACCAATACTTAACCTGCTTTCAGTCAGTATGTCTTCAAAAAGTCATTTTTTTTAAACATACTGACTCTTGGATCATATTTCATATCCCCACTGTTTCTACTGAAGTGGCACAGTGGGACTGCCAAAAGAAGAACTGAAGGAACATGCTTCCAGAGTAGAACCATTAGTATGTGCAATGAATCTGACTTGGCTGCATCCAATGTGTTTTGTACCTTTTTGAGTAGTCCTTCCAGGCCTGTGGTGATCAGACTCAGCAGTACAAAGCACACTGGACATTCATTTAAGCAGATTCTGTATTTGCACCAATTCCACCCAACAAAAGTGCTAGTATTATTGACCATATCTTGTTTGACCTATTCTGACTTTGGGAATAATATTATGGATTTCACTACTGATCATTACTCACATGAGGCAGGCACATTGGAGGTTTTCTAGAAAAAATTAAATGCTGCCTGAAGGAATAGCAGAAGATGTCCGAGGTCGGATGGGACAAAATCGGGCCCAAAAAAGTCTGATTGTCTTTATGTTTGTACCCTGCCATAGATGTGTTTATCCTCTGTGTGTTGGGAAATCAACAACAAATAAGCTCGGTGAAACAGTTTTTGTCAAGCAAAATTACACACGTTACACAAGTTACAAATTACACAAGTTAGTCTGTTGCTTTTGACTCGCAGGGGCATAACTAAATAAATTAAACTCCTAGGTTTGTTTTCATTATAGTTTTTGTGACATATTTTGTCTCTAAAATAGCTACAAGGGGCTTGATTTGCACAATAGTCATTCAACTGTGGTCATACTACCCTGAGAGCACTCAGTGGGGTCACCCTAATATAGTTTAGTCATAATGTTAGAAGAATGACCACTCTGACTGCAATCGGAGTGACCGCACTGAGCTTGTCAATTTGGGTTGACAGTCAGCTTTGAAGAAATAATACATCGATCACTATCTCGTCATAAAGTTGCTGGAACTTTGGGCTAGCCTAGGAGCAATAAAATTCTAATGTAAAATCAACCTCCGGGTTAGTCATCTCAGCTGTAAAACCACAACGATCCCATGAAATCCCAGCTCTATACATATTATCTTCTGAACGTCCCTAAACCAAATTATCAGCAAAGTAGGCTATTCTCATTTGCATATGTTTAGATGAGGCCACTAAAGTAAAAGAAATACTTAGTAGTTAGTTTGCCAACTTTGGAAAGAAGGTCCCTTCATTATAAGTAGCTGAAGCAGAACACAATAAAGGAAGGGAATTTTTGCTCTGTAGACCTCCAAACTTCCGTTGTCAACCATCATTGCTAATTAAGGGTCTAGTAAACTTTGGTCTAGCACCAGTGCTATGTTACTTCTCACCATCACAAGTCCTGCAAGCTCATAAGCGCTGGGGGGGGGGGGGGGGGGCGTTGCGGGCGTCCATTGTAGAACTGTGCAGCAGTGGAGCATCCTCTGACATATAGAGCTTCATTGTTTTGAAGCAACTGAGCTTTTTAGCTTTTTATCTGCCCTGACAAAAAGGGTCTGTTGGTCACACAAATTTAGGGTCAATTAAGGAATTTAAAAGACACACAAAGATGACTCCTGAAAATGAAACACTCTGGAGAGTTATTAAATCATTTCAAAAAGCGGCATTAGATTGACTTACTATGTTGTTCTCTTTTTCTGCATGAAATATACAGCTAATTGGGTTAATTGGAATTTTTATCAGATGATGACAAAAAGAAAAAAAACAAGAAAAAGTGGTTGTACTTTAATTATTTCTTACTTAGTGCTATGCCATTCACAGGCCAGTTGAACAATTTCTAGCCTCAGGCTACATACTGTAGATTAAAATTGAATTTGCCGTGAGTAATAAAAACTCATTGTATCCAAGCAGAGAAGTGGTGCACCTTCAAAACAATCAGAACAAACAACTCTCATTGTTTAAAACAGTGAGGCTGTCGGATGTTTAGGGATGGGTCTGACTGGATGGAGTAAGAGTCTTGGCTCATGTCATTTGTGTGCCGCTAACTTCCTGACTTCATGTGTTCATGCTTACCGTGAATGAAGCAGTGCATTCTAAGAAGCCAGCCAGGTCTATGTGCAGACATTCACACAATTGCAATTCCATGCGCATCTAAAACAGCTAATATTCCTCGTCTCTGTTCTATTCCCAGCAGTACACCCACCTGCTCTTTCCTATCACTGTCTCTTTAGAAAATAGCAAATGCACGTTATGGCTTTTAATTCCATCTGCAGTTTATTTTTTTAAGTGGTTCATTGTGAGATGACACATTTTCCTTGACGCTACAATTGTTGCCACTTTTCAGGCTGAAATTGAAATGCGTCAGAATCTCCCACAACTTCTGCCTCTGACACCCACAAAGCATATGTTGTACTTTCACATTCAGCAGATGCGCCCGGCCTCACAGTTCTGAGGTCGTGGGTTCAATTCCGGCTCCGGCCTTCCTGTGTTGAGTTTACATGTTCTCCCCGTGCCTGCGTGGGTTTTCTCCGATATATATATATATATATATATATATATATATATATATATATATATATATATATATATATATATATACACACATTGGATTAAATGTTTGAAGTTCGTGTATGTGAATTTGATTTGCATACTCTGTAATGTTTTCAATTGGCTCCTGTCACACCAGACATTCATTTGCAAGCTACGTTGGAAAAACACAACAGGGTAGAGGTTAGATTGGATACAGTGTGAGCCTCATTGCATGAGTTTGCTGAGAATGTTGTTGCCTTTGCGTGTGCAAAACGGTCTTGTGAATACACATTTTGCATGCTCCTCACAGACTCTCCTTACTAAACCTCTGAACTAAACTAGAATTATGGCTTGAAAAGGAATAAATAAGAGACAACTATTGTGATTTATAGGTTGAAATATAAATAATTCAAAGGCTACGATGAGAAATAGCAGAGAGGCTTCCTTAAACAGGTAACCTCTAACCCCCGGTGATATTTTATTGATTGGAATTTCACCATGACTTCTCGCCTGAACATAAATTAGCACTAGTTGATGTGCAGGCCTGATCCTGTTTTGGGATGAAAAACACACATGCTAAGTAACAACAGGACCACAGGAGCCATGTGGAGATGGTACTGTCATCAACACACTAATATTCAAGTGGCAATAGGGAGAGTGAAAGACCTCTAAGCGTTTCCACTTCGGTATTTGTATTGACTTACGGCATGCCTCACCCTCTTCTCAGTGCTATCCTGCGTCAGTGCGAAGAGAAGATCTGATAAGGTGACCCACTCAGGACAAGAAACACAATCCTCAGTTTAACTCATCCATCGACATCTGAGCGGGACAATCAACACAGAAAACAGTTATTTCCAACTATACATTGATATGCTGTCATAATATGAAGACATCTTCAGTCATAGAAAGAAGGTCAGCCACTTTTAAGGTGCTGACATGAATAGAGGGCTTGGAATAAAGATGTTAATGAGGACATCTCACAGACAGGGGATATTTCCAATGACAGGGACCTGTACACTCATCTGACATTAGGTAGACCTGAAAATGAGTTCTACTAACTTATTCAGCAACAGAAAAGTGTCAGACCAACTATAGTGTGCACGTGTACCTCATAATGTGTTCGGTCATTTTGTTAAATACCAAATGAACTTTTTTGCTGGGGCATCAAAGGTAGCAAGTGGATCCTCTAGTATGCCCCTCAACCCCACACCCCGTCCGCCTTAATGTCTGCATCACATGCCTATCCATCTCATTGACAGCTCAGTGGCGTCAAGAGCTGGGGGGGTGACATTGCTGACACAGAAGTGTGCTCGACACACACACACACGCATAGACGCATTAGACATTTCTGAAGTTCCAAGATGGCCCAGACGCACATCTGGAGGAGGGGGTTGGGTGTGGAGGGTGTTGAGGGCGGAACTCGATCTGTGTCCACAGCTTGGGGGGTCGTAACAGGAAGAAGCAAAAAGGCAGGGGAACTTTCACTGCCGCGAAGGGTCCACATACTGTAACTCTGTGGCACTTACATTCGTTTACGGCCGTACGTCACAATGTACACCTGCTTTGGTTGCACTGGCTCTGCAACGCAACTGATTGCATGTGGGCATGAAGTCCACAGCAAGTTGTGGTGTATTGATAAGTTTGTTTGTGCTTACGCAATGATTCAACTTTCATGTTTCCTGTAAAGCATCTGGGGATGTTTATTTACTCAACTACAGAGTGGCATTCGTCAACTAGGGCACGTCTTAGTTTGTAGAAAAATGGAGAACAATATTTGCAGCAATATTTATTTTTAGTAATAAAAATACGAATTAAAATGAAATCCGTAATAGTTGTTAGCAGGGGTCTAACGGTACGATAAATCACATTTCGGTTCGGTTCGTTTTTTTGGAAACTTCGGTTCGGTGTATTTTCGGCACAAAAAAATTATTATTATTATTTTTTAAATGTTTATTAGAAAAAGATGACAAGAAAACTGTACTTTTTTTTTCGAAAAAATAAAAGCGAACCATTCGGGTGATATTCTAAGAAATTACACCAGAATAAAAAATACACTAACAATAAAGATCTCTTAATTTTGTAAATTATTAAGACACTGAAATCTTTAAACACTAAGCAGCAACAGCCTATGACAGATCTAAGTATTCAAGTTAAAGCCAAGGCGTCATTACATTACATACATACACTTTTGTGATGAAAAAAATACATACAATAACAGTTACAATTATTGCTAACTATATTAAAACTATTTTTATAATGAAAACAATACAGTAACTTTAAAAAGTCTTTATGAAATTGTATACACTTTTTAGGAATTGAAATATTTTAATGTTCAACAGCATATTGTAACGAATTGGGTTATACTGTGTTGTGGTCGGATTTGTGTGTTGCTGAGTTGTGATGTTTCCGAGGTTCACGAATGCATCGTAGAGCAAGCGAGTGGAGCAACGGAGAAAGAAGAGCGCGAGCAGTTTTCAAACTACGTCTGAGGGCATGTTCCTGGAAGACGCTACAATATGATAAATCTCACTATTTAAGTTTGATGTTTTTGCTCCCTCGTCTAAGAAACATTCACAGTCGGATGATGCCGTACATGTTAGACGTGCTACCTGTCACCCATCTCATGTAGCAATGTCGGCACACAACTTTCGGACTTAACCACGTACATTTCCCCACCTACGATTTTAACAGGACACCCAGAATCTTTTCTGGCTCTCACTGTTATGCCGCCACTCTCGTCTCCCGCATGCAACTGTCAATAGCACCCGTGTGTAAGCTCGCGCTAATAAGTGGACCGAACCAAACGCAAGTGGACCGAACCGAACATGCCATACCGAAACGTATTAATATACCCACGTGTACCGTTTCACCCCAAGTTGTTAGTCTTCTGAATAATTTCTCATAAATAACACAACCGGCAATTAATTTGGGGCAAAGCCTTTATTAGAGTGGTGTACACAAGTTGAGGAAATAAGGTATCGGTGTCACAGTTTTTGTCCCATTCTTTGTAGTTAAGTACAGGGGTACCTTGATTTACGAGTTTAATTCAGTCAGTGACAAAGCTTGTAAGTCAGTTCACGCATGCATCAAATCAATTTTCCCTATTTAAATGAAATGACATGCAATTAATCCGTTCCAGCAACTCAAACATTTTTGTTTTGTTAAAGGTTTTTAATTAAAGATATAGTCCCATTGTATGAAATGTGATAAAAGCAATGTAATGAAATACATTGGTTTTAAAAAGTATAATAGCTGCATGTTGCAAAAAGCTGAAAATCACCGCTACCAGTGCAGTGTAGTATGTGTCCCTTTGACGGGTGTGGCCTCATGAATGCCGTCAGGAGCTAAAGTCGAGTTGACCGAATTTGGCTTGTGACTCGAGAAATACACAAGTTGGGGCATTTGTAATTCATGGCGTCACCATGAATACAAACTTCCTTTTCCCTTTGCAAAAACATTTTTCGATGGGACAGTTGATGTAAATATTCATGTCTGTGGGTGGCGGTGGAACCAGGAGGAGATCTTGTCAAGCCTCATCTATCCACGTCATGGGGATAGAGCTTCTTTGGCTTGACCCGGTGATGAAAATTGCAGATGGAGCTCAGCAGACATGGTCGATGTTGGCTTTTCATGCTGCTCATCCTGCACTGAAAGGCCACTCACACAAATGCAAAGCCCTTGGAGAAAAGAAATGACAAATGTTTCCCCCTCACCCGTTCCTCTCAGGAGATATAGTGACAGGCTGAAGTGTTTAAGCTCGCACTTCTCTCAAACAATGGTAACTTTTCATAGCACGTCTCTCTAAGCCATTAAAAGTCACCAGAATGCTATTCCAGCTATTGTTGCCCTGGATGTTAAGTTGCGCCACTTTGGACAAAGCCTACCTTTAGCCACACAACTTTTAAAGAAACACAGTGCTTTGTATAAGCATTATTTTAGAAATGTTCAACTATGACTGGTGATAATAATTAGGAATGCTGCAAGATTCATTGCTGACTTTACCTCATTCACTGCCAGACATTTTCAGAACCTCTTTTACCCTAACGTTTCAAAAAATTTGAAAAAAATATACAGTAAATAAATTCCTGGGATTGAATGGCTGGTCTGTGAAAAGACAAGTAAATTCATCAGTGGCTGTGAATGAGTTATTATCGATCAAACTTTGAACTCAACAAAAGCGTACTAAGAACTTTCATTGAACAAACACTTTCGGTTACAATGCTATATACAATTCTGCCGATCAACATT
Source organism: Filicampus tigris (assembly GCF_054856515.1). Lineage (NCBI taxonomy): Eukaryota > Metazoa > Chordata > Actinopteri > Syngnathiformes > Syngnathidae > Filicampus > Filicampus tigris. The sequence goes on along the minus strand of NC_141228.1, from coordinate 9,439,311 downwards.
GTATTTTTAGAATACTTGGCAGCTTTTTTCTTCCTCCTCTCGCTCTGTGGTACATTACGCTGCTGGCAGTGGATGGTGATTACAGAATGGGATAGATCTTTAATAGATTTGTCTGGGACGGCACAATGGAGGGGGAATCGGTGTTAACATTATAAAATATCGATCGTTATGACTCCATTTCCCTGGGTCCTGTCAGACAGGAGCCATTACTCACAGCAGTCACGACACACACAAACACACGCACACACACACACACACTGACAGTTTCTGACAACACTTTTCATGTTGATTTCACCTACATAGTCCCTTTGTAACCTGCGCCTCCACAATTTGGTATAGCCCATACTTTCCTTCACCTGCTTCAACAGGTGCTTCTTGTGTGCAGCATTTGATGGATTCCTCTCTAAGCTGACTTCATGTATAAGCTTCTAGTCTGAATACCAGAAGTGGTTGGAGCTTTACTTGTGTAGATATTTAGAGAGGTGTGTAATAGTGAATTACAGGGGCCCAGCATACCGGTCAGCTTTCGTATTTTTATGAGGAAAAGATCACAAAGAATCATGACGCAACCACCAGCATTGGCCACCCATCTAAGTTTATAGTTTGATTCATCTAAAGCTTTTGGAGAATATTGGTGAAAGTTATCACCATACAGTGTACAGTATATATGCCTAGGTTGATATGACATTTATTTCACACAAAAGTCTCACTTGAAAGCTATGCAATAGGCTATAAAACAAGCTGTTAGAATTTAAAGTCACATTTTTAGCTCAAAACGCGATAAGTTAAACCACCTGTCGCTCACAATGCAGCCTATGTAAAGTATTTCCTCCATAAGGTTGGCAATCTTTCCTGGGTGTGTCTAGCGTCTCGCCCAAGTTAGAAACTGTGATCTTACAAATTGTTAAGTGCTATGAAAAATGGGTGAATTCCAAGTATTTTACAACTAATACAGCTGCTTTGGAAATAACTTAACATAGAACAGTTGCTGGGTGGCACTGGGAAAACGTGGTTTGGGAGTCAGAGATACAAGAATAGTGAAAATGATTTCTGGCATCCTCACAGTGTTTTCAGCAAAATGGTATAGGTGCCTTGAATATAATTAAATGTGGACTACCCCAACTTTTAAAAATAAAATCCTCTGGTGCATTAATGGTGGAGATTTGGCGCATTTAACGCCGCAGTCCAGGTTTGATTCGCACGGGGAAGAGCGCTTTGGGGATAGTCGTAGGTCATTTGTATGCTCTGGACTCCGATGCACCATTTCACATACTAGTGACAAAAGGTAACATTTGGAGGCAATGAGAAAAAAACAAAAAAAAATACTGGAGCACTTTTCAGGATGAAATGAGCAAATGATGGGGCTGCAGAAGGGTCACAGACTGCCCGCGCCATGAAAAGCGCATTTAAAGGAAAATACCATACCAAGATTTCTACCTAAGTTACGGGTTCATCACACCAGGTGAGATGATCGACTAGCTAATGAAGCTATGAAAATAAGATCAAAACTGCTTTGTCACACTCATACAGATATCCGTAATTTAAAAGGCATGCAATTGGAATGTTTTGAAAAGACAAATCTGAAAATGAAGGACGAAAACGCATATTGAGGGCCACCACTTCAACACATATGCAGGGCCCTTAGTGCAGACCTCATTCTTACTTGCTATACTGATGAAGCTAAGAAGGCCTTTACTTTGGGGGAATAATTGATTCTGCCTGCTACCAAGAACATTGTGTTTTTGGAGCGGCTGCAGAGGCAAAGACCCTTTTTCCGGCTCCATAACAAGAAGTATAACTGAAATAGTGGAGGAGTTTGAGGCACATTATTTACAGAGGATAAATGAGTCACGAGGCTACGCAAATCAGATGGATGAATCTACTGATGTTGACAACAAGGCAATATACAGCAGCTTGTTTTTGTGTGATGTATTTTTCAAAAGGATGGGCATGAGGATTTGTTACTGCACTATTTTTGCCAACCAACACCACCGCTGCCAAACTGTTTAATGTCATTGAACTTGTGTCAGTGTATGCACGAATGGAGCATCTGCAAGGACTAGGCAAATTTTGTGTCTGTCAGCCCGAATCAAGCTAGTTGCTTTTGAATGTGAATCTACACATCCATAGGGAAACACTGGAGAGCTGAAAACCATCACCTGAGCTTAACTGTGTTTCCCAAGATTGGGTTCAAGTTATTAATCATATCGAAGCAAATGCCCCTAATATACAGTACACCTGTTTGAGTAGCTCTGTGAAGAGATGGATTCTGAACATAGACGGTGCTCTTGTACACAGAAGTTAGATGGCTTTCAAGTGGTAAATTGCTGGCTAGAGTTATGAGAGTTCCTGCAGAGATTTCTTCTCATAAAACTGGGCACTGGCAGAGCCTTTCAGCTTCACTGATCTGCCTCAATATTTGCTTACTTGGGTGACATTTTTAACCTGGTCAAATAACTCAGTCTTTCACTTCAAGAGAAACAACTGTTTTCAAGTTGTCAGATAACATTGCTGCTTTCAAAGACAAACTTGAATTATGGAGACGGAAAGTGACAGGTTTTTTGACTCTGTATGTGTCACACAGAAGCTGGAATTATAGAACAGACTGAAGTCAGAACTTCATTCTCCTAGATGCTCCATGACCACTTGTCAAAACTTTCAAACAAGTTGTGAGCATTACTTTCCAATCACACGACCCCAAAGCTGGGAAAGATCCATAACCCAATTTTTAACAAGCCAGGTGAATATACTCTGTCTCTACTTGAAAAGATTGCTTGAGGGTGCAAATAATGTGAACCTATGATCCATTTCCATCCTCATCTTTGCGAGGCAGAGTTTTCTGCAGTGTCAGTCACCAAGACATGACTACAGGGAAGGTTGGATATATGGAACACAATTGGAGTACCACTGTCATCACCTCCATATGGGACCATCTACATATAGTTGCAGGGAAACCTTTATTTTATGTTGAGTATATTTTACTGTAGAATCATTATAATTGTCCAACATAAAGTCAATGTTTCAGATTACGTGCACTGAATCGTTTTTTTTTTGTTCCTGGAACCAGTGCAGATAATTTACATCTATGGAAAAGAGATTTTGCATGATCAGGACTTTTGGGGCCAATCATCAACCAGAGGTTTTAAAAATCCAAACTGTCCAATATAGCCGCTCAGATCTGTGGAAAGTGTGTCCCTGAAACAAAAGTAGTTGGAGACTGACGTATTATGCTTAAAATATGGCCATTATTTTTTACACATCCAACTTAATGTCCTACATTGTTTTACTAGTTTTTGCTGTCTCCAGCAAACAGCAGTTGATCCATCATGTCTGGTAAATCCTACTGACTTGACCTTTTCAATCTCACCCCATTTGGTGAACTGCTGATGCTTCGTGAGCAGAGAAATCCAGGGTCAGGGAAGACACTGTCTCTTCCCCACCACCATGACAATGAAAGGATGTCTATAATCTTCCAACTGAAACCTATCTTTCCTGTTTTACTGATTCCCCATGTTGAATGCTCGTACGGAAAATTAAAGATGAGGCCAGATACTTAAATATCCATTTTCCAGATGGTCACACATCATTTGCAGGTTATCCATCGTCTGTTCTTCTCAAGAAAATGTATACATTAAACCCTACCACCAAAATACCATATCACTGTTGGTTAGGACTTAATCTTGATTAAAAATACAAATAATAATGTTCAATTGTATCAATGTTAATTGACACCTGGCAAATCGACCATTATAGTTAAAATATTAGCGTTCCAGGCTAATAGCTAAAGAAATAATCTTGTACAACGCAACAAACAAAGTTTGCTGAAGCCCCCAAACACCAAAACCCATGACCAACCAAATAATTTTGGTTACTTGACCATGAAACAGCATCCAGTATTTAAATAATTGTGTATAATGGAGCTTTTGGGTAGTCAGAAAACCTCAGATAAAGACAGTGTTTACATGGAATTAGCAGGCAGTGCTTGAGAAGCAAAGAGCACTACACAACTAGCATTTTGACACATAAGTCTTGAATTAACACAGAAGTGATGTTTAGCTCCACCCACCACTCATGAATTTGACCGTATGCACATCTTTGACCAGTACAACAACAAAATATTGGAAACACCCCAAAATGTCTACTGTCAAAGTGAATGAAAACATATTTCTTCATTGTAATGGGATAGTATTGCACACTACCTTTCCAATCTATCACCCTCGCTGATCTTCCAGAGGAGGCTGCTATTGTCCTTGAACTTGGAGGGGGATGGGTGCCTTAAGAAATTAATTTGTTGTCTGATTTCCAAACTGCCCAGCCCAGTCAGTGGCCTTGACCCTGCACGGTCTGTGGTGAATTTTAATTAGGGGGAAAGCTGGCGTTAAATAATGGTGTGGGTTTGTATGTAAGTATGTGGCATAAATGACTGCCAAGACATGAAGGACAGTTAGTGACGGCTTTCGACCTTATACTGCCAGCTCTGACTGTATCAGAAGGAATAAGAGTGTGTGTACCCCTTTGAGGTTTGGGATATGTTAGAAGGGAGAGAGAAATGTTTTTTTTTTAATTGATTAGAATGTTTACAGTGTGCAATCCCCAAGAGGAAGGAAATTATAAAGCAACTCCTATGTGTTATGTTTGCAGAATTGCATGAGTTTAAGCCAGATGGTGTGTGAGTGTCTTTATACACTCATTGCCCATCAGAGCACTTTATCATGAATAAACAGTGAATAAAACCTCAAATAAAATGTTCATTACTTAAAGTCATTTTTGAGAGTCAGCCCTCCCCCTCGAGTACTGAGGACTGTCATTTAATCAGTGGCTAGCCGCGGCAATTGCGTGTTACTTTACTTTACTTTGTTCAGCATGTAGCTTGCAAGGAAAATATGATAAAAAGGCATTTTCCCTCAAGTGGTATGTGTTCTACCAAGCGACTAGCTAACTTGCTTACTCGGCGACTGGTAGACAGGTGGTGGGCCTGTCCAGTCACCACTGCCTCACTCCATGAACCACCCTGACACTTCAGGGAAAGTTAACTGTTTATTAAAGACAACGATACACACTATTCGAAATAGTCGCTCACACTGCAGACATACTGTATGTGACTACAGACATTTGAGCACATAGCGTGAGAATGTACTACTTGAGTGACTAACAATTGAGCGGTGCATGTTTCCAGCCTATTCAGCGGACACGCCCACAGCATTTGACAGCTGAGGGAATGTCTCAATTTTTCATCATTTTGAAGCCTGATTTCATATGCTTGGTGATTTTTTTTATTCATTCAAATGTGTCAGGATTCTTGGCTTTTCTCTGTGGTGTGTAAATTCATACACTTTTTTTTTTTTTTTTACTTCACAGGCTCTTTAAATGGGTAACATTATTTTTCAGAGCCCATTTGTCCGGCCTTGATGTCACTTATTTCACTTCCCGTGAGAAAGAATTGCAAGTAGGTTTTGGGAATGAAAATGTTTGTTAATTGGGCAAATTAACAAATTAAGCTTGCAAAAGGTATGGAAACACCTGATAAATTATCCCTTATAGTCACCTCCTTAGTTCCAAAGTACACCAAGCTTTTTCTTTTTCCATCCATTCAGTTTAGCCTCCACCCCCTAAACGCTACATCGGGGTTGTGCTTGAGTGAAGCATTATAATAGCTCAAGGAAATGGCCCTTCTTGAGAAACTTTCAGGGAGCTGTCGAAGGGAGAAGATTAATGCCTGCCCAGGCTCTCTCCAGGGGACTGGGACCCCCCTTTCTTCCCTCTCTTACCCTTTTCGTTTACCCCCGCCCCAACAGCCCACATCACCTCCACCCAAACCTTGCACCATCCCCACAAAGCCAACAATGATATGTCTCATGTAAACGCAAGATCCAGTAACAGAATGGCTCTAAATGCCAAGCATTTCGTTGATTCTCATTTTAGTGAAAGAACATTGTTATTTGGCTATTTTCTCCAGGGACAAGAAATTGCTTTAAAGACAAAGGAGCGTTGATAGTCTCATTATCATCTGCTTAATGTCCTCATATTCCTCAGGTTGACATGATGATGCGTGCAAACTTTCACTGGGCGCCATTTAAAAAAAACAACCCCCTTTTAATTGTCTAAAAGTCAGGTATTATGATTTGGAGTCTTACAAGACTATTTCTGCAGGGATAATCAATGTAATGTTCTCTCTCCTATTTAAGTCTGACAAAGTCACACCATTCACCCATTAATGACTCAGTTTCTGCCTTTTATCAAAACTTTACTTCCTAATTTGGGTAATGTTGACAAGGAGGCCTCTTCTCATTCTCTTGAATTGACTTGCCCTTTATTCAACCCTTATAGTGTCCCCCTTTCTGCTCTTTGTCTCCATTCATCCATCTATCCCCAAACTGTCTGTCTCTTGTCAGTTCTACCTATATACCTATTGTACTTGCCATTTGATCTGTTTCTTTCTTATGGCTCCATGTCTGCTTCCACTCCAAACCTCTTGAGACATTTTTTAACTTAAAACAGGTAGAAAAAAAAAGTAGGCTATTATTTTGCATGGCATGGTCACACAAACAAAACCGGGTTTCAAAGTGTACATTTTTCATGAAGCATAAACCTATGAAAAAGAGGATGATGTGAATATGGGTTAAGTGTGCAGTATATGCAGTGGCATTGCGTGGAATGTCAGTCAAGTGTTCACGCCCTCTCATTCATGGAACTGTAACTTTCCCTGTGTCCATCAGTCCAAGGAATTAACCTTTTCTTACATGTACGGGCCACCATAACTCCAGGAATGTGAATCAAGAAATGCCAGCGTCTTTTTCAAGCTATTTACATTGAAATAAATACATACAGTATTTTTGGGGCATTACACATTGTTCACACACATATACAACAGATATAATGTCAGCGTAAGATGTGGAAAAAATCTTCACCTATATCCTATACCTAAAGAGGCCTCACCTTGTTGTGTCATGATGACAGACACGTTTTGGTATGTAAAAAAAAGTTGTACATCAATTAACTCTTTTATATTAAGTTCATCTTTTATTAACTTCACATCATTGGACAGAAGACAATTTTAAACAAAAAAATGAGTTAAAATGCAACCTTATGTTCTTACACCTGAGCCATACTACTATATTTCTGCCTTTCTCCACCGCTTGGTGTCCTGTGTGCTTGAGGTACTGATGCAGGATGAGCGGGGGGCGGGGGTGGGGTGCTTAAAAAAAATGGTACCTTTTGACATGTTCCAAGGTATCACAGGTGTAACAGAGGTGTTACGCCATGAGTGCGTAAGGAGGCCTGTCCTGCTGCACAGCTGTTGAGAAGATGGGAAGATGATCGACTACTCGAGCATTCCTCTCCAGGCTTTTTTGTCACAAGTTCGCCCCCCCCCCCCCTTCTCCCCCCTTAGTTTATGGTTTTCAGATCCGCATGGGAAGGCTCAGTGGGTCGTCCTCCATCTCAGCTCTGTTGTGGAATCAGCCATACTCCTCTGGGAGTGCTCGTTTGAGCTTTCTCAATGAGAATTTGTAATGATTCTGAAAAAAATGCAGATACGGCCATCTGAGAGCTGCATGCATCAGACCACCATGGAGATGGGTGGGATCACACATACCGCAAAGAAAGTAATGATGTCTTATCCACAAAAGTGTGGCTGCATGTGTGACATGCTTTTACCCCTTCAGACCAGCATTTACATAATCAAAGCAGCATAAACCTGCATGTTTTTTGTGTGGCATTATCCCATCCACCCAACAACCCCTTCCATTGACTTCTCTGTGAATGAAGTGGGCCCATGGGCCGCTTGAAATTTTTCAGCTGTATACCCTTTGAATAAAGAAGGCAGACTGTTCCAACTAGGATTTTACAAGCCAAGATTTTTTTTTTAACTAATTTTCCTCTGAACATTTCTGTTGGTGCAGCTGCGGTAGCTGTGCAACAGAGATGACAGAGCTAATTACACAACTGGTAAATGTACACGAAAGAACGAAAACCGTCATGTTTTTGTGAACACAGTGATGAAACAGACAACCGGTGGCACTGACCCCAATATCACACAATATTTATTCGTCTACAAGAAACCAGCACCTCTGAGCTGAGTTTATGCCACGGGGGCTCGTCTGCATTTCTGAGTTCCTGCTGTTCTCAAGCTCTGCCAAGACAAACTTGAAACAAACAGCGTACTCCTATTTAAAGAATAGACTTAAAGGGATGGTTGGGCCGGGATGGCCATGTTTTCACTAACAAGTTCATTTTATGTATTTTTTGATCAGGAAAATAAAAAGAGTTGTCATTTTCTATTTTATCCATTCATTTTGGAGAAATTAGGAAATAAGTGACTCCATGAATAACACCTCTTGTTAATGAGGAGAATGGCAGCACCCCCTACCGTTCTATCCTTGTTTGGTCTGAGTCACTGGAGGAACCAATTACAAACTCTCCATTGGAAATCATTGTACTTTCATTGCTTATAACGTCCAAAAACGGTTATCCCTTGGCACCAAAATGTGTGTGGACATTCCTACTAATGATCACTTCAACATATCAAAAGGATTAACCTCTCCATGGTTGACTTATATGAGAATGAGGAAATGTGGAAGTGAGTAGAGCTACATAGATTTAGGCTGGGATGAGCGCACGCTGCTTCTTTGCTTGAAAAAAAAAAAAAAAAACTGCATCTTTGCTGATCACGGTTAGGACAAGCGCGGCATTTAACATCAGTCAGGATATTTACAGAGACTGAAGTGGGAACGAGGAGACATGTACATTTATTTGGATGAGGAATGGCCCCAGATTTTGACCGACAACACGTCGTCCAACGTAACCTAACAGCCGAAATGGTGCATTCCAATGCAGCCACACTCGGCGGTGGAGCCGGATGCGCACGTTCAAGACACCCCTGGTGTTCGATGAGGTCTTACCTCACTCTGACGCCGCTTCACTCTCGCGGCTGCAAGCGGTGTCGGACAACGCACGCGACTGCTTGGGAGGCAACCCCCGCGACATGAAGACGCGGGTTCATGATCACCTCCACACAGTGGGCGGACAGTAAGGAGCTAATGTTGTTGTGTCAACGCCTTTTGTCTTAACGGCCTGAAGCTTGTTGTTGCTATTAGCTGTACTGTTATTCTACTGTTAGCTGGGGAGGGAAGGGGGTGATGTATAAAGATCCATGCTTGCCTGATTGTTTGCCCGCTGCCAGTCGCCATCTTCAGATAGTCGGGGTTTCCTCCATTGTTAGGTTTAACAAAGACTCTAAATGTCCTTAGGGGTTATTGTGAGTATGAATGGTTGTGCCCTGCCATTGGCTGGCAGATATTCTAGGGTCTATCCTACCTCTTGTCCAGAGTCATTTGGGATAGGCTCTAGCCCGCATCCTAATTAAGTAATAAAAATGGATAGTAGGATGCTTTTAATTAAAGCATTTGTCATGCAGATCTTGCATTACTCTACATTCCATTAATTTTATATTGTACAAGTCTATCTAGTAGAGTTTTCCAGGGATGATACTACACAATGGTTCCTACACTGTTAAGACGCTAACTCATGTTTTACGTTGTACGTTTGGGTCGGTAATGGTCCAATAAAAGCATGTTTGTGACCGCAAAGGAGCCTATTTATGATTCATCAAACAAATTGAAGAAGAAGGCTCACCAGCTGTCTATGGCCTCTATGTTAATACTAAAACTAAACTGGCACCCCTCTATAATAATTTATCATCGCATCTGTGTGAAAAATAAAAAACAGAGATGTTGGTGCATTGAAAGGCAGAGCAGCATAAACCATTCATGTGCAGTGGCTTTTTTGTAATATTTGCAGATCCTTCTTTCTCTGTATTCATTTTTTTTTACTTTGGAAACCAGCTGAAGATAACTATGTTACTTTTCCAGCCTTACCGTGGCCTTCCTACCTGATCGCACCCTCCCTCCCCCACACCTTTGAGAACCTCTGGTTTAGCGTGGGTGTATCTTTTTTACATGAATGTGCACTTATCTGTCGTTGAATTCTTGAAGTGAAGTCAACCTATAAACATTTTTTTTCAATAATATGTTCTATGCAGACCCAGTAGTTAAAACAATACATTCTGAATAATATTGTGTTTGTGGGATATAATTTAAGAAGCAGAAACCACCCATTTTTTGCCATCTCAAGGAGGCAGCCATTTAGTCACTTCTGTCGACTGAAAATGACATCGAAGTGGCTCAGGGCTCTAGTAACAACCAATCACAGCCCATCTGTTTTCTGAAGCTGAGCCATGATTGGTTGTTGGTAACGACCAATCACAGCTCACCTGCTTTCTGAAGCTGAGCCATGATTGGTCATTATCTGAGCCCTGAGCATCTGTGATGTCATTTTCAGTCAACAGAAGTGTCAAAATGGCCGCCACCCGAGATGGCTAAAAATGGGTGGACTTTGCTACTTAACTCATATTCCACAATGCAATATTAATCAGAACGCCTTGTTTCAACTAGTGGGCCTACATAGAACATATTGTCGAAAACAAAGGTCGGGCACTCATTGTAACACGCGGACACTATTATCTTTAAGACAAATAAGCCTCATAGACTGTTTTCATGCACTTACAGGCTTGGTTCCATTTAAAGAATGATGGTTTCAATGTAAACAAACAGTAGTTTCACACTGCAATGTCTTTTAAAAATGTTGTTTCCACCAAGCAGAGTGGGGTCTGTTTGGTAGAATTTCTCTGTCCAACATTTCCATTTTGAAGTGTTCTAAAAATCACACTCCTTAACTGTATCAAGGAATTAAGCACGGTGTGCTTTACCTAGCAGTTTCAAATGTTAAAAGTGTGTGAATTGTTATCCACAGTAGCTCAGTCTGCTCTCCCCAACACAGCTGTGCCCCCATGAACAAACAGGGTCACAGCTTACCTCGCCTTGTGACCAATAGGGGTCACAGGGGAGAGGTTAAAAGATCAAGTCCACTTCCAGAGAAACCGATGTGTTGGGGATGGCGTGATTAATGCAGTTATAGGATTATGGCGCAAATGATCAAGCTGCTGTGCTGCTCTAAAAACAGTACATGGCAGTTTTTCAATATTTTCTTTCAATTCAGAGGTCCACATTTGAACTTTATTGTCATTCTACCAGATACAGTTTGTAGGGCTCTATATTTGTAGACACCGCGGGCGCACTCGAGCATAAAAACGGGCAGATCTTGATTTTAGTGCCAGTGTAAGCCTCATTTAATGTGTTTGGGAATTTGGCAGATGGCTCTGCGCCATGCTGGGCGTTCTGGCAGACTGAGGGTGTTTCCTTTGACATACCACTGGTGCACCTAACAATATGGTGGCTGAAAATAGACGAAACTTTATGCCTGCTGTAACCATGTCTACTATTGGCACAGGCAGTGTAAGGTAATTTTGGTGAATTTGATCGAGGCACAGGCAGAGAGATTCTGAGCTCCACGGATGTGTGATTGATGTCATTGTATTTCATTCACAAATATGACAAAAGCATGCATTGAACAGTTTGAATCATTGTAGAAATCAATTCATTGAATGTGTTATTTTTATTATGATACATTTTTAAATTCACCCCAGTGGCCGTGACAGAGCTGTGGGTGGACAGGGGTGCAAACCTCCCGTTTAACTGTGCCAAGCGGCATGTCTGAAAAAATACCAACAGTTGGTGTATCCTGCATTTCACACCAGACTTGCACTGGGCATAAATATAAAACTCATAGACTTAAATACAAGTTGTTTTATTTCTCACCTCAGTAATGATTGCAGGCAAACGGAATATCCTTTATCATTTACAGTTTGTTTGGGTGTTTCACTATATGGAATCTAAAGTGTTTGAGCAACAGCTGAGAAAATTGGTGTCAAAAAGGACACTTTGAATGACAATTGCTTGTGAGAACATCCCGGTGTAAACATTATTTTCGTAGACCAGGTGCAACAGGGTTCAAATACTCACATACACAAGGAAATTAGTGTTGAAGAAGAGGGTCATACAAGTGTGAACTTTCACTCTCTGTGAAATGTGTTTATTTATTACTTTTAGGGACAGTTCTTTATTTCTTGGCATAATAATGGCATAATGGAGTCTGGAAATGCAAACAATTGAAGAACAGAGAGGAAAAGAAGAATATTTAACTACAATTTCACACACAAATAGGCTATGTGCAATTGCCAAGAGCTGGCAAATATGTTATTCATGCTAATTTGAAAGCAAAATCTTGTTAAAGGAGTCAGCTGTTTCAAAGCTATTGACTATTTGAAGCTATTTGAAGTGCATGACGTGTTATTGAAATTGGTGTCTTTGCATGACACCACAGCTTTCTAACGTTGTCAATTTCAATGACATCCCTGATCTAAATGTGTCTGTGAGATTTTCTATTCTGAGCCACATCATGGCGAAATGAATTACACCTGTACTTGGAAAAATGTTCTATGAAAAATTCTTGAAAAACTCTTACTGCACTGGGGTAACAGACAATAATAATGAGATAATTTATAATCTCATTTTTCTGCAAACGTATTCTTATGATAGGAGTCATTGAATGAGAATCTCAGACATCTTTGGTGAGAGCATTTATCTCACTTTACATAAAAGTGGAGCAGTGACTGACTGTTGATGCCCTCAGGGCGGATGATAATGTATAGGTAATAATGAGGTTAGTTTATGAAAAATGCATTGAGGTTAAGTAAAGTGGGATCAGACACATCAGTTGTAACTGTCACCTCTGGCTGAACAAATACTGCAGCTGAGCAAACGCACACACGCACGCACACACTTCTGTTCTCCTGTACCTCTTGCCTTTCTGCCACCTCCTGACTTCCAGTCTCTGAGAATCCGTTATTTCCCCTGTCCCTCTAACCCAAACACACACTCGCTAATCTCCTTGCCTCACTGATGATCACTTGGTGTGACTTCTCACCCAAAAAAAGGAGGCTGCACACCACCTGTCCTCTACCCCCGCTGCCAACGGGCTACTCGGTCAATCTATATTCCTTACAAGCCCCCTATTGGGCATCCAGAATGCTACTCACATAGGGGCATGTGCTTAAATCAGAAATTACATGCTGCTGTAAAGCAGATTCTCCCATCGATTTAAGTGTGTCACTTACACACCTTCCTGAAATGTATGCAATCTGGGAGTGACCTAGAAACCAGGGCGTTTCCTGTTAAATTTTGCGTTGCGCTATTCTCCCAGAGACTTAAAGTGAAAGTCAACCCAAACATCTTTTTTTAAGAATATGTTCTATGCAGGCCCACTAGTTGAAACACAGCATTCTGATTAATATTGTGTTTATGGAATATGAGTTAAGCAACAAAATCCACCCGTTTTTAGCCATCTCTGGCGGCGGCCATTTTGTCACTTCTGTTGACTGCAAATGACATCACAAACGCTTAGGGCTCAGATAACGACCAATCATAGGTCAGCTTCAGAAAACAGGTGAGTCGTGAGATGGCTCAAAAAGGGTGGATTTTGCTGCTAAACTCATATTTCTTATCAATAAAATATTAATAAATATTGCCTTGTTTCAACTAGTGGGCCTGCATAGAACATATTCTTGAAAAAAATATGTTTGAATTGATTTTTGCCTTTAAGTATCTTTTCTATACCACACACAGAAGGTTGTACTAAGGTCTGACGCTTTTCGAAGGTGAAACATCATATTGCACGTTTTGATTCAACTGACTGCTTCTGTGCTCCATTGGTGACAGCCGCGTGACAGAGCAGCTATTGACTACTGGCGGCACTCCGCTCACAACAACTGCAGTCATTGTAATCGTAGCGACAGTGAGTTAGATTCTGAATCATTTTTAGAAATTTGACATATGCTAGTTGTGAAAGCCATAGAAGTGACGCATTCGTAGGCAGTGCCAAAACAATGGCCAGCTCACGCGCTTTTCTACTAATGGAATAGTTCCAAATATATATTCAGTCATGAGCACAGTCCTCTGCTTAAGTTACTTTTATTGTATTTAAATACAGAATGCTCCTTCAAAGTAGCCTGTTAGATGATCCACGCATGTCACCGAGTACAATCAGTATAACTTCCGGATCTACTCTGCAAGTTCATTTCACATTTCAAGTGTGACATACTTTCCACATGGATTTCTTTGGGAATTCCACAATCCAGAAATTAGGGCCACCCTCAGATTTAACCGAATCACATGGTGGGTGTGTCAGAAGACTATAGGGGAAACTGACGCACCTTGAAAGTGCGCTAGAAAGGTGCGTAAGAAAGTGACTTGAGCGCGAACGGGAGAATATTCCCCTTGTATGACAATCTGTGAAAAGTGTTAACTAGGTTGTGACAAATCAGGGCATCTGATCCTTTGTAATGCAAAGTGAGCATATGTTGTATGGCAGGTAATACAGTACATATCCTTTTTTTTTTTTTTTTACTTTTGCATGTAAATGTTGGTGTGACATTTGTCAAGGATTACTCTCGTAGCTCCAGTCATGAGATTGTTCTTAGTCTTGCCAGCCTAAAGGAATGGTGTGACTTTGAAGTGAGCGTGTACACAATTTCAGAAGCATTTCTGGAAATACTAAAAGAAAATCTATGAAGAAATACATGACTGATAAGTTTCAGTTTTTCATCAATCATACAGAAGATTTGAATGGAATAATCCTTAATCCCACTCATGCCTGGCCACATTTTTTTTTTTTTACACCAAGTCACCTTCACAGTATAAAAAAAATATGGCAGCATCCCACAGACCAAAAATCCCTTGTTGTAAACTTTCAAAGAATTTTTACACCCACAAACTGTGTCTGCAATGTGTAGCTTTGCTATGACAAATAAGCACAAATGGTCAGGGGTAGGAGGTTTTACAATAGCAGACATCCTTTGCTCTGTGAACCAGACAGAGAGAGTGTGTGGCCCTTTTAAAACTAAGGCGACAGATGACCCAGGAAGTGGGAGGGCATCCTGTGTGACTCATTGTCAAAGGGACATTGGCCAAGGTGTTTCTCAATGGTCACGCTGGAGAAAAACTGCTTTACCGCTTGAGAAACTTTGTGCTTTCAGTCTGGTGAGTTGCATGAGAAACAAAGTACCTGAGTATTATGAAAAAGCGTCATTAATAGATTTAATCACTTTCGTTGCAAGTAACAATCTCTCAACTGACTATATTAGCAGGCAAGGTGCTACTTGCAATTTGAGTTCACTTCCAGTCTTGAGCTAAAAATGATTTCACCCAAAATGGAGTTGCCCTTATTGTGATAAATTATTCAGTTTAACTCTTATCCCACACAACATTAATCAGAGTACCAGTGACTAGTGCTGGCACATACAATGTATTCTCGCTTTAAAACATGGGTGGTTCAGTTCCACTTTAACGCCTGTTCACCCGGCACTGTTAAGTGTTTTGTGGTTGCTGCTTTTCAATATCTGGTCCCCCCAGATACAGTTACAGGTCAGGTACATTAATTACTCAGCAAAATTCAGGGATGTAATCTGTAAGGCATCAAAAGACCCCTCACCAGAATCGAAACCCGGCTCTGACTCAAGCAGTCATGAGGCACATGCACATAAACATGAATAATGAATGACTGCATAGTGAATAAGTACATCTCCAATCCTGGCACGTCTGCTGAAAAAGCATTGGTTTTATTTGTTGGAAATCAAAATGTATGTTAATTTTCATCCCTTAGTATAGAGTGCTGCAAGGAAAATGGTTTGCATGTCAATGACAAAACCACACTGAGCCTCCACTTAGAAATTCAAATCTGTAGCTTGCATTTCATTTGGTGTCTTCATCTACTCTACCTGGGTTTGTCCATTTGACTGATATCCATTCTTAATGGAAGTGGTTTCATCACTGGGATGGGTGGACATTACACATAAAACCACTCCATGGTATTGACTTCTGACAATCCCAAAAATATGATACAATACTACATTGGACCCCATCAACTATTTACGTATATTTTACTTTAACGTAAGACGGTGATTGTTTTTTATATATATATATATATATATATATATATATATAATTATATATATTATATACATGCATACACATACGTATACATATACATATATACACATATTTATACATATACATACATACATACACATATATATACATATATATATATATATATATATATATATATATATATATATATATACACACACACACAGAGCGAGAGAGAGAGAGTATGTCGCTATTCACGGGCCAACCAGGTCCCTATACCATGCAGGCATCTTCTGTACACAGAGGCTGTATGACCCTAAACCATAACATTTAGGATTTATAAGTTAAAACTACCAGGAAAACTAATAGAAACACTATTGGCTCAAAATAACAATAGATTGCGACTATGTCCAATAAGTTAATGCAGGGCAGAGTAGTGATGTTATTATCTCTATAATTTCCACCATGTAGACCACACGTCTCTCTTGAACGAGGGGACTCACTTTCATTGGTCAGGAAACAAGCCGACTGTGTTCACTCCCATTACGGTGTAAACGCCTACCTGTGTGAGACTATGAAAATGCCAAAAGAAAGAAAACTCCACCCATGCACACCGTTAGATTGCACTTTGCTGTAGACTTGCATTGGGCCCGAGAATAGGGCCCAGTCGCCCGTAAATTTCGATTTAACATTTAGGTGTAAAATTATATCAAAGTTGACAAATATAGTAAATGTGGAAAAAAGGGACTCATAGAAATCATACCAGTTCTTTAAACTTTGTTTGATGCTATTCTCAACATGACCTGCTTTTCAAACAGCATCCCATTGTTGCATACCATTAAGATGGCCTGGATCAAGTCTTACCCCCTTGTGTTTTAAATGAGGTGAACCTCCACATTACTCCACGGGTCGCCGTCTACAATTATTTTCTTTCATTAGTAACAGACACAACTGTAATGCACATGTAATGCATTTACAACGGGTTTATTTGAGTTGTTCAGGCAGATGCTAGTGTATGTTCATACATCATCGCATATTTAAGAGATGTCAAGCTCATGTTGATGGGGTATTTCCTATCTGTCCATTTATGCTGCAGTTGCATTGACAGATAAAGATCACATTTGTATGCACATTTGGATGAGTCGAGAGTCTGATCTAAGGCTATTTAGACCCATGTTTTTCTTCTTTATGTTACCTTGGCACATAGCAGAATTGTGCCTCTAAACAAAAACAAAAGTAAGAGTTTCACTTGAACCATGCAGTGTAAATCTAGCCTAGATCTAAGCTTGCCACAGAGTATCGATATGAAGAGGTCGATGGGAAATTTTATTCATCTTGTGTTGGCTATGATATTCAGAAATGTGAGAAACTGCAACATTATGTGCCCTAAACCTGCATGATTTGGTGTCATTATAATGCCACTCTCCTAATGATATGTGGGAATCTCTTATTGTTTACTGGATGACCCACAGCAAAAGTATTTGCTGAATCATAAAACACACTACTTGAATCCCATTGTATCCAATTACATATTACACAACTTATTCAATGCAGAGGTGAAGAAAACAGAGTTTTGATCTTGGCTTTTCATGACAATGAACACTTAGTTCTCTATGTCTGATTTTGATATGATTGATTGACGTGAGAGAAGACCAAGACACCCCAAGGCTGATCTGAAGTTCAACAAAAATAATAATGACCACATACGGCTTGGTATTATTAACAACACTGAAGGTACTTTTAACTCTATATTTTCCCAACTCGAGAGTCAGGAAAATAATACCTGTCCAAAATGACACAAAAGAACATCACAGTCACAGTCATCATGCCCAAGCAATCGGTGGTGGTATAACGATCATACCAAATGCCACATTAGTCAAACCATTTGCAGAAAAGGCACCAGGGCTGCTGTGTTAAATTTGTTGATGAAAAAAGATTCACATTTTACTGTTACTGTAATTTGTTGACAAACCACCTCATGATACGGACAGGAAAATACAACACTGCATAGCACAAAGAAATAAACTAATAAAAAAGTAGAAATGTGAACAGAGGACCAAAAAAAGTAGACATTTGAACAGAGGACAATCTCCTTAGAAAAACAATGGGCATGATATACTGTAGGATTTACAGTGCAGTCTTTTACACGTCCTACTAGGAAACAAACAAAATAAATTCAAAGAAATTTAAGGTGTAATAAAAATGGCCTGTCAATTGTCATGGTATGACATGTACAATATATAAATCTGGTGAGTGGCATATGATCACACATGAATCTAAAATAAACACATGCAGTGAAACTGCTATTTATTTAAAGAAACACTCTACCGCATTGCAGTCAAATCAGCCACCCTACAATGATTAAGTGCATGCACATTCTGATCTGGGAGATAAAGAATGTTGGGAAATTAAGTGACTTGAAAGCAGAAATAGTGCAATATGAGAAGAGCCTTTCCAAACACTCTACTGGCCTGCTGCCATAGTGCCCACTGTGTGTTAGGTATTTTGTTAATAAGAATGGGATGGCTCTCGCCATTCACTCTAAGCTTTGGCCCACTCATGCAAGTTGCATTATGAACAAATTCATTCTGCTCAAGAACACATATTTGCGTGCTTGGACATATTGTCCGAGCACTACTATTCTAAATTAAATAGACCTTTTACATTTTGGGGGGGCAACACCAAAAAAGCTAGGTTTACATTTATCCCAGAGTATTTGCTATGGAAATTGTAAATTTGACCATGCGCTGACTTATAGACATTACCGGTGGTACCAAATCACTGTTTTTGGAAGCTGATGAGACCCATAAAGATGGACGGAGGTAAATAAGCCAAAAGAAAGGAATGAGGTCATTAAAGTACTGCTGATTTCTGCGATTAGATTTTGGCAGTTGGTCTTGTTTGTAAGGTAACTACAGGCAACACTCACCACATTTGCCAATGATCGATGTCATGGAATTTCACCTAGACCGCGACAACATGGGTTGCAGGTTTCCCAAAGAAAGATCTTTCAAACATTATCATCAATGTAATTGTGTGGAAAACATGAGCTTTGTACATGGGTCTGTTTTGCAGTCTAAGTTAGATACATAGCTTGATGGACAGAGGGCTAGATGTAACTACTGTGGCCATGCAAGTGGCATATAGGTATTTGTAGTCATAATGAATGATGATGAATAAAAGAAAAAAATATATATCTCAGATTTGTACATGGCCAATGTGTTCTTTAAAAAGGTAAGCAAACATGCTCCCCACCTTTCAAACAACACAAGTGATGATGATTAGATTAGGATAGATAGATAGATAGATAGATAGATAGATAGATAGATAGATAGATAGATAGATAGATAGATAGATAGATAGATAGATAGATAGATAGATAGATAGATAGATAGATAGATAGATAGATAGATAGATATTTTCATTTCTGAATGGGGGTTGACTGATAAAAATGAATTTGTACCTTCACAACTTCATCACATACAAGGCCTGCGTGTACATTACAACTTTAAACAAGGCGTGGAGGAAAGGAGATTGAATCAGAGGAGCCAAGAATTCATTTATTTTTCCACATTTGATGCATCAAAAGTCACATGCCACACCTGTACCCCCACAGATCTGTGAGAGTACCTTTCAATTTGCCAGATTACCTGACCCACAGTACCTCTGGTATGTTCTGGAGATATGCAAAGGGACTATAACCCAATAAAAACACTCCCCGTCTCCCAAGTCTTATTAAGCTAATTAACTCATCCACCTCTCCCCAATTCAATTCCATCAAATCTAGTTCCATCGACAATTTCAATCTTAATCATGTCGAAAGGTACTCACTCTCGTGTATGTTTGTGTGTGTGGGTATGTGTACTTTTCTGTGATGTATAATGTTTGTGTTTTTTGTGTACAGTCTGCGGAAACGAATTTCCCCACGGGGACCAATAAATCTAAATCTAAAATAAATGTAAAAATCACTGTAGAAACAGGAGAAAAAGAAAGGACTTAACTCTAAACAATGGCCTGCAAAAAGGCAAATAATAATAACATTATAGCTAGGATTGGCCCCAGCTCACCCCTGACCCCTATGAGAGCTCACCCCTTCTCACACACTCAGTGAAACAAATGGATACACAGGATATTTTTGTAAACGTGCGGTTTTATCCTTTGGCCCTGTGATTTACCTCACAATGGACAATGTCCCTGACATTGACGAACGCGATCAGCATGACTTTGGACTTCGACTGATTTGTCTTCTTCAGCCTAGGCAACGTTGGACTCTTCCTCTGAAGGCCCTGGTATTAGGTCTCAAGGTCATACTCGAATATAGCTAGTTCTGGTCTCATTGGTATCATCACACATTCTACTCATTGCTTGACAACCTGACACAGTGGTTATGCAAAGCATGGGGAAAAAAGCTCAATGGCTGCAGAAAGCTGAGGTCATAGTTATATACTCAAGGGAGATTTCATTGAAGGGGAACAACTCAGAGTTTGTAGTTTGTATCTTTTGTGACAGCTGGAACTTTCCTGGCACACCTCATCTGTCTAAATATTTCTGCTGTGTCCAGGAAAACACAACAGTTTTCAACCACCCGAAAAACAAGAACCTTAATTTAGCTGTTTTACAGTCCTTATTCTAAAACATATTATGGAATACAGCATGACTTAAGAAAAAACATCAAGCATGAGGTAGCTTTAATCTTGTCTGTCTCTTGTTGTACACTGACACATGAGCACACTGGGAGAAGAAAGCAACATTCACCTTCTTAGCAGCACGTGTCTCTCTACAGGAAAAGATGTGGCCTTTCCTTTTCAGGAAGGAACACACATCGTGATAAGAGATGTTTTATGACAGTGTTAGTCAAGGGAATCCACATGCCCTACTTTTAAACAACAATTGTGTTTTAGGGTTATTTACTGAAGATTTGCTGTGTTTTACATAAGATTAACAAATCAATACAACCATCTTCCATTTACTGGACTCAACAGAAAACAAGTTGTGTATGGTATAAAGGGGTAATTTACAAGACACCTTTTTCTTTTTTTTAAACTGAGACTCTTATGACTGTTCGTTTACATCAGAACTGCTTTTTGTGGCTGGAAAATGACATTTGGAAACAAATCTCAAAGCAGTGTTTGACAACAACCATTATGAAGTAGTCTCTGAAGTAGTCAAATACAGGCAGGTACATGCAGGAATGTCAACATTCAAGTAAAGTATCAAACAATTAAACATTTACATAACATATTTTAAATCCATCCATGCAACTATTTTCTATACCAAATATCCTGATCAGATCACAGGCAGCTGGAGCATATCCTGGCTAACTTTTGGTTAAAAAAAAAGGTAGACTAGACCCTGCAGTGAACTCCAGTCAATCTCTGAGTATACAGTATTTCATATAATGTCAATGTTTTATTTCGATGTCTATACCTGCTACTTCAGTATCAATTAACATAGTTTAGTGCAAATAATATAATAGAATATAAACATGATTCAAATTAGAAAAGTCAGAAGATTGGAATGGATCTTAGGCCCAGTTAAAAAAGGGATAATTTTGGGGTGTCTTTATGCTTTTGAAAACTTTCACGTAGACACACAACATGGTAAAAAAGATTCCGCTTAAACCGTGACCTGCAAAAATGCCCATGACACTGTAATTGGCATACTGTGTGTTATTGTTTTGAGTTATGTGAGTAATGCATCTCCACTAACAACAGTGAATGTTTACATCACTGGGGATTTTTTTAAATCAAGTTTATCCTTAGTGGTACACACAAATAACAGTGTTATTGTTATTTCTCTATGTGAAAGATTTGTCCTATAGTGCGCATCAAATGCTATTGCAGATGAGCATTTTTGGGCCAAGATATGGGTGTCAGATCGCTGGTGGTTTAAAAAAAATTGCACATGGAGATAAATTCGCTTGCTGAATTTTTTTTAATTTGTTTTTAGTGAATTACCGTCCAGTGAAAATGAAGTCCTTAAGGGTGGCCTAAGGATGTGGCAACAAGGAACGGTAAAAAGGTTTCCTGAATTTTTCCATCCTCCTCAAACCGCAAACTGTGATCATCTTCCCTATGTGAGCAGATTGGCCTGACCTTTGACCACGCTATGTTTTCAACATCAAGTGAAACAACAATGTCCTCTCTCAACTAAACCAACAGACCACCTCAAAAAACGAAACTCC
This sequence comes from Filicampus tigris, assembly GCF_054856515.1. NCBI lineage: Eukaryota > Metazoa > Chordata > Actinopteri > Syngnathiformes > Syngnathidae > Filicampus > Filicampus tigris. Next base: position 9,417,246 of record NC_141228.1, on the reverse strand, counting down.
ACCCTTGGCACACATCCCTTGACTCATGACCAGTCATCCGGACCCCTGACTTTTCTTTTAACAACGTAAAGAGGTCCCATGATGAATTAAGAAGAGGCTGGAAAGAGACGGAAGGAAGGATGTTAAAGGCTCCCTGAGCGGCAGCTGACAGAAGCCACATTGTCAGTAGGGTGTGAAATTCCTGCTGGGATGAGACCTCTATCTGGTAAATGGCTTAAAGCACAACAAAACGGAGGAAACGCGTCAGCCTGTCTGCCCACACTTACCCCATGAGCCTTCCTTTGCTGCCCTGGGAGAGCAAGGAGGATTTTACCCTCCCCATTGACCTCTTATGGCGATCAGCAGCAGACCAATAACAAGGCAGCTAAGGGCACCAAACACACACAAACATTGTCTCATGTGTGGCCATAAAAAGTCATAAAAGCTGAGATGTCATGCTAATACAAAACTTCATTAATTACCTCAGAATTTCACTTGAAATTTAAGTTGACGCAATGTTAAGAAACATCATTTGTTGATAAAAGGAACTAGATGATCAAATGCGAATACACAGCTGCCGCCACAATATGGTAATGCAAAATAAAAGCACTCACAATGTAATCTGAATAACGCAATGGATGGATACATCATACAGTATAAAACAATAAAAAATAATAACAACAAAAAAACAATAGAGAAAATGCTTCACCTAGTTCACCCCTAGCTATTAGCAAGAATTGTGACCTTTTTGGACCAGGGTCGCTCTACTCTATATGACCTCGCCTCAAACTCGATGACACATTTCTCCAATTACAGCCCAGTAATTAGTTTAGTACATTACACAGTTCAGAGGTAGGACAATTCTTTGCCTGAAGCTGGTCACCCCCATCTCAGATGGATAGGTGCATGCAAATCTGTTTGTTTCATCAAGTGTGAATTCAATTTGCAATTTTCTTTTTAATCTAGAGCATCTTGGCCCCCAGCACATAGGAGGACACCACAGGGCTCCAAATTTGCCAAAGTTTTAAAGAACAACAGAGGAGGAAAGGGCAAAAGGATAAAAAGGGAAGTCAAAGCTTTCTAATAGCAGTCAAACATGCAATGTGCTTTAGGGTGAGAATTGGGAAGGCGTTGAGAAGTCTGTGAAGTTTGAAATGTTGCTAAGATTTAAATGTAGAAAATGTTTTCGACTAAATAATAAACTACAGTGATATTCAGTGGAGCAGAGACCGCTGGCAAGGTTGAATAATTAGCAGAAGTGGGAATACAAATATCTGTGTTTGTCCATTCATATGTAAGGTTAATAACGAACAACATTAGTAACTTTAAAAAAAACAACAACAACAACAACAACTGCAGCCATAAGAATGTTGCACAAAATAAAGAGCGACCATAAAACACAATAGGAAGAAGAAAAAGAATAAATAAAATATTATTTTCTAAATAAAATATACCCCTTTACAAATAAACCCCGTCACAGTCCTTATGTTAACTGATACAATAACACAGCAAATCAGTAAGACAAATCAGGTGCATTGAGGATGACAAGATGATAAGCATTTCTGACACATGATGTCCTCACATTAGAGCAAATTTTAACATAACTAATACCAATTGACTAATGACAACTAATAAAAGCAATTAAAGTAAGTGTACCTGATTTCTTCATGATAACGTTCTGCCATTCATGCAGATGGCTGTGTTATCAATAACACTTGTTCCGTTCACACAGGAATCACAACATAACATTCACAGTGACGTGAACCTATCATTATGGTGTCTTGCGAGTTTACACAACTTATCAACGGCAGTGTGTTGATAAATACAATGACTACATTACCAAAGCCGTATGGAATTTTGCAACAGAGGTGTTTCAACATGTTCATTGTTTTTGAGTGATTTGCTCAGATATTCCGGCTGCCCCACTTCTGCTTATTTCAACACAGCTTTATTACTATCTTGGTAGCCAGCTCATAAGCAGGACTCTTTGTGTAGTTTCCATAGAGAAGTCAGATACATTTATAGCCAAATAGCCTTCATCTAAAACAATTGTGTGGAAGTGACTTAAAAGGCCAAATAGTAAGTAATTTTGTAGTCACTCATTTGTGCTGTCAAACCACAAATGCACACACACAAACTACTGTACAAACAAATTGACTTACTCGGACTATTGATTTGGATGCTTGTGTATCATGGAATGTGTTTAGGAATCCAAAGGCGCTCTTGACTTTCAACCAATGATGCCTCAGTCAGGTTAGAGAGGGTGTGGGCCAGGAAGTGTCAGTGCGTGCTGATGACAGACGGCCAGTGTTCTCCGCTTCACTGTTAAGGATGAGGCATGCAGTAGCATGACAGACTGTTATCACATGAATGTGAATCAGCCCCAAAAGCAACAGACCACAAATCACAACACTGACGGCAACATGAGCACATTTTCCATTTTAGGGAGACATAAGGGTGATGAGTAAAAGGCTCCCTGGGCCAACTGGTGATGTTCTCTCTGGGATATTTTCTTATCTGCAATTCTGTGACAACAGTGATTACATTTATGAGTGTGCTTACAATAGCTGGGTTAGACCTCCTGAATTGACATTTTGGACAGTTCCATGCTACAATTTTGTGGGATCAAGGAGGAGGCCCTTTATTGACTGCCACAGTGCACAAAGCATGCTCGGATAGGTTAAATGTAGAACAACTTGATTGACCAACACAGAACCCCTCCACAAAGTGCATGGAAGCTGTTATAGTTACAAAGACCTCCAGTATTTTATCCCAGTTTCATTTAGATCTTGTAGTCAGGTGTCCCATTAGTCTAGATTTGTGTCTCATACTGCACCAAATAGCCTGCACACACTTAATAAGTACGCAGAATACTCTATGTCCTATTTCTGTCTTGGCAAGTAACACCCAAAAGACAATCAGCAATTATGGTATAACAGCGGACATTGTCCGTTGTGGTAAACCATTTGAGGCATGGTACAAAAATTGCTTGTTAGCCAGTTCAAATAAAAAGCAAGCATGTAAAATGGTTTAAAATCATCAAAAGGAGATGACTGAGTGGGTATGGGTGTCACTTTTTCTATAATAAATCATATCGTCGCTGTCATGGGAAAAACACTTATCTCCATTTTTTTTTCATTTTCTTATTTTTACATGAATCATGTTTCTGTGTTACAGACATTAATGTGACAATTTTAAAAGTTTCCAAAATTGGAGACACGTTTTTTTCACAGGACAGAGACGATATTTTCCATCAGAGAACAAAGCTCTGTCATATGTTCAGCGAAGAAAATGTATTGAACGATAAGTGGCAGTTATTCATATAGTATTAATAGTCCAAAGATGTAGAAATGAAAAAGAGAATGAAATGACAAGAATTTTATATGATATCAATTCATAATACACCTTAATCAACTTTTGATCGCAGCGTAGTATCCAGTTGTAAATTATAATTCATAAGCTGGTTGACACAACTGATACCATTCCATGACGCAATGTTTATTAAGTAGATGTGATTTTAACTTCCGATTAAAGAATAATATTATTGTTGGGATGTGTCATGATTGCATGGTAGAGGACCCAAATGCAAGGAGGCAGAAAAAGCAGGGCGTACTGAACAAAATATTAACAAAAAACAGCAAAAACAAGGTCCTGAAAAATCCAAAACTCAAAGTAACAAAGAAGCTTTAGGAAACAAAACACAACACTGGGAAACACAAAACAACATGACAACAATCCGATGAGGACTGAACGAAAACTAGGAACTTAAATACAGGCATACTGACGAGACAGTGAGAAACACCTGGATGAGACACACAAGGTAGGAGGGAGCTGATTGACTAACACTAGGGGTGGTGGACACAATAATCAATGAGACTGACAGAAATACTGAGAAAACAAAACTAGAGGAGCCCAAACAGTACAGGATGCACTGAATACATAAATCTTCAAAACTAGTTTTTTTTTCAAAGTAAAAGCTTGTTATTGTCAGGAGTAATAAATAATAAATGCTTAAATAATTTCACAAAGCAAAATTCTGTCAGAAATGACTTGATCATTTTACATCAGCATATACTTTTTTTCAATAACAAGTTGGACTTTTTAGTTTCACAATGGATACAACCTGTGATAAAATGTGTTACAACCCGTTTATTTCTCACATAATGAAGAGGAATGTTTGGGATCTGGCTCATCTCTGGCTAAATGTTCTGATGACAAAGCCCAAGCAGCCCACTGGAACAGGGACAGAAAGTCTTGACACATACCCAATGTAATGTAGTGCAGATGAATCACAGTGATCCTACCATATACCATTACATTTCATATAGACTAAACACTAGGCTAGGTGAGAGAATGACAAAGTGTTTGCTGTGTGTGTGTGCATACGTAGTGTGAATATACCAATGTTTCGATGGCGGGGCGTTCAAGTGCTTGTGTGAATGTGCGACATGTGCATGTGTGGGCCTGCTGGCCTGTCTCACCCGTATGTCCCCCACCCCTCCTCCTGTGATATGTTTGGTGGTGAAAAAGGGCGAGTGAGCAACAGCCTGTTTGTGTGGAAGTCTACATAATGCTGAACAGCTTTGTCCCCACCCCGACTTGAAAAAAAGTCCACTTTGAAATACCAGGTGCTCATTTGGCAAATACAGGCAACTGTGGTGTTTACATTTCAGCAACTGAGAGGGGAAAAAGACCAGATGCCCCCTTGTGCACCTCAGCAGCGTGCATACAGAGATCACTCACATCGCAATGGGTGACCGACCTGTGTGTGTGTGGGTGTGTGTGTGTGTGTGTGTGTCAGTCCGGAGGGATGTAGGCAACACTGGGTAAAGTCACTAAACACCCAATGATTTTTTTTTTTTAGCAGCATAGCTGGGCAGTCCGTCCCTGGGCCGGACCGGTCGGACCCTCCGGCCTGGCCGGATGCCCATTTTTGGGGCTTAGGGGTAGGGGCTGACAAATTTTAAAAAAGGGCTGGACTAAGCATGGCCTGAAGTGGATATTAGTCCGGCCCACTAATCGGCCCCCATGCGTGTGACGTGCGCGCGAGGTGACCAAATTTCATCTCAGCCTACTCGGTAAAAAAAGGCTTCTTTTTAGGCTTCCTTCTACTCCCGCCTCGGCGTAAACAAGAACTGCCGCATTGATTCACATGACCGACGCATTGTGCTGTTGGCGACAGGTCTGCAACACATCCCAGGCACACATCAGGAATTTTTGCTGCTCTGATCGGTTCATTATGTCACATGGTGCGATGACATACAGTTTCCCACACTGAGGAGAGAATGCACAACGCAGCTCGTTGGTGCTGCAAAGTAAAATAGTTTTGAAGCGTGACCAGCGGGTTGGAATTGTAAATTAGCCAGCTAATGATCTTTAAAAAGCCTCTGCTGTTTGCATCCCTCCCGCGGAGACGTCAATCACAGACGCTTTTTTTGGGTGGGGGGTCGGGGGCGGAACGGGGCAATGTTTATGAATATGGCCGGAGGGTCACGGCCGGAAGGGTACCCAGGTCAAGGGTGGAGGGTCGCGGCCGGACCGGCAAAAAAGGGTCAAGTGCCCAGCTCTGTTCAGCGGATTATCATGAAATAATGCAACAATAGTGAAAATTAGCGACTGGGGATGTTTGTTAAGTTGCACAGCGACAATGTTTTGTGCTACTAAAAATGTTTAAAATAACATGTATGCAATGTAACAACAACATATATTTGCTCTTCATACTATGGCTACATTGGTTTAAGAACAAATGAGCAAAAATAGCCATGTTTTTGTCATTCTGTATAGCACTCAAATAATGAGTTTGATTAAGCTTCACCAGTTATGTGTACATTTACTCCGACCACACCGAAACATGGCACTCCCAAAACTGAAATTTTTAACGTGAAAATATGCAGACTAAAGTATGAACGTATTTTTTGGAATATGTGAAAATATAGTAGGATAACCAACTGGTGGTCGGGCACCAACATTGCAGGCGTGCAAGTATGTTATTCAAATGACATTATATTCAGACAGCTGTCTAAAATGGAGATAATTTTTACAATGTTGTGGTCTGACAGATATTTTTCAAAAACTCAAAAGCGGCCTAAAAGTCTCCATGCCTTTTATTTCTTTTTTTCATGTCCTCCTCTGTTTGTGAATACACTATTGTCCTCACAGATGTTGACACAGACTTCAAGTGCTTGAATCGTCAGTTTAAAAAAAAAAAAATAATCTGGTTGGTACATCACACACATACAAACTCATATAAATGAAACGATTGTTCAGGGTGGCAGTACAGGCATTTTTATTGTTACCCGCACCAGAGGAGCTAGATTTGATTTGTTGCTTGTTTTTTTTTTTTGTTTTTTTTTTTCAAGAATTTGCAAAAACTACTCTGCTAACTTCTGCAAGACATAGTGGAGGGATGAGGTATGGGCCAAGGAAGAGCCCATTAAATTTAGATGCAGAAGCGGATGCAGGATTATATAAATGTTAATGGCAAAATGCAGGAGATGGGTATCTACAGTACATAGGTGATCATTGGAATTATTCGGACTTGGCTGCAAGACTGAGTGGCATCCTTGTTTGATTAGGTCTGCAACCACCTTAGCAATTGTAATGTACTATGCCTGATCAAATTCTTCCCATGTCATTCTCACAGAATACCATGAGAATAAATGTGTCTTTCCCTCTGAGTGGATCACGGCAAATTACTTGACACTGATATTTTGTAACACTGGTGATGTCATTTAGAAAGCACAGCAATTCTTGTTACCCTATGTGTGTTGCCGTCATATTCTTGCTGTACACTGTCACTTGTGAATGCGCGCACATGTGGCTGCCGTCATTCCAACTACCAAATGAACACTCATAAGCTTGTCCGGACATGACTGTGTGTTCTTGAATTATGTCCCTCTCTACCAAGGGTGCTGCATTGGGTTATCACGCTTCGCAAGGTTACAGAAATTGAGATGAATTGAGACGAAAAAGGAAAAAAAGAAATAGTCAAAATTTGTCATATTGAATATCAGCTTTTGGTCAGGTGCTTTTGCTTGTTCTCCTTGTGCTTGGATGGTTTACTTGGGGTGCTCTGTATCCTTCTCACATAGAAAAAAAAAACATGCATGATAGGTGAATTGAAGACTCAAAATTGTTCATAGCTGGAATGTAAGAGTTAATGATTGTTTGTCCATAAGTGATTATAGACATAGATAAGTGATTGACTGTGACCAGTCCAGGGTGTACCCCATCTATCGCCCAAAATCAGGTGGGATTGGCTCCAGTTCACTTGTGACCCAGAATAGTGAATGATACAGCAACTCTTTTGTCAACACTTTTATGAAGTTCTTTCACTTACCTGTAAATTCTGCTTGTATACATTTTTACAAGGTAAAGCAGAATTTTGCACTTGACTGTATCGTCAGGATCTTAACAGAAGGTAAACAAACATTCCCCCCACAACAGAGTAAGTGGAAATTAACCTCCAAACCTCTAGGTGGGGGTGGTCCGTATTCGTCAATCAGAAAAACAAGACCGAATGTGGCTGTTGGCCAACATACAAGCAAAGCAAACTTTGCCCGGCATTTTCACACTACGGACGTTCTCTAAAAATGGAAAAAGGCAAAGACCAAACAAGAACATGTCTGACCAAGTGATTGATTTATGTTTTCTGATTATTTTTACTGCATTACTTTTGTTTACATCTCAGGCCTTCCAAAGATAACAAAAGTTTGCTTGGTGCGTTGCAGTGTCTTGAATCTTAATGCAGGCAGAGTCCATTTCTGTTCGTCATGGTAAAATCAATACACAACCCACGGGACTAATTATCTGACTCCAGTGAAACTGCTTGTGCCATTTCATGGTTATAAAGTTACTCTTGCGCTCCAAAGATGTAATTGTTTAGTGTGTAATGTAGAAATTCATTCTTACCTTTTTTACAACCCAAGTGACAAAATATCGAACCCCTCCAGCAGATAGCCAAATTACAAATTAAGTTCCGCTGTGAGACCCAAACTTACAACATTCTGAAATCGAATTGAAATGTATCACCTATTTTTTTCTTAATCTTTAGATCGAATTAATTTTCCCGTCTACAAACAAGATGTTCATGTTTTTGATATTGTTTTTGTTTATATGCTTTGGACAATATTGCTATGGCTTCTGATGTAATTTGTTTTAGTGTGCTCATGTGTATGTGTGTAAATCACTATTTTTCATTTGAGCTGCTGATGTGTTGGGGCTGTGGAAGTGGGACATCAGTGTGTTCTATGCTTGCTATAGGCCCGTTGTAATTTTTTTTTTTATCTGTTCGGACCCCCTCGAAAATTCAATCCAGCATCTAATGGGGTTATTGTTAATGAAATTAAATTAAATGTATACAACATGAATTACCCCAACATACACGGTACATAAATTAAAAATAAAGTACAGTAGACATTAATGTATTCCCACAAATAGACATCAAAAAACCCTTTGCCAAGAATTTATGTTGATGACAAATAAAATAGCTTACAGAACTTAGCTGTAACTTTTAAAATGTACCGGCAACTCTGCCCCAAGGGAACAATGAACAACATTTCTGTTAACAAGAGCATTTAACAATAGGATTAACAGTTAATAACATTATTCTATAAAGTCAACATTGTTATTTTAAGCTAGTCATCTATAGATACCTTCACATCAATGCAGAGCAATAAAGTACATTGTTAAGTGAGTTGGTCCTAATTTCAATAGTTCTTCATTTTCTTTTTGTATTTTATGGGCTTTACTAACGAACGACGGCTGGGTAAATGCTGCATCTTTTTAATGTTTGGAAAAGTCCTGGTCTGGTTCCACTATATAAGCTTGTGATCACAGAGAGTCATCTGGTATCGAGGAAGAAACTAATAGGGACAACGCACACACACAACACAATTCCAAGGTAATAATAAACTCCTTGGCGCATTACACATACTCTTGGTAATAAAGACTTTGCATGCAAGCACACGGCTACACTGCACAGACCACTGCACACACTCACACACATATAAACACACGCATGCACGCACCCACACACACACGCATGTTGAATGACATCTTGCCAAGTGTGTGTGCACTCACACTGTGTTCACTTGCTGAATCATGTACTGTAACTATCTCATTTGGATGCCTTTGTTTTGGCTTTCACATCAGTAGTTAGCCATTCATCTTGGGATGCGCGAGACATTTCCATATATTTGTGCATATATTTGGGGCTGAATTAGGGGTACATTTACTCAGTTTCCAATTACACAGCATTTGGTTTATGCACCCCAAAGAGAATGGGCAGATGGGAGCCATGTTGAATGGTAGCCAGTGCTCAAATAAAACCATGTCATTTTAAGGTTAGCGGGTTTGCCACAAATCATCTCTGGGAGAATTGTTGGTGGTTGGGGACCTGAACTCATTTTAACCCGACTGACAGTATGGACAGAGACCATTTGTTGCCACAAATTCATCCACAAAAGAAGGGGAAACCAAAGCTTTGACCTGCACTTCACTGTGTGTCCTCAAATAAGTCGCCCATATGAGACAGGAGATTACCAATACACATAGTCTACAGTTGTTTCACCAGTTAATGTGTTTGCTTTTTTTGAAGGGATACTGACAGAGAACCTCAGTGACCTACAGTAAACAGCATGTGCCACCATTTGCCACTGTTGCCTGCCCTTGAGGTTATGCAGACTGCAGGGAGCGTTGTATTTTGCAGCTGAACATGCTGAATGGTCAAAGGCCAACATACGATTTCTGGGTGCAGAGCGCGAACAGAGGCCCCATGAGGGAGACACTCTGTTGACATTGTGTTTGAACACTTTGAGCAATGTTATCTCAGACAGTGTGAAGCTGAGGGACAATCAATCATTATGTTATTGGACCAGCGCCGGTGATTATTCATCCCAGACCTTTGATTCTGGGCGACGGCTTAAGGCATATTGCATGAACCTCTTTCCTTCACACTGGACTCCATCCGTCCATCCATTTTCTATACCGATTATCCTTTTCAGCGCCACAGGGAGAGCTGGACCCCATCCCAGATGAACCAGAACAAGAGGCAGACACGGACTAGTCCTCAATCAATCACAAGGTAGATAGCTGGAAGTTGCAGACTGATGCAAGGCCAGCTGTGCAAAAGGCAGCTTTGTTGTTCTATGTTTCTTCATAAGTGTATCAATTTAATTTAGAGGAAATAAGGCATTGTGGAATAAAGACATCATTCAAACTCGACTACAGAAGAAAGGCAAAGTGTTTAACTGTCAAAAAATACATTGATGAAACATAAACCTGATTTGGCTAGCGTTCCCACCAATGTGATATCCGCTAACACAGCATTGTGACAAAATGAATGTGGATTATTATTTTTCAGAATTATTCTTTGCTGTACAATTGAAAAGCTCCATTGTGTCACCCTTTAAGTAATACATTGCAGTAGGTAGTGTAGTGCTTGAACTACTTGTTGGATGTGAATCATATTAATTACAACCTGTATTTACAATGGCAGTGCTAGTTTAAACAGAATGCCTACAAGTGTGTTCCATAGTCTTGTATTGTGCAGATTGTCCTGGCTAGTACAGTATGTACTGTATCTGAACTTGACACCACCCAGTTTGCCACTCGATGTAGCCAAGAAAGTCGTGTTTCAAATATCTCCAATTAACAATCCCCTGTTCACCAAAGGCCTCCGCTTTCCATATCACACTTGTTTAAACGGAATATTGGATCATATTTGACATCTAAATTAGTTTGGATGTCATAGCTCTGCTTCATACACTTCAACTTTCCATCGGTTTTACTATTCTATAGTGCCAAACACCGTACATACATCATCGGCACAGTGAAGGTTTTTAACAAAGGAGGACTTCAAATGTTCACCTTCTTATTTTTCTTGTTCCGAACTTAACTGCAGCCCTCTTTATACACAGTTTAGTCTTTGCTGGAGTAATTCCCCTACAAATACATTATTTTTAATGGCATCAAAAATGGCCTGTTGACAAAGTAAAGAACAGGTTTTCAGTCTTCCAAAACCTCTGGAAAAAAAAAACGAAATCACAGTTGAACACTTCTTAGGAGGGTAATAACTACATGCCATTTGAGTTGGGAGCGAATGTAATCACTTGTCTGCCACCTCATCCGCAACACTCCCATTTCCCATCCAAGTAGCGTGCAGACAACTGCCTGTTTCTTCCAATGTTCCTATCGTAATCCTGTGGTAGTGATGAAAGATTGATTCATTCATTGCTGGTCCCCAGTATAGGTAATTACTTGGTGCACAGACTCCTCACCATGTATACAATATATGACTGACTATGAGTGTGCGTCTATCAGTCAGAGTGTCATTGTGACTGGACGATGAGTCATATAGTCACATTCAGTTTAGAAAATACATTTGTGGAGAAGGTGGTTATAAGGATTATTGTGTAAAGTTGGGCAAACGCTACACAATAGACTACAATACACGTCACAGAAGTAAATTGCTTGCAATGGAAAGTCAAAGCAACTTATGGAAGTGCTCACTATCCACAATAGACTGACACTGTCACTTACTGTAGACTGCATTGCATTGCTGTATATGTCTTGTATATGTCATTTTTTTTCTTAGCTGGGATATTATTAGTATTTCATTGCAACTGTTTTTTTCTGAAAATAGTAGTTTTTCATTATTCATTTTATTATTGTGTTTCTAGAATCAGTGATTTTTCAATTCAATTCAATTTATTTATTTATTTAATTTTTTGCTACTGCATGGTATGATTTTGTACATTTATTCACAGTTCAGGATGTGGGAGAGGCCCGTGCCCGCCCACCAAGATGCTTGTGCCCACCCAATTGAGGCACAGATTTCTAAAAATAAACAAACATCTTTCTTCATCATAGCAGCTATTCGTGTGCTTTGAAATGTTAATGTTGAGTTGTTTATCAGTACAAATACAAATATACAATTGTGTGATTTTGTTTGCTTGATGGCCAGTCTTATCTGCAGTAACCTATCACGGCCTGACTAAAAATGTGTTAGGCCACAGGTCTATAAGCAACGAATACGTCAATGTTGGCGTCCAAGAGTCCCGCTTATTATTCGAGGTGAACACGCAAGTTCTTTATGTGCCGTTGTGTAATGTGTCATGGCTGTAAAATGTGTACTGATTTGTAATAACAACAGCCGAGGACACTGAGGTGGACGGCACTCGGGACAGTCTAAAACACTTAAACATAAACTTAAGGAAACTTGAAAGTAGAAATATCAACATATATTTTGGTGATTGCATTTTTCGGCCACTGGGCAGACAGTACGGCAAGTGAGGAGGGACATTTTACACTGGGGTATTCAACTTAAGAGCCATTTCATGGGCGCCTCAAACCCTTTGGACATCTAAAATTAAGATCAATTTTCTTTTCCTTTTTTTTCACTTTATTTCTGTTGCAGACGTCACTTTGAGCCAGGTTGCTCGTTTGGTACAGTATACGTGAGTATGTCCGCCATATTGGATGTGGCCATCGAATTAGTAATAAAATCTGCTAATCCTATATTTGTAAAATTGAATTAGAATTACATAATACGATCAAAAGAAATGATTCAGTCCATTGAGTTCTGGCTTTATGATACCTATCCAAGGAGCACACTGACACACATGTCGTGGGTGCAAGGCAGTCTCCAATTGCCCACTTCACAGGCACGGCCGACTACATTAACCGCAAGTGGAGAGCTTGCAGTTTATGTGCCAATGTCATGCACACTGCTTGGAGTGCATTTACAAGTTAATAAGATGTAGATTCAAAATGACACCTTCATACTCAAGCGCAACCTTTTCAAGCAGTTATGTGCTCTTCTAGTGGGACCACAAAGAAGCAGTACCCAAATTGCCACTTGATGACAAAAAATAGAGATTGCAGCACAAACTCCATATGCATTATATTATGTATGTCCCTTTTGTTTTCATATTTGTTCATGCATTATTAGTGATTTGCACTATGTTGTGTTGGTATGATGTCAATATATTTACTTAGCTGACATACAACTATCACCACCGGTTGTGTAGTAGTATAGTCTATTGTGTTCCAAATTGTATTGTGGTAAACCAAAAGGAACTGTACCACTTGCAGGAAACATGGTTTTAGTCAACAGTGTCAGATGGTAGCTGCCCGCTGTAGACGGTGGGGTGTTGGAGAGGAAGAGGAACGTTGAGCAGTTAGCACAAAGGTGATGATTTGCAATTTGGTGACTGGAACTAGAGGTGAGACCTCGAAAGTGCACGCGGTGCTCGGTGTGTTTGTTTGCATGTGTTTTTGCGGTGCTGTGTTTAGAGGAGGCTGGTTGATGGCAGTCCTCAGGGGGATTCAGTTCGAACTGCATTTGTGATCCGGTGTTAAGTGCTCGGTCAGTGGTGAAGGCCTGAAGGATTAGGCTAACCCCCACCCTACCCCCAACTTCTGTGAGACCGCCCTCCCACCCCCGACACATGCACATATTGAGATTCTCCAGAGCCACCCACCACCCATTCCAACGACACCAGTACTCCTACCAGCAGCACTCAACGCGTGTTCACGTGCACACACATATGCACACACACACAAACACACGCACACACACACACACGTCAAAAGACACTCTAATATAACCAGCAGTACCATTCCCTTAATATTGCTGGAGTAAAGCGATCCGCTCACACTCACATCACATTAGTACTGCTATTAGACCAAATCCAGACATGAGAGCTACAGTGTGCGTGTGTGTCTGCAAAAGTTTTATACATGCTATAGAGGTTGGGATAATGTGTGTCTTTGAGTCCAGACATGTGATTTGTAAGGGCGGAAGAGAATTAAAAGTTTGCTGTGTGTCAGAAAAGGTCCATGGTCTGTGTGTGTGAGAGTGCGTGTGAAATAGAGAACGTACAGAGACACTGATATCTTGGCACAAGATGAGTGGGAGGAAGAACGGCTGAGGTTTGTGAGTGTCTGCTGAGGGCCCGTAGGTGTAAGCATGAAAAATTTCCATATGGCAGTAAAATGTCTACCACTTTGCAAACTGTGTTTCTAATATGTGCCAGGTGCCCTGAGACATTCCCTGGATCACATTATGAACTCTAATCGGTGCATGCGTGTCTATTCAGTATCTTCCTGTTTACGTACATAAGTTCACACAATAGAAAACAGATCAGACCAAAATTGATTTGTTATGGGGCTAATGCATTATTAAGGAACTTGTTGTTATTGTGGTTAGAAGATAGGATAAAGGGTACTGGATAATATAATATACTGTAATAATTTGCTTTCGTGCCCTCGGTAACAATGAACTTTTGATTTGTTATGGCCATCAACCAAGGGAAATGTAGAAACTTTTATTATTGAAATTTATATTAGGAACACCCTCAAACAGGCCCAGAATGATACACTCCATAAAAGGAAAAATACTCCTGCACCAACTGGAGTATTGTAAAGCTCAGGAAACATCAATTTGATAATGCGGATGTTCTTGGTGCTGGAAAATACGGAAACAGCCCAATATCTTATAGTGTTAATATATATATTTTTTTTTTTGCACTTGGGAATTGTGTTTGACGTCATGAAACATAACAGTGTATTACTGTCATATCATTGAAACAAATAACTAACAAAATCTCAGATAAAGGCTTGATATCTAAAGCTGCATTTTTGGAAAGCTGTCTAAGGTTATTTTGTTACGAGTCAGTGCAGTCAGAAGCTTGTTGAAATGACAGGGGTGGCACTTGTAATCCTGGCCTGTAATGGCGACCGGGCAGCCGAGACCGGGCTTCGGTGTCTTTAGATGGTGTGCTTTGAAGCGGCCACAGATCCTCTGACCAATAAGACGCTTTATGAACACAGTGTCTAATCTAATCATTACAAAGGAAAAGCCTTTTGAATGTATTTGCTCTTAATTGTTTTGTTTTTTTAAACTTGCAATGAGTTCAAAATGCATTAGTATAAATGAAAAAAAAAACTATTGTAATTGTTGTTGTTAATTTATTATTGGTAGTAGTAGCAAACAAAAATAAATGAACGTAATACATTCATAACTAAGTTTTTCTGGATTTTTAGAAACTTAACTTACCAGAGACTAAACAAACAACATCGGTGATAATAATGAGATCAAAACAGAGGAAAAACACCACATGAGAAATTATTCTTAGTAGTAACATTACTACTTAAAAAAAATATTCTGTGATGTTTGCATTTTGTTGGAGCATAAGAAAAGTAAACCCTCAAAATTCTAATATAGTATATATAGCATATATAAGTCTCATAGGTGTAAAAGTTGAATTGCCCAAATATTTATTGTGACTCTTTGACTATAGCATACACAACATACACAAATGTTAGTTGACCCTGAAAAATATTTTTCAGCAGTCCGTGTTAAGGCGTCCGAGTAAGAGACACACAACAGACCACATGGTTACGTCTGTCTGCTTGCACCTCCCAGGAAATGGCATCCAATCGCCTTTCAACTTTACACTAACTGCCTAGTCATTTGGCCTCACTGCAACATTTCACAGGTCTACTTTCCTTGCAAATGCCTGAACTCTTTATATTCATTTCTTGAAATTCTTCCAGCCAATGCATTCACTTGAATTGACATCAATGCAAGTTCATGTAAACAGAATAAAGTTAAAAAGTAAAGATGGCCTGCCTACTGTAGTTTGCTTGAATTAAAATTGACATAGCTTTATGAACAGAGATTATTAGCCTACTTTCAACTCATATTCTTATAATCACATAGAACAGAGAACACATTAATATTAAAAATAATGAGTAATGATGGCAGCTTGTGGAATTTAGCCGCTCATTATTAATGTGTCGATGCGAAGTTCAGCCGAGCGCTAAGAAGGCGAAATCATTCCAACTATGTCAATATTGATTAAATATTCTCTAAAAACAGGAACATGCCTAACTCATTCCATGTAGGTTTTTGTTTTATCGGCATTTCCATCTGCTAAAGTGTATGACAGAAGGGAGCAAATGCTACTTTAAGCATTATAAACATGATCATATCTCCTAATGACTGCAAAAAGAAAATAGAAGATAAATGTCCTGGGATATGGTTTAGCTCACTTTTGAGAAAGGACCCCAAGTACTTAGCGATACAAGAAAACAACTGTAGCGGAGAAAGGGAATGAGGAGAACGGCTGTAAAGTTCAGGCCGTGGCAGATACCCTCTCACCTCCTGCTGTCAGCTTCAGCCGAAAAGGAAAAACACTTTGCAGCTCTATGGGCCGAGGAAGGAAAAATAAAGATTTAGTTATGCCTATTGAGCCAAAGCACTCGCTGCATGCATCCGAGTGCAGTGGTGAATGTACATTGGATGTAGTTTTCAATAAATCGGAACAAAATCTGAGCATTCTGTGAAACTACTGTAAATAAAATGTGTTTAAATTATATTTTATGTCGTTGTGCTGTTTGTTCAGTGATGATCATGTTTGATTTAGTGATGTCCCTATCACACTCAGATGAACCCAAACAGTAACATTCCCTTCACGATGTGTTCATAATGATATAATTTTGTTTCAACAAAAACTCTCCCTTTCCTTCTGTCTCTCTCGTTCTCTCCCTATCTCTCTCGCCGAGGCGATCCGCAGGTGGCGCTGTGTGTCCATGCCTGTGCACAAGAGCGTTTGTGAGTGAGTGTTTGAATCTCATACAGTAAAGAAGGCAGCGCCACACTGCAAAACGTTAACAAAGGAGAACAACCACGTTACACGACATTAACATAAAAACCCCGTACTGACACTGGCATGTTGTTGTTATAATTCTCTAAAATGTTAATGCTTGGATTATAGCCTTTTGGTTTGTGTCAAGAGAAAACGGACCGTTGCTGTCCTGATTCTACATGCAGATTGGGTGCGTGACAACAGTTGTTGGTATCCAATGAGAAGAAGTCAACTTTAGTTTCATTTTAACAATAAACATGATGGTGAGATTGACATTTGTCAGTGCCGCCTAACCCCTCCCCTTCCCTCTCCCTCGCTCTCTTGTGCCTGTCTAGAGCTCTCTCCCTCTCTCCTTCTCCCTCTCCTTATTCCTACACGGCTGTTTGCCTCATTCCAGCGCACAGAGCGAGCCAGACGGTCCACAGCAGTAGCCAGCGCTCATCACTCCGCTCAGGGAATAAATACTGTACCATTTAAAACCAAGCTCCTGGAGTATCGCTTGTCCGTGGACACAGGCAGGCTCACACTTTTTTTTTTTTTTAATTTTTTTTATTTCTTGCTGTGGACTACACGCACTATGGTGGTGTCATAAGTGCGTCTTTCTCCTCTGTTGTGACCAAACAGAAAGTGTTTTTTTTTTTAGGATATTTCTCACAGAAGTCTGCGTTGTATGTTTTTGGGGGCTTCTCAGTGACTGTTCAGAAGGGAAATCCTGATTGTGGAACTACTGCGCCAATGGTGTGGTCCCGGACTGGACTACCTGCTCGCAGCTGAGGAGGACACCAGCGGAGTTCTGGTACCTTTTCCTTTCGTTCTATTAAAAGACGCATTGGCGATTTTTAAAAGTAAGAGAGAGAGAGAGAGAGAAGAAGGCTGCTGTGTTTTTTTCCACCATCCAATGGTGTCATTTCTTCCAGTAAACGCGCATCTTTTGGCGTTTTGGTGAATGGTTCCGTGGGTATAACAAGGTTGGGACTGGAAGGAGCGGACTGTGCGTGGAGTGTGACCAGCCCGGGATTGTACACTGTCCCCATCTTGGGTCTGTTTACATGAGCTCGTTATGACAATGGATTACATTCTGCTCTTGTGCAGCTTCTTGCTGCCCGCAGCCACTGCAGTTGAAGGTAAGGCATTCATCCATCCATCTATTTTCTAAAGCGCTCAAATTCAAGTTAATGCATTTTTTAAACTCGTTTCCAAATGGGTCAAAACCAACACCTCCACTGACTCCCAGTCATGCATTCCGATGGCAGTCTGCAATTAAAAGCAAGGTTGAATTTGAAAGAATGGACATCTGTTTAGAGCAGGAGGTGCAACTTTCAGTGCGCAGTTGTTTGCACCACAATGGGAGTTGTGTATTCTCCCTTTTTTTGCAACATTATCCATCGCCTGCTGTTGCTTTCTTGCTCTTTTAGAGGAAATTAGCGCCACACTGTATCTCACCGGGGAGCCGAGGTGCTGCCGGTGGTGGTCGTGAGGAAGCCCCCTCCACTCCCCTCCCGCCCCCCATTCCCACTTTAAAAACACTTTTCTTCTGAGGTTAACTGCATGTCTTTAAGGGTTGTGTGGCCTTTTGACATGTGGACCGTAACACATGCAAAGTAGGTCGATCGATTAACTATAGAAACATCTAAACTCAAAAAGCTTTAGAATCTTATAAACGTGTAATCACATTTGGTTTTCAAAGATTTGTTTTAGGCTATAATGTCATTTAGTTTTAATGAAAAAGCAACACAATACATAACTTTTCCAACACTTTTCACCATGTTTTTTTTTGGGGGGGGGGGGGGGGGGGGTTACCGATTAGTCGCCCTCCCTCCCTACTCTTTGGGAACAACAAAAATAAAAAAATAAAAAGGAAGGGATGAGCACTAAAGCGTACATCATGAATGACATGAATGCTGGAATTGAGGGTGCATGGCGGTGCTGTGAAAAGTGGGACATTAATTGGACCACTGGCTATAGAGCGCAATGCCTCATGCATGTGTGCCGTGCAATCGTCATTTGTCTTTTTAAATAAATAACCGCAAAAGGTTACAATTGTCTTCCCAATTGTTTATCCCATTTGTTTTAACCGAAAGAAATAACACAAATAAATCAATTACACAAACAAACAAAAAATAATTACAATTTAATGTGTTGGCCTATACAGTCCCGCCACATGTACCATTTTCCTCACGTATATTATTGTGCTGTTGTGCTGTGGTAAAGTAAAAAAGTGTGATTGCGCTTTTTTTGTACGGACGTTCTGAGGGTGAAATGTGTAACTCTTATCTGATACGCGTTGTTACTTTTATTGGTCTGTTGATAACAACGTTGTAATGTAGCAGTTACACGTTAAACTATCAAACTCATCAGAACACCCCAAAATACATTTTCAACGATTATTTTGAATCTAAGAGTATTTAAGATGATAAATGAGGCATACACAACTTCTATATTTTTGAAATAGTTGGTAATTAGTAGCAATAGACCATCCCATGACCGGGTGATACACTAATAAAAGTCAGTGGACACCAGTTGGACACCGGTGCTTTAAAACACATGGTTCGAATGGATGAATTGGGGCTCGCTGTGCTCAAGTTAGCTCCAGATGTAGACAGAACGAGGCTGAAAAGAGCTACAATTGTATTTTTTACCAGACACCAGCAACGAGTGGGTTGCGTCTCTGCTTTGCAAACGGATGGATTTCACTGAACAATATATTCGCCACAAAAGTGATGCCATAAATTGTGTCCCGCCGACCCGGCGTACCTAGAAGCTTTTAATACAGCACACTGATTTATGGTGAACACTCTGACTCTGTTTTGTTGTACTTTGAGGGGGAAAAAAAAAACAAAAAAAACTGAGCCTTGCGGGGGAAGTTCAGCCGGCCCCACTGCATGCGAGACTCCCCGGGTCCCGAGGTCACACAGCCCGGGGAATAATTAATGGATTCATCTCTCCCTCTTTTCGCTCACCCTCTCTTGCGTTCTCTCGTTCTTCTCGGGCCGTCTTCCATTTAAGGTTTTAAGTTTCAAGTTGTCTTGTGGGCTTCCCAGATAAACAATAATTTACATCCACTCTTAGATTCTGGCTCGTTCGGGGTGGCTAATTGTTAGTGACCCGTGTCAAAAAGAGAAGTGGGTTTGACATTTCATGCAAATACAAAATGAAATATATTCACGAATTGAGTTTAATGAGGCCCGAATTATAACAGTTATTGAAAGTTGCATTGAACTTGTTCTTTGACAAAATGTTTAGCAGAACAATTATTAGTATTGCTTGTGTTTGTGTGTGTGTGTGTGTGTTTGTGTGTGTGTTTGTGTGTGTGTGTGTTTTTTTAAGGTGATATATATTATTTGTAAATGTGGGGTCGGAATAATGTGTTTAATGTTCAGATCTGAGAGTTTTCGGTACAAATAATATACTTAAAAAAAACTAAATAAATATAGGTAAGTGTGGTGCAGGCCAGCTAAAAGTGAATCATAAGTGTCTCTTATGTGCGTGTAGACTCAAGAGTTTGCGGGATGAAGAAGCCATCCAACGTTTCAAGTCCTTCTAATTTACAGTAGCAGTGGTATTCATTTTCACGTTCATAATGGTCCATATAGATGCATATATCTCTTCTTCCAGGAAGCCTTTGACTAGATGCCAGCAATTATTCATTTTTGAAAATCACATCTCCACTTCAAATAAATAAGACAAATGAGCGTTCAATCGTCTTTTGTAATACTGAAGCTGTATTTATGACGCAATATGGAGTGATTGCGCACAAATGGGGAGCTTTGATACGCACGTTTATGTGTTTACGTGGGTGAGATCACACCTCCACGGGAGCCTTGCTGGGCCCGTTTACACTTGGCGAATGATTTATACTGTGTGTGAGTGTGTGTATGACAGCGGGGGTCCTTGTCAGTGTCATCATTTTTATGTTATTACAATTATCGCTGCTTGTGCCAAGCATGAGCAGTAGTTCTAAATCATATTCGTGACCAGTGGAATTAAATGGAAACTGTTTGAATGATGCAGCGCGATGTATTTTATGAAGTTATTACCATGTTTTTATTATTATTAATAATAATAATAATAATAATAATAATAATAATAATAATAATAATAATAAACTTAAATACAGTAAAAAAATAAATGAAGAAGTAAGTAAATTACTCGATGGCAGCTGTCCGAAGAGCTTTTCTTATGTTAAGAGCGATTCAAAGATAATTTCGTAGCGCCTCTCCAGAACAACGGAGGGCAAATTAAGAAACAAAATGTGCTTTGGATTTCCATTTAAATTACAAAATGAATGTATTAGTAATTCTTTGTGAGGCAATGCAAGGACAAAAGGGCGCTAATTTGCAATGAAAATATCTATCTATCTATCTATCTATCTATCTATCTATCTATCTATCTATCTATCTATCTATCTATCTATCTATCTATCTATCTCTCTCGTTATGAAAGAGCATATAAGCGTTGGCACGGGTGTAATTGTCACATGGAGACTTCTACAAAGTGTCAATTGATGTGCTCCGCATCGATTGAGTGGATCGATGTTGCTCAGCCTTTTAAAAATGCAGAATTAGATGCAGGGAGGGAGACTTTCTTGCAGTGCTCTTGCAAGGAGCAATTACCAATTCATAAGGCTATTTATCACTGATCCTGAATCAATTGGAGGGACGACTCTGCATCATTGTTCAGCAGCTCTCCCATATATATATATATATATATATATATATATATATATATATATATATATATATATATATATATATATATATATATATATATATATATATATATATATATTAGTTAATCTAATCTTAAAACCAAACAACAATGATACAAATGCATTCCTCTTTTTCTAATAATTTTTGTTTTTTTTGTTTGAGGCTGTATAAAAATAATAATAATTATTATTATTATTCTTAGTTTGTGGCTATTGTGTAGATAGTTTGCTATGGAGTTTACTGTTTGCATTGCACCTGTGCAAAAACTCCTCAACTAATTACACCAATAATCTGTAGAATTGGGAGGCACGAGCCAAGAAAGAATCCGTCTAGATCCTAACCTAAACTTTATGATTACAGTTGGCGATTGATCAGGATAAAGGCATGTCCACAATTTTTTTCCCATTATAACTATCAATTCTGACACTTTCTTTAATTTCTCAGTGAGTAAAATGAATCTTGATTTGATAAAATGTTGAAATTACGGGTGGGTATCTGTGAGGAACACAATTTAGTGCTGATCCAAATTAGGGTTGCCCGGCCTCCGAGAAGGGCTTGTCCTAAATTTAGGGCCATTACAGTTTTTATTATTCTATTGTTTATCTTCATGTGTTTCTATGATCCGATTAAATACCAGCCAGTATAGACGTAAGCAATATAGAGCTCAACCATAAGAGTGTGGGCCCTTGGTATTCAGGATATTCCGTCCGATATGTCGGTCATTTGTCTAACAGCAGCTCTATTGAACAGATGTACAGTGATTTAGATTTAAGACGCTCAGGAAAAAGGGCGGGAGTCAGACAGCAACGTGTCAGGATGGGTCGATGATATGAAGGGTATTGCGTGGTTGGGGTATGGTGACGCGGGGCGGACTCGAACCCGAAAGCACCGGAGTTGACATGCTTTATGCTATCTGGGTCTGCAGGAGTGCTCATGTGCACAGAGCTGTACTTCATGACTCAAATGGTGGCGTGGAAAGATTTACCGAGCTGGAATTTCACATGGAGGCAGGCAACGGCCATCTTTGGCCAGCTGGTGCCTTCACACACCATGCTGGAGGATACACAGAGCACACTTTATTTTTCTCCGCTACTATTTTCATGAGAAAGAAAACTCAAAACAGGTCATGCCAATTTGAACATTTACTTTGGTTGTCAATTAATCTGTTTTAGTATTATAGTTTAGGTGCTTGTAAAACGTGATGGAATATAAAAGTAGGCGCAATATGATGTGTGAGTGAGTATATTATTAAAACCCTGTGTGCCCACCACATGTAAAGTGGTTGTGTTTTGACATGACTTTGAAGAGATAAATGCCAGTGACTGTGCTGAATAGCACTAAATCTCCTAATTAACTGCTGAACGAGTTTAAAAAAAAAATCAGCTGTTTCTACTTTTTTGTAAATGAACACAAATGTTGTTTCTGAGGCATTATTATAAGATGAACGTCAACTTTGGCTAATAAAAAAAAAATCTATCAATTCATCCGGTTTCTATTGCGCTTGTCCTCATTAGGGTCATGAGTAAACTATTGTGAATTATTCAGTCCTCTATGAGAGAGAGAGAGACCATTTGTAATTAATTTGAAAAGTTGAGTGCGGGTCTAACTCCACAGTCATGGTTGAGAGCTATTGAAATAGTACCATGGCTGCAGAAAGATATGAACTATCAAAAAAAAAAAGGCAACAAGTTGGCCAAGACATTCATCTGATACTGTCTGATGAATACAATCCTAATCTTTGCTGATGGTATTTAAAAAGCCATCTCCTGACTTTCTTGATTATTGCATCTCATGTCAAGTTTGTGTGTTCATGTCACCAGACCACAGTTTGTAGTCAAAAAGGAAACCAAAATGGGTTCCTTACGGCATTGACAGGAAAGGTTTGCTGTGGATGCTCTTTTTCAAAGCACCCTATGCTATTTGTGTGCGTGTGTGCGTTGCCTTTTCTTGTGCTGGCACCACATGGAGCCCCGGGGCCTTGCGGGATGGCACATCTTTGACACCCACTGTTGAGCCCAAGCTAGGGAGGCCAAATGTGTCTGAGCCTGCCCACCACTGCTGCTGTCTCGAGTCAGCAGAGCAGAACGGGACACACACGCACACACAATTCAAGCGGGTGAAAAAGAGTGAGCACGAGCAAGCTGGGTGGCACAGAGTGTGTGTGGGGGGCTAAATAGTTGAGGGGGTGCCTGAGAGAGCAAATCAGTTTAGTTAGTTAGTTAGTTAGTCAGTTAGTTAAAGTGGAAATAATTAAAGAAAATACATTTTGTTTTCTTATGAGGTCAAAGAAACAGTCCAATTGTGAGTCTGCATTCATGATTGTTTCACTTGGCCGACCGAGCTCACCGTGATAGTTATATTCCCTTCTTTGACTGTACGATATGAGTGACTTTTCAAATACGGATGACAGACAGCTTTGACGTGGTAGTAAGTGGTCTTGATGTTTTGTAAGTGTTCATAAAAAGCATCCTTAATGACCACGTGTCAAAAAAAGATCCAATTTAGTAAAGGGTTAGTACCGGTACCTGCTGTGTGTTTCAACCACTCACTTCCCACATCCCAACGGAGGTCATCAGGTGTCCCTGTTTGGACCACTGTTAGAGGGGGAACTAAGTTCCCAAGGCTGGTTTAGTTTCTTTTTAAACGTACTTGTCAAGCTCCCGGGGCTATCATATTCCAGCCGTGAATAAAAATACAGTGAAAGAGGATGTGTATATTTAAATAGGCCGACTGTGCAACTTCCTGCAGCTTGATGATACATACCGTATACATAAAAAACAAACCAGCAACATGGATGATTGTCAGACACAGGAGTCTCTTTATCGTCCAAAAACAATGTTGTCACCTACAGTTTTAGTTTAAAGGCCAATTTTGCATGGGATTTTTTGGAACGCTAAGATAATATTGATGGTATGCTTACACAATGGATGTGCTAGCGTTGGAAATGAAGATTAAAGTGACATCATAGTTGAACTTGCCAATAATTTCAACAAAAAAGAAGAATGTAACTCAATGTTTGTCAGCAGAGGATACAAATGGCTCGTCACCTGTTGTCCTCTAGTAAAGACTGTCTCTGTCAGTCTATCAGTGCCAGATCCACCCTACCACTACAATAGTAGGTTCTGCAAATCTGCAACCAAAAATGTACAATTGTGTTACTGTTCTGCAAATCTGCGACCAAAAATGTACAATTGTGTTACTGTTAACCTTGAAACCTTTTGACACTGGAAAACAACAAAACATTTATAAAAACACAATAGATGAAACTGCCTTCTTTGATAGCAATGTATCTTTGCACACAATGTAGTCTTTGTGTGATTGAACTTTGCATACTATATGGAATTGGACCAGAAACATTTAAACACATGTGATGTCCATTATGTTTCTTCTAACTTCATGGACAGTTGAAGCATTGCAGGAGGTTGGCTGGGTGGAGTTAGACAGGAGGAAATTCACCTCCGGGCTCACTTCCACCGTTTCATTGCCACACTCAGACTTTTCTAACAAATTTAACCAATGATGCAGAGAAAAAAGGTCTTTGATTTATTGCATGTCTTTCAAACATGGACAGTTACAGCTGTCTGGAGAGTGGCCGTAGACATGTTACGGAGTGCCTTCAGGCGGACAAAAAGCCACTTTACCTGGTTTCAGTTTAGAAGGGCTTGTTAAAATATATTGTTGGGGTCGGGCCGGAACGTCCTATGTCACCATTTGGTAAGTTTATTTTTTTCCCCCACAATTCTATACTATTGGTCATTTCACACGTGTGTCTTATTTCTATTTTATTTGTTACAAGTAACACTTTTCAATAAATTAAAAAAATATATCTGAGATGCAAGTAAACATTTCCAGATGAATAATTTGCACTGATTTTGAATCTGCCCTAGCACATCAAGTTTTCACAATAATAAAGATAATAATTATAGTATCATAATATGTAATATAGTAATATTTCGTAATATATATGAATTAAGGGTTGGGTCAAAATAATTAAAAAAAGAGGATCTCGCTTATGTGTAAAATTGGATGCAGTCGAAAAACAGTAAGAGACATTTTTGAAATCACTGTTAAAAATACGTTTAGGGACACATAAAGCCATTTCTGATTAAAATTTGCTATTTGACCAGTTTTACCGACCAATTTTAAGACAATCCAAAACACCTTTTGTGTATTCTTAAAAAAAAAACAGTTGTTGTAAGCATAATTGAATGAACAACTTCTAGGAATAATGTGAGGTTAGCGTTAATTTGGTAGTAGTCAATATCCAATAATTAACCAGAATACATTTGGGAAGGCACAAGTGTGCATTTTATGCTTTAGTAAGCAAATCAGTACTCATGTTATTCTGTGAATTTACCTCGCTGGTTCCATTTATTGCACTTCTCATGCTTGCTGTCAAAAACATTCATCACCCGTACTTGAAAAAAGCTCACAGACTCAATGAGATCTCACTGTCTATTATATATTTATCCTTTCACTTTAGAGGACAAAAACAGCAGCAGTTTTAAACAGTCTGACGTTTTCGGCAGTGCAATGTGTTTACTAGCACATCTTGAACGCTCACTCCAGCACATTTCAGTTGAAGCGGGACCAATCACACGTGACCTTTTGTCGTGATATTTACATAATCCCCACGGTCCCATGGAGCTGCCTCCTGCAGACACTGCCAGCTGCGGCAGCATTTATTTAACCTTACTTCAAGATAGACCCGAGTCTCCCTGACACGCTGACTTTCATGTTTAAGGGAGTGCAATACCTAAGCGATGATAAAAAGACCAAATGCCCAGTTACATCACGCTCATATAGGGCAATTGAGCAAATGTGGAAGTGCCAACTTTTTTTTTTTTTCCTTTGGGTGTTTAATGACTCTGACAGTCATGACACCAATCCATTTGGTAACAGCAGGACAGTTGTTAAATGGAAGGTGTTACATGAGCTGTTTGGACATAAAAAAAAACATTTTTAATTGTCTAGGGTCCATGTCTAGATATTATGCTAAATTTAGGAATTAGAAAATCAAAAAATATGGGGAAAAAATGGTTGAAATAAAATATTACATCACCATTGCATTTTTCAGGGTATGAAAAGGTCACTGAGAGTTGGAATGAACATTTTAATTATTGCACTCTATTTGATTCTTACAATTTAAAATAATATGCTCTTAAGCCTGAGCAGTATATTTACTAATATTGGTATATTTATGCCATCAGCTCCACATAACTTCAGGCTGAGTTTCCATTTACTCAAAAATGTATGTTACTGAAGCATATTTCTGTTGCTCATTTCTATTCTTGTGACATGGGGGCTGTTAACACCAATTTTAACAGGGTTTCAACAATAAGTGCTGTGAAGCCTAATTGCAGTGCACCAGATAAAAGTGCTGCACAATACAGTCTGACCCCAGCCTCTGTGCCAAGCCAGGCTACAAAGAGCTTCCCTTTCTCCTCTCACACCCCTCTGAAATCCCTTCTAACCTCTCATTTCTTCCTCTCTCTCACATGCACACACACACACACACACACACACACACCCACACACACACGCATACACATGAAGTGGCAGTTGCTTAATAAGATGGCCATCCACATATGCACATTAGCGTCACTCAATGCACACGCAGCAGTCACTGTCCAAATTCACACCCACCTGCTTCTTTAGGGTCACACTCTGCATCCACCTCCACCCATTCCACCACTAATGAATCAATCAGCTGGTACCATTCGTTTCATTGCTGTCCGACCCCATCGATCAGCCCATTTCTCACACTCTCAGCAGAGCAGCAGGGGAGCTCAGAGATCGAGAGTGAAGAAGGGGTTTGAAATAGACAGACAGTTCAAAGAGTCAAGAGTTTCTTATCTGCTGTACTCCTCCTGAATTATGGCATTTGGATGTGGGTAGCAATGTGTGTGCATATTTGAAATTGACGAGAGTGAGGAAGGCAACTTGCTTCCTTCTGGAGTTTGTTTGTGGTATCTGAACTTGCATTTTTACCTTAGTAAAAGTTGTATTTTCAAACTTTCAACTTAATGGAAGACAAAAGAGAGCAGGAGGAACTCCTGTGACGGACTGGTCTGTCTATCCGCCTAAGACGGACGCCTTTAAAAAATAGGCGGACTCAGCATAGTCGGAAGCACATTTTTTTTCGATGTAATCATTTTTCGTCTATGCTTCAATGGTTTCCGTTTCCCGTTGGCCGCGGCCGAGGCTTCTGGGTCCTAAAAGGAGACGAATTTAGTCCGGCTGGGGTGAGGCTTCCATGCCATGTTGAGTCTTTCGTTTCAAATATAGCCCATCAGGGGGATAAAATGATAGGCGGACCTGCCAATAGGCGATTACTGTTTGGTCCGGTCGGACAAAAAGGCGGACAGACAGACTTGGTAACCCGGCTGCAGAAGGAAGGCGATAAACGGACTGAGAAATTTTTGTAAAATGCCCAGCTCTGGACATTTTTTTAATGCCATTTTTACTTTCTGCGTGAATACAAATAAAACTGGAATTGTATGACAAGGATTGCTTGTCGATTCAATAACTTAAATGCACAAAGTTGTTGAAAGTTACACATCTTGCAAGGATTTGACGTTTTGTACTAGTTTGTCTCAAACAATGTGTATATGGTATAAGCCTTATTTTATGTCAGTCGTTCAGTTAGAAAAGTGAATTTTGTGTCTGATATAGATTAACTAAACACAGAGAGTAATGAGCCATGATTTTATTTTTCAATTATTATGATTAATCGGCGCGTAACTAACAGCGAATTAAACTGCACAATTCACCTTCTTAAGAAATGTATTACATAAGAAATCATGAAAATTATGTTTAATTAATTTTACTTTTTACGATGTTATAATTGATTAAGGGCGGCACAGTGATCGACTGGTTAGCACGTCCGCCTCACAGTTCAGAGGTCGTGGGTTCGATCCCGGCCCCGGCCTCCCTGTGTGGAGTTTGCATGTTCTCCCCGTGCCTGCGTGGGTTTTCTCCGGGTACTCCGGTTTCCTCCCACATTCCAAAAACATGCATGGTAAATTGGTTGGACTCTCTAAATTGCCCCTAGGTGTGATTGTGAGTGCGGATGTTTGTCTCTGTGTGCCCTGCGATTGGCTGGCAACCAATTCAGGGTGTCCCCTGCCTACTGCCCAAAGACAGCTGGTATAGGCTCCAGCACGCCCCTCGACCCTTGTGAGGATAATGGATGGATGGATGGATAATTGATTAAGATGAGCCTGTATATACAAACTGATGAAATCATTATTTTTCTACATATACACCAAAAAAAACTCTGAATAAAAAAACATACATAACACCTTTATATTTCATTCTACTCACTATAGAATCAAGACGTTATGAGGGGTCTCCCCCTATCCACCAAGGCAGGGATGCACCACTGCACAGTTACCTGTCTGGCTCATTAACTGCCAACCTCTTCCTCTTTCTGGCACGTTCGCTCACAGCAGCCCTGGGTGAAAGTTCTGGCTGGCTTAGGTACTGTCTGGGAGCCTTTGTCTCTTTTTTCTTTTTTAATGACTTTTAATGACAGCGCAAGCCAGTGCTAATCAATGGCAACGTTGTGTGACAGTTTCCAAATGCAATCTGTGGGTGAGTATTTAAGAGGAAAATAACTGAAATTGAACAAATGTTTGGGAGAATTTGTGTAAACATGAATCTCATTTGAGCAGTGATTGCAAGCATCTCTGTATGTATCTTCTATTTAATATGCAAAATGCTCTATTTTCTTAAGATCAAAACCGTGTTCAGCAAAAGGTGAAAAACATGATTTTGTTTAATATGTGATTACATTTAATCGAGAGTGTTGCCCTTTGGGTGACGTCTGCACAGCCGACAAGCCTAAGATGTGCACCAGTAATAATACATCCAGAAAAAAAGCTTCCTTTTATTTGCTTCACCTTTCATTCATTTTATTTGGTTCTTTTTCTCCCAGTCTTGCCTCAAGCTTATAATGTCTCTTCTTGAAATGTCATTCTCCGTTTTTTTACTCAGCACTCTTCTGCTGCAACCGCTGGTCATTTTTGCCTCATCACAAATGCAGTGGGCCCTAATTACAGTATCATTGTCCTCTCCCTGTTATCTCATGCCTGTTTGATATAAAAATCTTAGTATCCACATGAGACAGATGCTACACTATTTACTGTTCACTGGTTAGAGGTGCCTACTCCTGATAAGGGGACTATGACTATAACTTCTTCCCCGATTGTGGATTGAGCGAGGAGAGACTGTGATTACAAAGTAAAAATAAATTAATTGCCTACATTTCCATTGAAATTGTTGCCTGCATCTCCTGAAGGCATCACAAATGCTTGTGTACACACAACTCAAATCAACTTACCGGTAAATACACTCTCTTCATAAGTGTGCTTTTTTTCAACTTGCTGCCCTTAACTTTTTTTCCCGTCATACATGTTTGACGTCTGTCAACACGAGCCATGGAAAGTTTGACTAAGTGAGTTGTAATACAAAAAGCATGCACCTCACCACAGCAGGATGCATTGCCAAGGGTGTCAATGAGTGAGTGGTATGAGGTGTCTAGTTTTGAAATGCCTATGAGAAAAAGTGTGAAAACAAGCAGAAGAAAGTTGGAAGTGTGAACGGGAACACACGCCCACAGGAGTCAGATAACCTCTAGCCAGATGAAATGGGGTCTGGGGGTCAAGTTGGGGGTGGTTTGGGGAGAGTTGTGGAGAATTATAATGTTAAAGCCTCTGGTGTCAGGAAGGGGATACAAAAGCATTACCTCCATTGCCACTTTTGGCCTCTCTCAATCCCTGGGGGGCGGGGACTAAGAGGGTGGTGATGATTACAGATTCAATTTGGCTTACCATCAATCAATGCCAAGAAGATAGACAGAATCGCTGCCGATATTCCGTCCCTGCAAGCAGAGTGGGTCAGCGCCTCTTGAGATTCATACACTTTTTTTTCCACACTTTGTTAATTAAGGGGCCACGCTGCCCTTGCAATTACTTATTTATGAATCTCTGCTTCGACCGAGACTGGAAATCTTTTGGCTTTCCCCTAATTAGTCCGTTACTAATGGTGCTTCTTTCAGACAATCCATACAGTCTCAGCAATGGCCGCTGACCCCTTTTATTTTCTATGTAAAGAGCCCCCTGCGTCCTTGATGTTACATAAAACACTTTCTGGCCTAATACTTAGTGCCCCACATAAGGAAACACTTTAAACATAGAAAATTATCTATACAACTCCTCACCTATTCATTAACCTAAGAATAGAGCAGCTCATGTTAGACTTGACAGCCATTAAAAATGGATGAAAACCTGGCTGAGTTGGTGTTTGTGAAATATTAACACTTTCCCACAGCAGCAAGAATGCTGAAGAAGTAACACCATGACATTTTCTAGTTTCTCTGTTACTCTTTATTTGGCACTTATTCTACCAGTAATTCAAACCTGTGGAAATTGCTGGAGACTGGAGTACATTAAGTGACTTCTCAATCAGCAGTCGCATTGCTCTATATACCCACTACTAAGGTTTGAGATTTGTAGCCTACTTAAAGGGGTTAAACAAGAATTGGATGCAAGGATGGAAACAACAGTGAGCTACACCAGCAGATAAACTAATACAGGTAACTTAATAAATGTAACTTTGAATCTACCAATACAAACATCATGCAAAAGCCATTTTCCTTGCTTTCAATGCTGATGTCAACACCCGGGGTCAGTTGGTCCAATCTGTTGTGGCCTTGGTGTCGCGAAAGAAGAATCCCATTAACAGCTGTCCCAAGTCAAATTTACAGAGCAGCATCCCTGGGGAGCCATTTTTAACCTCCCCACTTTGAATGGTTCAGTGTCAGGGCCAATGGCTATTCAGGTCAATGGTGATCCACACCCAGGTGTTGGAGCAATTGCAAACTCCACCAAACTTATCTAGAACCCAAGAGGTCAGGATAAAGCTGTGTCATATGGGATGTACGGCAAGAGAATTGATGAATGGAGACTCATATTTTTTCCTGTTCCACAAAGAGAGAGGCAAAAAAGGTTGTCGGTCATTTTCTTAGGATTGTCCCACTGAACACTTGTGCTAATGGGTCAGTTTAGGCATAAACAGGGAGATTGTTATATTCTAACTTGCTCAATGTGTGCTGAAAGGATCAAGCTATAGTGGCGGGGAGGTGAGGTAAACATCTTGGTGACTAACATAGTTAGTAAAGTTAATTACTTTCTCTGAACACATTTCCTTTTGTGCAAGGATTTGAACTTGGCGCCGATCATATCATCTGTAGGCTAACTAATTAATCATATTTTACAGATGATCCTGTTAAACATGTGAGTAAAACATTAAATAAATATGTAAAATGCAGATTAATTCATAAATAAATAAATTGCTTGAACATGTTATTAAAAGAAAAATGGGAGGGAGCGGCAGCACTGTACTATCAGTATAACCATTGTTGAAGTTTGCTAGTTCACTGCAGGACCTTCTACATCTATTTAACAATTCATGGACATCTGTGTTTTAACCATACAGGAAAACACCCGGGAATGACTCCCGCATGCGCACAAACATGCATTGTGGGCTCCATAAATCGATCAGTCAATGCCTGTTGGCCTAGCGTGTGTGTGCAGATAGATGAGGTGTGGGGGTGATGGGTGACATCCCTCTCCTTCCAAGTTGCCAGCTGTAGTAACACATCATTGGAGGGTGAATAATACATTAGCCTGCAGCATAGCCCACATAGTTCTCTTGCCTTGCCCAAAAAAGGATGGTGAGATACGGTAGATAGATGACGACATGAAAAAAGGTGGTGCGTCTTCAGGGCAACCTGGTTCAAAGATGAAAGGAATTCAACTCAAAGGTTAATAATTTTATCATCCCAAAGGTCCCATGGGAAAACAGGAAGTGAAGGATGTTGAAGATTCACAGTCTGGGATTTTTCATTCAAGGTGCGAAACTTCAACAAAGTTCACTTCCTGTTTAGTCCCTAAAGTCGCTCATATTTTCACAATGATGTACAACCAGATTTTTCTTGAGAGATTTATGCTACCTCAAGGGAGCTTTGAGGACAACAGGACACCTCCAGATGAAAGTGCCATAAAGCAGACAAACTCCTGGCCGCTTGGCTGGTTTAGTCTAATCGAGTCACCACACAGTACACTGAGAGGGTCCTTGTGCATGGGTCAGTGACAAAAGAGTTTCTGTAATCATGATGTGATTATTTGGACATCCATCTTGCTAGGATGATGACATTGTGAATTTGTTTGTTGAGAAAGATAGATTGCCCAGCTTCTAGGTGTGGAGTACGCAAAGCCAGTCTGTTTTTGTGCATGCAAATACACACATACTATGTACGTGTGTGGTTATGTGTGATTTATTGTATTTCTCTTCTGTTGCCAGGCCTTTTGTGTCTCATGCCAATGCACAGAGGTCTTTATGTAATTGAAGCAGGCCTCTGAAAGCCCTCTTGCCATATGGA
Source organism: Filicampus tigris (assembly GCF_054856515.1). Taxonomy (NCBI): domain Eukaryota; kingdom Metazoa; phylum Chordata; class Actinopteri; order Syngnathiformes; family Syngnathidae; genus Filicampus; species Filicampus tigris. The sequence continues at coordinate 9,384,457 of NC_141228.1, read as the reverse complement.
CCCCAGAAGAATTGGATGTCTGTCCATCCGTCAATTTCTTTTAATTGCCCAGAACATGTGCCTAGGCTATCTATCCAGTGGTTTCTCCATGGCTTAAATACATTAATATCTAATAGGCCTTGGGACCACACCATTCCCTGACCGTCAGACTGACCAGATAATGCGGTCAAACTCAGGATGCTACACATTGCACTGTCCTCCATTTACCTCACAATGTTCTTTTTATAAAATAGAGAGGTATTTGCGTATTAAAATTTAGGAATATGTATTTGATTGCAAGTCACGCTTTCAAAATAGAGATTGATGTCGGAGGGAATGACATCGTGTAACAATTTGAATTACTGGACAGGTATATTTTCACGTTCAACATCGCCTACCGTAGGGCAAAAGTTCATATTCCGGAAACAGAATAGGTGTGAGGAATCTTCTAAGATTTTGTGTGCCTGCTTTGTCCTGCTGCTCGTGTTTTAACAGGGAACTCAAGCTACATTTACACTCTGTTCTTGGTGGCCATCGGTGACAAACCGGAACAGTAGTGAGTCAACGCGGGGGGACTGGAAGGGCAAATGAGACAGGCCATAATTGCCGTGGATGCCTAGTGACATTTTTAAGCTGTCAACAAATTTGCCACAGCAGTCACAGTGCGGATGAAAAACCTCATCGGCCATAGTAAAACAAGGTGAATGAAACTAAACCTGTACATAATAAGGCGTATTGAAATACATAAGGCATAGGTATTGCCTAGGATCTCTAATCCCTAATCGCCGCCTACAACTTTAGTAAACCTAAGCCATGTGTTTAATTTACCCACAACGCCCGCCGTGACATCCCTCTTTGTACTCTTAATATAGAATGTGTGTATGGGTGTATGTGTGTCTGTGAGACAGCGAGAGAGAAAGTGTGAGTGCACTGTGCAGTGTGTATGGGAATAACAGGCTCTTATGCATGTTTTGATACAAGCAATGGATTAGTAAATTCGTTTTTGACAGAAAACTACAATCGTCAAACATTTATTGAACAGCAGTATGCAAATATCCACAAACATGCTCCGAAGCTACCCAGTGCCTACACTTTATCCGTAGGAAACCTTGAGAAATGTGAGAGGCTCCATCAGAACATGAGGGGCCAGGAGGGAACATATTGGCATATGTGGTAGACCGCAGGATGAATCGTAGTATGCCTCTGAGACTCCGGGACGCCCTGTCTCCCCCATGGCCATCACAGATACCCTGATAGAATTGAATTCGGAGGAAAAAAATGGGCCAAAAATTCCATGCCGCTTGAAATTGGAGGGCTGGCGTGGCTGCCCGGAACGTTGTGTAAACTTAGCGTGAGTTTATTGTGCAAGTTTTAGTGTCAATCACAACAGCAGTGATTCAGTTAATTGTGTGGTAAAATTACAAGACATAACACCTACAGTGGTTCATTTTTCTTTTGAGATATTATATATCTTTGCTCAGTTTAGAATTACATTGCCAAAATGTTTTTTAAATGTATATGAAAGGCCAAACATTAGCCTTGGCGTGACCATGTTGAATGTTTTTATTACTACACTCTCTCTCTCTCTCTCTCTCTCTCTCTCTCTCTCTCTCCCTCTGTCTCTCTATCCACACTGGTTCATTAGCGGCAGTTTTAGCTGCTCAAGAGGCGATTTCCATTCACACAGTAGAGGTCTAACAAGTCAAGTTATTACAGCAGCCAAGTGTGAGATTAATTAACTCGCTAGCGATTAAGAATCAGGGTCCAATAAGATCTTGCAGTAGAAGGAGAGTGCAAAGTCGGGGAGAGATACATAGTGTGTCAGCAACTCATATTTACTCAAACATTTAAGGGTAGGCTGGATCGAAAAACAAATGAGTCATATATAATGCTAATCTCTGTCATATGTCATTTAGTTAAAGTAATTTATTTCAAACAAAGCACATTTATTTACAACTACCTACTTCGGGAAAGGGAATCCAATCCCGGGATAAGTACATTAACCCCTTTTAGTTGCCATTTCTTTGTCATAATGGCCCATAAAGCTTTGTTAAAGTGGAATTAGCAAACACAAGCAGACTGAAGTTAGGCTTTACCCGTTTTATAAGTGGGGGATGGTGCTGCCAATGTTTTGTTGCAATGGCGCCTCCTTTACTCCAAAGCTTGGAAACAGAAGTATATTTTTGAAAACAGAAGAAAGGATTTTTGGGAGGGAAATTAAAGGACACGGATTACCTGCCCAGTGTTTTCTATAAATAGCTGCTATATAGGTGCATGCGTGCAGTTGTTCCTGTTTGCATCTGTAGTATTTGCCATCGGGATGTCCCAAAGGTTTAAGTGACTCACCGTTGCTTCTATGTACGTGGGAGTGTAAAGAAACAGATATCTGAACTTTAATATGATCTTGGCGGATGTGAATTTGCGTGCCTTTCATAGAAAAGGGTTTTGTGTGACGCCGCTTGTCAGTCACGCATGCACTCAGAGACCTGACCCGCCAGGTTACATTCCGTACTTCAACTGCCCTAACTTCCCTTTTGTTCCCGCAGTTTTTGACCTGACTGCCTAATAACTGGGCACACAGGTAAACTGTGACAAGACATCCGCCTTTTTTTTTAACGAGCCGCTGTGAGAAGCACAAGATCCCCACATTTCCTTATACTCGGTTTTCTCCCTTAAGTTGTTCTGTATGCATGATGGTAGTGAAAGTGGAGTGTAATTAATCATCTGCTAAAATTCCCCACCTGCATTTCCCCCCCTCATTTAAATTTCCTAAGTTTAGGTAACAAGGGCATACCTGGGAAATTAATGAGACATTAATAATGGAATTGATAATTACCGTACAGCATCTCAATGCATCCCCACATAATTAGTCAAGAGACATCTTATTTTCATGTCAAGTGCACGAATTGGTCCAATTTTAATTCTGTTCTTTGTTGATGCTGTCTATACATTTCCAACGAGAAGCCGAAAAGAAACAAGCAAATCTCAAAGACTTTTGGTTTTTACCACCGCAGTGTTTTTTAAACTGTGTTAAAGTAATTGGAAGCCACTGGTATGTGGAACATGCAGACCGCATTTGGTTTTGCCCCTTATTGCAGACTCGCAGGCAGCTGTTCCGGGTGTAACAGGAAGTGGAAATCTTTAATTAGATTCAACATGATCATTACTTGATGTTCTGGAAGTGTATTGGAAAGTGATCTGACACCATGGCAGATGACGGTATGAGGAAAAATTGCATGAAGGCGACTACATGAAAAAAGAAAGTAACTATTGAGACAAAGAGACGAAGCCCGGTGCTCAGCCTTTTTCTTGTGGTGTTCAGCCATTCAAAAAGCTGTGGCTTTCATTCAATAGCCCTGTTCCAGCTCTTTCTAGAGTTCAGCCTAATGAATAAACGGGATTTGTGTGTGTGCATGCGTGTATGTGTATGAGACAGAGAGCGAAAAAGAGAGAACCATACATGTTATTTTTCTCTTTCTTTCCACTTGTGATGGTGTTAATAATGTTTACATGAATAATGCACCGTGCATGGTGTGTGTGCATTAGCATTATGCAAGTGTACAATATAAGCTACACTTCTCATGTCATAGGGTCTCTTTGTTGGTCGGGACACTGCTGACACGCATTTTCTGAAATCGGCTATTGGAGCTGTGAGGCAACCACCCGCACACAATCTTCTTGAACGGGCTCACAACAGCCCACCCCCTGTTTTAAAAAGTATGTGAGGGTTTATGTGTGTATTGGCAAATGTTTATAACCACAGCGAGACAGTCCAATAACCATAGGCTTGGACAAAAGAACACACACTAATTTATTCGCATCCATTCTAGTGATTGGCTTCACACAAACACTGCAGCAAAGTGTTTATATTAAAATGCATGCAAGAAGACTTTGCTTGTTTCTCATTGCCCCTTTTGTTGCTGGATGTATAGGATTTTTTTTTCTGATTGTGGATACTGAGGTTGGCACAGCAATGGGGAGTAAACAAAAAAAGGCACATGTCGTAGAAGCAACCACAGGGAGGACGGTAGCGAAGTAGATGATGGCTCCCTGGGCTACAGTAATGCGATGAGAAAAAACAGGCACCAACAGGCTGCATGTGAGACACAGACACTTGAGGGAACACACAAGTCATTGTAAATGTCTGAGCACAAACAGCGTCTCTCTGAAGGCCTATCTATGTCAGTATGCCAAAAAGAGTGTGGCAATGACAGCAGAGCTGATGATTTAGGGAATATGAGAAAGCAGAACACCTCTTTCCTCTTCTTGTCTTGTCGCCTTTGTTACCTTTACACTCCCCGTCACCTTCCATGTCTATCTATTTCTCTGCATTGTTTGGCATTCTTTCTTTCTTTGTCTCTTGCTTAGAACATCTCTTTAAATGGTGATAAATGGTGGCATATGATAGGATGTCAAGCTGAAGTGGTACGGCACAATTCAGTTATGTTGGTAACTTTTAACACAGGAATCAAAAAATAAACTTGCTCTATGGAATTGTACTTCTTGGTGGAAAAGGGGCAGAGGTACCAGGTGATTTCTTTTTATTTTTTGGTCTCTCAAAGTCGTACACAAAATAGATGGATAGCCTTTACAGTGTCTTTTAAATAGGAACGGTTGAATGCTGGTAATGATAAAGTCGCGAGTTTGGATGAGTGTTGCCTGCTTGTTATTTTGGTTTGTTTCAAGTCTTTTTATAGAAGTTTGAGATTTGCTCTGCCTGTGCGTGCTTTGTGTTTGCCTCTCATCTGCGTGACAGTCTCATAAATCAATCAGAGCTTGCTGAGGTTGCACTTACTCCACTTTGGGGTTTAAATATGAGTCTTATACCAGGTAATACAGCCTTCCTCGGGGTCTGAGGTAAAATGGAATGAAATCAACAGCTGTAGATTTAAAACCCAACATGCACACAGACACACAAACACATTCACATACAGTCTAGATTACTCAGTCTCGCTTGCTTTCTCACGCTGACTAATACAAACGCACACACGCGAACGCCCGCAGAATTCGACAAGGAGATCGCTATTTCCATATGCAGATCCACAGGCTGAGGGCGAACGTGCTCCCTGCCCTCTTGTTTGCATTTTTCAGTCGCAGACGACTGAGTCATTCACCAGCAAATCAGATGATGGCATCAAGGCATCTCACGCAGAGGCAAACACTGTTCAAGTCACCCGGTGTTTGGTCACAGCAATCCAATTCCTAACTGAAACAGTATTTTCTGGCGTCTCTATAGTAAATATGAAACATCAAAAATAGGAGTGGAGAAATTACTTCAAGGGGAAAGACTGCTTCATTTTTGGCAGTGATTCCATGTAATGTCATGTAAACATCACATGCCCGCTGAGAAATCTGGCCCTGTGCCCATATCTCGGATGTGGTTATCGTGGTTAAATACAGACCTGATGCCCTTAACGTTCACAAATGGGTAAGGCACCTTTCCAAAGTATGATGTGAACTCTTTGATTCCTAGAAACAAAACACAGTATATCATTGGTAGGGTCTAATTTATCGTCCAGTGTGTATTGCCCTTATTGTTAAGTGAAATGAAAACAGAGGAGTACAGGTTTGTATTGACAAGAGCTGTACTTATGGATGATGTTAGCATCAGACATGTGACACTGTGATTAGCGTCAGAAATCCTAATTTTCCGTAACAAGATGACAACGCCAGACAACCTCTCATGAATCAGCACAGTGGGGATTACTCATTCTGACACACTTTTACAGTATAGCCTCAAAGCTTTGAACAAAATGTAAAACATCGTCATCCAGTGCATGAACACTCTTTTGTTAAGTAACGAGTTAGCAGTCTTGTGGGAGCGGCACACGCATGAAGATAATAGCGCACGTGTTCAATGAAGGGGCACACGGAGACAGGAAGATAAATGTGGAATGTTAAAGATAGAAAACGAAACCTTTCACATTACCTTATCAGATCTTAAATGTTATGCACTGTTCAATGCAACAACTAAAAAGTTGAAAGTTCGAAGCAATCAAATACATTCATCAACTGTAACAATATTTCATGTGCACTTGCACAATAATAGAACACTCCCAAATGGGACTATGCAGAAATAGATCACATGGACCCTATCTAGAGATGGATTGTGAAGAAGTATATCACCGGATCAATGAATGACGGCGAGTGCTGTAGCCATTAAAACAAGTGGCAATGCTTCACCTCCTGCTATGTTTTCAATGTTTGTGTACACATTATTTAAACTGTCACCAGTTTTTATTAGTGGTTCTGTGATTCATTCAAATATGGTCATTAATAGAACTGCTGGGACAATATACACATGTAAATTAACAGTTATAGGGAGCATGAAGCGATTGTTGGTTGACCAGCTTTTTCTCACAAGTATTTGGTAGGATTTCATGCAAACTATTTTGTAATTACATTACATTGATTTGAAAATCAACAGTTTCGGTTAATATTATTTCCTATTTCATTTTATTTGTGTATTATTATATCACATTAAACTAATATTACTCTTACCATCAACAAATGCATATATATATATATCTCCAAACAGCAAAAGGACAGCTTCTAATGAGTTAACCTAAGCGCACAGTCTTGCACATGGCACATCCGGACACGCATGCACTCACATATACATGGTGAGGCACACCTGGTTTACAGACAGCTGGCCCCGGGGCTACCTGTTCGTCAGATCCTCTTTGCTTTGTAATTAGGGGAGTTAGTGAGAGAAGGGGATGGGGAGGGCGACTAGCGGCTGGCTTAGGGGAACGAGATGAAAGATGGGGGAAGAGGCAAAGACAAAGAGGCCCATTCCATCGGTAATACAGGAACTAGGCTAGACTTCATTAGTCCTTGAAAAAGGCAATAGCCTGATTGGTTGCAATAACACAAACACACATATTAATGCAATTTGAAATGGGCAGTATGTCACCAATTACCTCTGTTAACTCAAACATTTAAATTCAAAATGAGAGGGATGCTGTTGCTACTCGAGCAGCGATGAGCTTGACGAGGGAGGAAATAATTGAGGGCAAGAGCCTTGTGACGAATGCAAAGGGCAAAGACAGTTCATCAGACATCTCCACTGAGAGCGATGATGCACGAGGAAGGCAGAGACAGCAAGGTAAGCAGAGAGCTTATTTGCTTGGCTTCAGGAGTGTAACCCTGTTAGCACAAATACACCGCAAACGTCTTGTGCGACAGCCATTGTGGCATGACTGACACCGAGTGCTAGTGGGGTGAAGTATGTGTGTGAGGGCGTGTGTATGTGTGTGTGTGGACAGACGAAGGGGGGCATTTGTCATGGGAGGCGAGTCTGTTCAGGAATTCCACAGAGGAATCACCTCCTTGGCCCGTCTATGTCACAGCAACCAATTACCGTCCGTGTGTGTGCGTGTGTGGGTGTGGGTGTTGTTGTGCTAAAGGGAAGGTTCTGCCAAAAAAAAAAGGGATTTCAGGGGGGTGGACTTCTCCTAATCATGGCTCTCTGGCCCCATACAAAGGCAAAAAGGCTGCTCGAACAATTTAAATTACAATAGCACCTCTTCTCCTGCTCTCTTTTTGTCCCTCCTCTTCCTCTTTCTGTGCCACAACTCCTCTGTGGATGACAAAAGGCGAGCCAACAAAGATAGCGCACAAAGCAATCAGGCTAATAGTGCTAATAAGTTGAGCGTGGGGTCCTCACACTCCATGTTGACACATTTCACTGTTTCTGTGGCTAAACAGAGGCTCAAGTGTTTGGCAACCAGGCGCCGCACTATTTTAATGGAGTGGCCACCCCATGCCAGGTTACCATGTGCTCGTCGTGTTTGACTGCGGAGCAGTGCAACAAAAGCAATCCGGAGAAAAAAAAGGTCAGGGGAAGATAATTAAGCTATGGAGGAAGAGGCCCAAAGGGAAAGATTTTAGGGAATCATTATGCACTTTAAAGGCCCGTTAATATGACTTTTTTTTAAAAATTATCTTGAAACCTTCATATTTTACTAATATGACAGCCGAAATGAGGATGAGCCATATTCTTGTGCACCCCAGAAAAACAAGCCAATGAGTAACATTTATGTAGCAGCTTGGCTTACAGGGATTATGTATTTCTAGAAGGCACTTATAGAGCACAGGCCCCCTCCACTTAGGCCAAACATTTCAGGGGATCATATTTGTGTTTATCTACCTGTTTGTTAGACTGCATGCTACTTCCTGGTTCATGGAGGATGACAAGCAAATGTGCAGAGACGTTCAAGCTAGCGTTCTCACCTGACCTCTGCTAAAACCATGCCACATTTCTCTCCCTCAATTATAGTCTTTCTATTTTTTACTTCTTTAGCGTGTTGTTTGAACAAATACATATTTTAAGAAGCTTTGTAACTCCTAGTGCTGTATGCCTGTGTGTTGAGTTTGTAGGGGGGGTGTGAGTGAGTGTGTGTAGATCTGGCCATAGGGATAAATGCTTCATTGCCCTCCCCGGTTATTAGTTCAGCCCTGTCATTACAGGATTAAAGGGAGGGTGAAGGGGTGCTTTGCATGTGCCTTACCTTCCCAGGTGCATTTGACCTCAATCATGAATAATGCTTTACTAAAGCGTTCCCCAGATTGTCCAAACATAGACGTGCTAATTGAATAGGCTCTGTGAGTAGTAGGAGCTTGAAAAACATTCTCTTGTATGCTTTAAGTCAGATCAATCACAGAAACACACCTTGACGAAGAAAGAACTTTTGAAAAGAGGTCATGTTAGAGAAAGTAAACAACAGGTGAGAAGAAATTTCGGAAACTGTGTGTGTGTGTGGCTATTACTACAGCCAACAGTTTGCATGATCATTCACCTGATTTACTTTGTTTGCTTTTCCAAGTCCTCTTAGCTACAATCACTCCACGTCTCAATTCGCACACCGCAGAATTGCAACAGGTTTAGTGAAATGATGTAAATTGAATATAGGGAAGCTAAAAGGTAAAGCCGAGCATGTTCTACTGGGGATGGTCTCATGTTTGCTCCCCCCCCCCACAACCTGTCCTACTGGTTCTTTAACTGAACCGACTATAAGCACACTGATAGTATGGTTTGAGAAGATTTAAAAAAAAAAGAAAGTCAACCAAACAACCCTTCTGGAATAGTGCAGGTGGCTTTCTTTTTGATGTAAAGTCATGAATATTACTAATAATATACACATGAGCTTCTTTTGTCTGATTTATCATTCAACCAACACAGAAAGATAATGTACACGCTGACTGGTGGGGAGTGGCCGGGTTAGAGAGTGGTCATCCAGGGTTTTGGCTTTGCCCCATTGAATCAGAATTGGTGCGCCACTTTTCGCACAATACAGGGCTTTGCACCAAACGCACACACACACGCACGCACATACAAATGCACACACATGTACACACTCTTGGATGCAAGCAAGCTCAGGCCTGGTCAGCTTCAACAATGCAGATGCATCGGGAAAGAGGGGATGGTGTGGGTGCGTGAGTGTGTTGGTGCTGCCTATTCCTGAATGATCCAAACCACAGTCAAAATGCACAGGTGTGTGCTTTGCATACCTCCCTTTCATTTCCACACCACTCATTCTTTCTCCCTCGTTGTTAACTTCCTTTTCGTACCATACTGTACCGCTGTGTATGTCATTCTCAACAAGGTCAGCTATAATGATAAGCCTGACGCAACATACAAACGGCTCAGTCATAATAATAATAAAACTCAACAGCCAGCGGAGGTGTATCATTTCCGCCACTCAGCTTACTTACTACCTGCATAGCTATCAGTAACAGGCCTCATATCAGTCAGTCATGTTATGAGTCATGGGAAATTCTGCAGCTAATATCCATTGACACACTTTGTGAGATGAGAACACACGTTTGCGCTTGTTAGGGATAAATGGTGCGGTCATACAAAGAGAGAGTATCAACAAAAGCAAACTGCTTTTGTAATTTTTTTTTTTTTTCTAAAGCATTTTCTGTATCAGCACGGAGGCACAGAATGGTTGACAAAGCAAGCAGGCTTTGACTTTGTACAGCTGCGTGTACATTCTATTCACTTCAGCTCCCGGAGCCACTCCCATAGAGAGTTGTTGGCTTCACAGTTCCAGGCCTGAGGCGGGGCAAGCTAAAGCTTCATACACAATCAGATTTTATGTTACTTTTTTTCTCATAAACTTTGTTAAGGCTTGTGCTCAGCAGTGTAACAGCAATGAATCCACAACCAAAAATTTCACTCAAAGCACACAGGGGCTGTAATTCACAAGGAATTCTCAGCCGCACGCACATGCTAAATTCACCGTCGTAATTCATAAGATAATCTTTGACTTGAATTATGTTTGTCACTTTCCTTGCTTTGCATTGTTGCAGCGGGCCAAGTAGTAATTGGAAGGTATGTTGACGGCCACGAAACATGCCTTTTTATTCTGCTGCACTTACTGGCTTGTTTGCGTAGGAAAATACACTATATGCATGAAAGACACCACTTAATCAATCTTTGATATTTTCCTGATTTTCATTCAATAGGCTCTTACTTGACCTATGCACCACCCATTCATAGAAATCATCAAGTAGTGTTTGTGTAATTGCGATATTACCCGTATCAAACACCTTTGGGTTAAACTCACCCCGGGTGTCCAAAATCAACGACCTTTGACCAGTGCATACTTTTATCCATATAGTGTAATTTGTTGGCCAGCAGTGTCACCCTATGAAGAAATAAAGGGAGAGAAAGAGAAGGCATTTTTTACATCTATCAATGACCAGAAGTAGCACAAGCCCAATGACCAGAAACGTCATTTCATCTTTTTATGCTATCTTTGTAGCACAGCACAGTGATAGAAATAATAACAGTGGCTTTGTGCCGTGCCTTGAGCTCCAGGTAATAAAAGACTCCACATTTATTTTCCTCCTTCCCTGCTGGCGCAACGCTGGCAGCATGGAAGAAGAAAAAGCAGAAGAAGCATGAGACCGGAAAATGACAGTGGAGAGTAGAAAAGAGGATTGGCAGCAGTGTGCGTTGCCCACCATATTGTGCTTGAAAAGCGTAGTGTTCATTTGCAAGTCAAGAGTTAAAGTATGTCGTTTTGTCAGAACGCGATATCAGTTGAAGCGTGTTGACCTTTGTTCCAGTCTAGAGCTATTCCTTTGTGTCACCCAACTTTATCACCCCTTATTCAAGCCTTCTGTCGGCTTATATATCATGTCAGGTTTTACAATCTGTTACTGTAAGTGTGCGTTTGTGTGACAACACCTTGTGGGAAGCAGAACACCCTTTTCTTCTTGGTGCTACCCAATTGTATTTGATTTTTGTATACAAGCACATATCTAATTAAGGCTAATTAGTTTAACAAGAAGGTGCAATAACATGGTCCACATCACTTCACTGATCAACCCCTGAGATCTCTGTCTGGAGATCTTCCGCTCAAGCTCCCAAACACATACAGTGCTTCTTTTTCTAATTCACAATGCTGCTCCATATCCACACTTTGTATCTTTTATTCGTGTTATCTCCAACAGTTTTTAACGCGGCAAATCTCTTTCAGTTTTATGACAATGGTTGTAAATCTAGTGAAATTTCTATTGAACTCATTGTTGTTTCTCTGACCTGGATATTCTGCTTCCGTTTCCAGAGACACTGATGGACACCAAGTGGGCCACTACAGAATTAGCCTGGACTTCGCACCCTGAGACTGGGGTAAGTTGATTGCAGAGATGGAGGACTCGAGTCATATGATTTTACTCGAGTCAGACTTGAGTTACTATTGTAAGTACTTGTGACAGGCTTGACTTGACCTGGGACTTGGTATCTAAGTGACTCGACTTGAACTAAACTTGAACTACATGACTTGGCAATTCATTTTGTTTATAGTTCGTCTGCATTTTACACAATTTGTCTTCAGGAAGGGAAGCAAGCAAGAAAGAAGAAAGTGTGTTTTTGTTTCATTTACGCCACGCTGGCAACCCAGTTAGCTTCATTTGATGGTGTGATGACATTTAGCTCAACTTACCTCAACATACTTAAAATGTAAAAATCCATTCATATGTCAAGATTAAACTGTTCCTTGGGTTTGACCCATTGCATGCACTGGAATCTGCCACACACAAAGTACCAGTAACAGTTTCATTTTATTTTCCCATGTGGTTTCCACAATGGCTTAAGGAGGAGGCCAAAAAAGAGTCTTGACCTTTCCTCAACCATACTTCAAAGCCTACCAGCACTCCTCCCATTGCCTTTGTGTGGCCCTCTCACTGTGGCCCTTGTGCTCTGAAAGGTGGGGCCCCCATTTTTATATTTTGTTTACAGCCCAACACTCTGACAGGGAAATTCCACCCCAGCTTTTCCAAGTCATCCACCCTTCTTTTTTTGCGTTTCCCTTTTACAATAAGTAACTGACCCTTAATGGAGCCAGATTACTGCAACAATCTGCAACAATCAAATGGCCAAACCCCCACCATAGTGTTTGCCTCCTCACTGCCGTCCATCTTCTTCTCCCGCTCTCTGACCCCCCTCCCCATCAATGCTTCAATGTGGCAGCAAAGGACCAGAGACATAGCATACAAATTCAAAAACACCTCCCTCAGCAACAGATGCTCCTTTTTAAATGATGGAGAGTCTCTAAAGAGCCTCCATATTTTCTAAATCACCATTACTAGAGCCTAGGAAATGTTTATTACATGCTTATCACCACCAAATGTCCATGTTTCTCTTATTGATATACCATATGCCTCTTTACGTTTTCTGCTTTTTATCATAGACTTGTGTTTTGGACAGTACAGTGGCTGAGATGACACACTGAAACACCGAGACCAGAAAGAAAGACAGAGAAACGTTGAATCTGGAACTCTTAAAAAGCCTCAATATAGACTCACTCACAGACTTCACTACCCTATCCCGAGAGGGTCTCCTGGCTTGTCTGAGTCACGACGTCTCTATCTTGTAATATAGTGTTGTACAAAATAACAACAAAAAGGCTACACTAAATTCCCTCTGCTCACTTTTGGCATTACAAATCCAATAAAAGCAGACGTATACAGGTATTCAGGGGGTCCTTGGTTTATGATGGAGTTCTGATCCTACGGTGGCTATGTTACCCACATTTTCTTTAAATTGAGTTAGAAAATCTTTGTAAGGGCAGCATTTCCAATACGCCGCTTATCGGATTGCATTAAATTTAGCACATTTATCCAATTTTGGAGGCAGTGAGTGTTTGTGGAGGCAGTGAGTGTTTGTGCCCAGTGTTTATAAGTAACAATGGCTAATAAATGTCATTGAAAGAATGTCAAATGTCCAGATGTGTTACACTTTATATGAGGTAGAAAATATAGTTATTTCCTTCTAAAATGTACAAAATGAAACACAATAAAAATGGTCAGTTGGTAAGAAGTAATTCATTTAATGATTCATGTTGGTATAACTATGGCACCAGTCCCAGATGGGGCAACGTCAAATCTTTTGACTCATCTCTGTGATAACCAACCAAAATTGTACACCAAAATGAGTTTGCTGTTAGTTAAATACTTTAGTGCAAGTAGTACTTTTTGTAGGGTCTTGCGTGCATGAAAATACATATCCTTTATTTTTAAAATGCTTTCGGTGCATCCATCTGTAATGTTTACATCAGCAATATTGTGATAGTACCGATAGCAGTGGGGCGGCACGGTGGTCGACTGGTTAGCACGTCCGCCTCACAGTTCAGAGGTCGTGGGTTTGATCCCGACTCCGGCCTCCCTGTGTGGAGTTTGCATGTTCTCCCCGTGCCTGCGTGGGTTTTCTCCGGGTCCTCCGGTTTCCTCCCACATTCCAAAAACATGCATGGTAGGTTGATTGGACTCTCTAAATTGTCCCTAGGTGTGATTGTTAGTCTCTGTGTGCCCTGCGATTGGCTGGCAACCAATTCAGGGTGTCCCCCCGCCTACTGCCCGAAGACAGCTGGGATAGGCTCCAGCACGCCCCGCGACCCTTGTGAGGATAAGCGGTATCGATAATGGATGATGAGAGAAAATTGATTTAACAACATTTATTTACAAAAAAATTAACTACCGTCAAAGTACAACAAAGGCGTAAACTACTAGGGTAAAATTAGCCAACACAAAACGCTTGTGATACAGCAAGGAGAACAAACAACAAAAAAATCACTTGTCACAAAAAAGACAAGGAAACTCCAATTAAAAGAAACCAAAGATGTACGAATAATCAAACGGAAAACTCTATACCTGACAAAAACACTCAGACAGAAAATCACTCAACTGAAAAAAAAAACCTAGGAAACAGGAACTATGGTGTCTAGAAAATCAATCTCTTTGAGCTATGGTTGCAAGCAACGATGAATAAGCCGACGAAGAGCTGTCGGGGTCGCAGTCCTTTTAAAGTCCTTGATTGCCAATGCGAGGCAGGTGCGGCACCGGAGGACAAGGCCTCCAATTCCACCGCAGACTGAAACAGAACACAATCATGACACCTATGTGAACGTCATTGAGAAGTGCTTTTCATTTAGTTGCATACCGTCGCTGTCCTGTGAAAAACACTAATGACCAATTTTTTGGGGAAAAAAAAAAAATCACACAGCGCGATGTCTGTAACGCAGAAACACCATTTACATAAAAATAAGAACATTTTAAAAACTGGACATAGGGCAGTGACGATATAAGACATTTCTTTATTAACATTTACAAGGCTTGAACAATAAAAAAAAACAACTTCTGCTTACAGAATGTCAAAGGCTGAATCTGATGCTTTAGATAATGTATAATGAGAGTAACATTCTTCATCTGTAAGGATTAACGACTAAACCATAACATTATTACATAAAACATTTGGAGTTTCCTTTGTGGTTTAAATGCGCAGTGCAAATAAACGACGGCTAAGATTACTAAATGAACACACACTGTTGTGTGGAAAGCAGAGCAGGTCCCCCAGCACATACACCCACACAGACACACTATACTCACAGGAATCGCCCTTTGAAGTGAGACCATTTAATTGTGGTGTCCTCATTCGCGACTGAAAATTGCATTCGATTACAGTGTCTTACACTAAAGCTTACAGCCTAGTTTGCGTTCCCTCATTTAATAAAGCTGGTCGTCAAAGTTAAGGAAATTTGAATCCAGTTTTGTCTTTAGTAATTCACCCCTGGGGTACCGTAGTTGCATTGAAAGATGTACAAAAAAAATCAAACAAAACAAGCATGAAGCTCACTCTCTTGATCCTGTCGGAGGATGTCAAAATAAGTGCACCTTAGTTAAAGTGTGATTGGTTATGAAGCAATGTCCTCCAAACAGCCAAACAATTGTTTGTGTTGAACATGAGATGGTCACTGTGGGTGAAGATGTCAGGCTGCTGTAATTTTGATGGTGAGCAATTCGTCCACTATCAGTCATTCGCCAGCGGCCCACCCGCCAGTCCGTAAGTCGCCAGTCCGTAAATATTTCCGTCAGTTCGTCATTATTTCAGGCCTGCCCAGTCTCTCATGCCGTCATCATTATTTTAACTGTGCGTCTGTCATCGCTAAATTAGCTTGTCACTGCTATTTCAGGACCGTCAGTAAAAAAAAATAAAAAAAAGTTTTACTGATGTACGTAAGATAGCTGTAATTTAGTGATTACGGAAGTGCGGTTAAAATAACGATGATTCCGTGATGTACTGACATCTGATGGACCTGAAATAATGACGGGCTGGCAGAAATAATTATGGACTGGGCTTTTGCCCATCATTACTTATGGGCAAAAGTAAGACACTACCAATGTTTTTATTATTGTAGCGTTTTGGAGAACTCCCGCCGTCAGTGTTTCAAATATTTAGCGCCTTTCCATTTGCTCTATATTACAACATATAACAATAATCTTGTGTCCGCTGATAGTGTAGTGGTACACACGCCTGAGTTGTGTGCGGGCAGCGTGGGATCGATTCCCGCTCAGTGACAGTGTCTATGTGTGCCCTGCGACTGGCTGGCGACCAGTTCGGGGTGTAGTCTGCCTTCGCCCATTGACGGCTGGGATAGGCTCCAGCAACTCCCCGCGACCCTATATAGGATAAGCGGTTTGGAAGATGACATGACATGACATGACAATAATCTTGTCTAACCTGTTTGTGTTTCTTTCTTTCTAGTGGGAGGAAGTGAGCGGCTATGATGATGCCATGAATCCCATCCGAACTTACCAAGTATGTAATGTAAGAGAACTCAACCAGAATAACTGGCTACGCAGTGACTTTATCCCAAGGAAGGATGTGCTGCGTGTATATGTGGAGATGAAATTCACAGTGCGTGATTGCAACAGCATCCCAAACATCCCAGGCTCCTGCAAAGAGACCTTCAACCTCTTCTACTATGAGTCCGACTCGGACTCAGCCACAGCAACCAGTCCGTTCTGGATGGAAAACCCATATGTGAAAGTGGACACCATTGCCCCAGATACAAGCTTTTCCAAGCTTGATTCCGGACTGGTTAACACTAAAGTCCGAAGTTTTGGGCCCTTGTCCAAAGCCGGGTTCTACTTGGCCTTCCAGGACCTTGGGGCTTGCATGTCACTCATCTCAGTGAGGGTTTTTTATAAGAAGTGCTCCACCACCATTGCAAACTTTGCAGTTTTTCCAGAAACAGCAACTGGAGCTGAAGCAACTTCTTTGGTGATTGCACCTGGAACTTGTGTCCCCAATGCCTTGGAGGTGTCTGTGCCACTCAAGCTGTACTGCAATGGAGATGGTGAATGGATGGTTCCTGTGGGTGCCTGCACCTGCTCGGCTGGTTTTGAACCAGCCATGAAGGATACGCAATGCCAAGGTGAGTATTTATATGACACGTAGCAAGATGACCAAATCTTACCAATTTGAACCTACTTGACCGGTCATTCATCGACGAAACACCCAAATCTGTGCATTCCAGTTCATAAACAGAAGTCATTACTAAACATGACTACATTTAAGTGTCTTTCCTATCGCTTAATGTGCAACACTGTTCTGTATAAAAGCTCTTATGGAAAAGCCTATTCATCAGCAGACGTTTGCAAAATCAAAGTACTGGCTGCTTTCTGACTCATGGGCTATTTAATGTTATGTGTATCTTCACTAGGGTTGTGGGGACGATAGTAACTCCACACACACACACACACACACACACACACACACACACACACATGCACCCCCCCCCCCACAGCCCCACCCACACACACACACACACACCCACCCCCACACCCCAACACACACACACACACACACGTGTATATGTGTGTATTATAATTTTGAATTGAATCCTGGTCACAAAGGACTGTATATGAATGATGCAACATCAAACCCATGTCGGCAAGACAGAACAATCCACTTTAAATGACACTGTCAGCAGGCGTTTGACCTTCTCACCTTGATTTAGCCAAGGCACCTGGTTGCTAAATAAATGGAAATGCAGGAGAGGCTGCCTATTTATGAAAGCAGGGAGGTCCCTGATGATACTTTCAAGGCTGATGGAGAACACAGCGAGTTCACAGAGGTTGGGAGCAAGGTGAATTTAGCCAAGCAAGGTCTCGTCTGAAATGGAGTGCAGGTGACAGCAGGAGAGAGAAGGATAAATGGAAAGTGTGTGTTGAGGGGTATGGGGGCGTAAAATTAGGCTCAGGTTGTGTAGGACAAATAGAGACAGCAGGATAAGATAAGGGGGGAGCTGGCAAAGTTATTGATGAGCAGAGGTGATGGAGACTTGCCTCTGTATGCACACTTTGTGCATTTTCAGCACAACCACCTTGCTGTAGGGCTTCTGAAGACTCTTTTTTGCAGAGACACAAGTGCTCAAGCGCTTTTCCTGCTCCACATTGAACAGTCACTAGTCAGCACATTAGGGACGCCTGTAAAATCGAATGAAATCCAATACTAGGGCTCTATCATAATTTCAGCTTTTTCAAACGGCACATATATACATTGCACAATTTTTATAGAAACAGTCAGAGAGGTATACATTTAAAAATATGTTTGTTACTGTGGCTGCAGTTTGCACTGGTGTGAAAGTCTCCTATGTTCCTCATAAACTTGTATGGCTCATTGAGCACCCGAAGGCAAAAATCAACTTATTTGGTCTGAAAATGTCTGAAAGTCTGGTCAAGACCAAAAAGCTCCCCAAATCAGACGGAGCTTTATATCCAATGATTCATTAAATTTCCAAACACTGCACTTGTGAACTAGCTCTTGTTTTGGATCTCATCTACTGAAAGAAGTGACCAGTTAGTGCTGCTATGTTGGACTGTAAATGTTTGGAAACTAATTTATTCCTGGCAACAGATGGTTTAGGCCCTGATGACTGGACCCTATTTATTTGAGTCCTTTTTTTTTGTGTCCTCAGATTTTATTTTACTCTATAATACACTTTCCTCCTATGATTTTTTTCCCCGTGTTTCTCATCTAAAGGACAGTATCTCCTTTAGCCCCCCAATTTTTCTCCCTCTCACTCTCTACTACCACCCCCCAACCTCATTTCATTCTAATCTGAAGGCCATTTCTCTCATTAATACACCATCCGACTTACAGTAAGGACGTGCACATTGCTATTAATCGATGAGCCTCTCCTTTCCCTTCCACTCATTTGCTTTGCTATTTCTTTTTCTCTTTGCGCCACACTTTCCAATTTCACCATTCATTTTAATCAGCTTCTTAAGCTCTATGTTCTGCATGAGAGGATAAGACACAGGAGAGTGAGGGAAGGGGGGAACGCTTGCGGGATTAACATTTTCACTGCCTCCACATCTTCTCCCTCTCCCTCCCTTTTTTTTCGAGCCCCCTTTCTCTTTTTCTCTTATTCTTTAGTTGGTTCCTTAGGGGAAAATGGATAAAAGGCAGAGGATGACCTCTTTACTCGCAAGAAGTGATTGATCAGCACTTTAAAACACGGGGAAAAAGCTTAATTTAATGGGGACGCTTCCTCAACCTCTTTGATATGGCTAACATGTTGAAAATCCTATACTTCTAACTCCCTGGAGTTGGGAAATTGCTTATGGTTTTCTTTGTATTGGGGTGAACTAAAATGAACCTGCATGGGATCAGCCAACTGGTGGCCATGCAAGAAGCTGCCTGCTATATGTCAAGGTCACTTTTATGTGTTTATCCAGCACTACTTCCTTTTAGCCAGTTGTGTGGATAACTTTGATTAATGGTTGAAGAACAAACACACTCAGTGCTAATGTACACGACTCAGCCAACTGGAGGCCATGTGCTAATATTGAGTTTTGGGGAAAAGGAACGCGGCAACAGAAGCAATAAGTGGTCCGCTGCTGCGACCTCCAACCTTTTAACAGGAAGCCTAAACCAAAATAAATCAAATTCTGAAGCCATGGTGAGAGACAATTTTATGCAGCTGGATCCATGACGGACATGAGCAACAATGAGCTACATTCATTTCTTGCTATATTACATATTATTTTGAAAAGCCATTCATATTTTAATGAGACATTCCCTCAAAGATATGATGCCCCTAAGTCCTACTAAAAGTTTACCTGCACAGTGTCATTGGTTTTATAGTTAGCCTTAAACAACTACACACACCACATCTGTTAATTGTATCCAGAATCAATCACCAAAGCTTCACTGGCGCAATTGTTAGTGCTGTTGGTCAAAGCTTAGTTCTTTTCTTCAAAAACTCAAGTCAAGTGGGATGGTGGTGAAAGAGATACACTGCATGGTTTGAAGTCAGGCTGAGGACAGGCTGTGTTAAAATACATATTAATATGTTTATATTAAAAATGCACATATTTAATTAGTGCTCATGTTTTGGATCAAAGACCTATGTGCTGAGTTTTTTTGGCTTAATTAGAAACACTCGTCGCAAGTCATGCAATCTCAGACAGTATTTCAAATGTAGGCCACATGATTGCAAAAGCATAGTTGGGGAATTAACTGTGTTGCAAATCCTTTCAAAATGTTGTTTTCATTCAAGGAAGATAGTGAGACATATTTCCTATTTGGAAAATGTGACATATGTTTGACCAAATATGATTGTACATAATCCTGTAATTCTTTTCGGAATCAGTAAATCAGGATTGGTCACACTTTTGCTTTCCATCTTTTTCTTCCTTTCCCCATTAGCTTGCAGCCCCGGCACCTTCAAATACAAGCAAGGGGAAGGCTTCTGCTTGCCTTGTCCCGCAAACAGCCGTGCCAGTGCTGGAGCGGCAAGCATTTGCTCCTGTCGGAACGGTTACTACCGCTCGGACACAGATACACCAGACTCCCCATGCACAAGTAAGTGATGATTGCTTGTGTTTTCATATATATCCCTCTGTCCTTTTCTTCATCACATGAACAGGCCTGTCAAATTTGAAACTGGGGTGAGAAGTGGTTGGACACCTCAATTAATTTTAAAGTCATGGTCATAATGCCTACAATTCCCTTATGGATTTTGGGCCATCAGTAAGTGTTATCACCACTCGGAACAGGAGTTTGTTCCCACCAGGGCACACAGAAGGCAAACACTTCTGCTTGTTTTCCCACTGTTATCAGAAACCTTATCATCCTGGCCCAGCTGCCTTCAAAAAGAAGACTATCTTTCCTCAGTGTTTTTTACAGACTAACCGTGCTGTTATTAAACGCATACATGTACACATAGGAGCTCACTGGAGACCTGGGAAGAATCTACATTTTACAAACGTCTGTTGCTGGTGTGGGGTGGTGTATGGGGATGAGTGTCCCCCAGTGCAATGAGAGATAAGGTTCTGGTAATTGGATAAGAATTGCCAATAGATTCTCTCATTCGCCCTCCATTCCAAATTACACACGCATATGAACACGCACACACACAGACACGCACACACAAACGCAAGGAGTGGAAGTCTTAACTGATCTGGTGGAACAGACTAAATAAGAGGAGGAAAAATACGTTACAATTAATGTGTGAAAACAATACCACGGCAAAAGTGAACATTTGGGGTTCACAAGTTGTTGATTGTAAATATGATTGAATACATTTTAAATTAAAGTGTAATGAAGCAATCTGAACTTTTATTTTCTCATACATGACTGCACTGTCAAAAAGACAAATTTGGATGCACCTATTATACACGGAGATTTAATTCGGACTCAACCTATTTTCCTCATACCATCACGTCTTTTGCAGCTGTTCCCTCCGCCCCACGTAATGTCATCTCGAGTGTGAATGAAACCTCACTTGTGCTGGAATGGAGTGAACCACGGGATCTTGGCGGCCGCGATGACACCTTCTACAACATCATCTGTAAGAAATGCCTGCCTGAACGGGGAATGTGTTCCCGCTGCGACGACAACGTGGATATCTCGCCACGCCACCTGGGTTTGACCCAGCGCAGAGTGGCGGTGCGCAACCTACAAGCTCATACCCAGTACAGCTTTGAGATCCAGGCTGTCAATGGAGTTTCCAACAAAAGCCCTTACACACCTCAGTTTTCTGCTGTGAACATCACCACTAATCAGGCCGGTAGGTGCAACTGTGCAGTTCTGACACAACTTGGTCTTGATATATCTTTGTGATGTATGGACACAATTTTATTTCCCAATATACGTCATTTTAGATCCCGATAACAATATGTATCCCAGTATAGTATTTTTTCACTTCAAATTACATAAAGGATACATAAAAGATACATTTATTGATAAAAAAAACACATTTTATTTAGAAAACACACAAAAAATAAAATATTACTAAAATTAAAATCTAAAACAAATAGCCAGTGTAAAAATAAATACAGTTAAAAATATCTATGTGTGTAACCATTTTTCAAGGCATGCAACAAAATGCAAAGAGTTCAAATAAAAATAACAATAACGTGGTGCTTCAAGTAACATTCAAGAATGTACCATTTAACCAGTAAAAGTACTAATAAACCAACTGTTTCAGCGGTTGAGTTTTGGGAACACAAGTTGCGTCATTTCAGACAAGTGTGTCTCTACGCAGTCCGTGGTAGCGTAAGCATAGCACTAAAGAAAATAAATTGAGCAAAAGGAAAGAAAATCTAGGTTTCACCGAGTAGAAAATCTAAAATGGCTATAGATATAGGGTTATATTGAATAATATGTTTTTAATATGCTGCAGTATGATATATAAAGTTACAATGCACAGCTCTACTACTTATATCTAGCCATACGTGATCTATATAAAACATGTGGGATTTCTTCAAGAAATACTTCATTTTTCAATACAACATTTTTCACACACCCAGAGCTTGCTTTGTTCGACCACTACCCCAAATATCAATAGGGATTGTGTTCATATTCAACATGTTGAATCCTCAATATTCTAGCAACCAACTGTTCCTAACCCACTGTTCCACCAGCCTACAGCAACACCAGTAACTAGGTCAATGTAATCAGCCGTGCTTTTTTGTTTGTTTGTTTGCAGAGAAGATTGTAGGATTATAAAATGCATTTGATGATAGTTATATTGAATGCATTATTTTATCGGTTATTATTAATATTCTATATAATTATTAAATAGTGCAATCTGTCTTGATATATTTAAGGTGAGAGTCTGTAGAGAAGGCTTTTGTAAAGGTTCTCTCTGGCCTCTTAAAAGCTCAGCTTTGGATATATTTGGTCGCTTTGGTAAATTTGCTCTTTCCGTAGGCTTAGACAACATAAGGGTTTATTTGTTCTCCCATCCCCCTATCATCTTCTCTCTGTGGTCTTGTCCTTTACCCTTGAGCCTCTGCTCTCAAAGATGCTATGGGAATTCCTTCTTTTTTTGTGTGTATGGAACCCGAGAGTTCCATAGCCTCTTATGATAGGCCCTCATTGTTTTAGGAGGGGTGCCGCACTACAAGGACAGAACCCAGTGTCTATTCATGGTAGCCTACGTCAGATCAGAGCAGGAGGAGAGGAAAAGAAGGGCATAAGTGCATCATCTGTGATTAGATTATTACCGGTGTAGACCCACGACCTTCCTCACATGTGCATTCAATTTTATGAACCAAAATAAATACAAGGGTGGTGATAAGCCACGGAGGCCACCTCCATGGTTACTTCTACATCTGCTCCTGCAGGACACAGCCTAATCCCTCAGCAGGAGTAAGCAGGGGATCTACCCTGGAAGCATTGTCTTTTGAGAAAGAAAGAGGTGTGGTAGAGGTCTGGGATAGGGTGGGCTTGCCAGGGAGGGAGACAGAAAGACAGAAAAAAGGCTTTGGGGAGCAAAGGAGGGGAGAGGAGGAACAGAAGGATTCCTGGCCCCAGACACAAGATGGATTTAGAGTAGAAAAATGCAAGGGGTGGGGGATCAAAGAACAAAAACTGGGGTTTGCATCCCCTGTTTTAACAAGAATGGGGAGCCTGAAGCGTTTGTGTGTTGGTGAGGAAAGGGAGAGCATTTAAGACAAAGGGGTGATACAATGCTGTAATGCTTATAAAAAGTTAAGACTGACAGACTGCAAAAGGTCAAAGGAAGGTTTTAAGTGCGGAAAAGGGGAGAAGTTTTAAAGCTCATAGTGAGACAATTCAAGTTATGAAACAAAGTTCTAAATGTAGGAGAGAGTGAGTCAGATGTACAGATCAGGCCTGAACTGAGAAGAGTGGGAAGGGAGACCGAGATAGAGATCACTTCACTCGAAAAGGCAAATAAAGCCTGAAAAGTCAGGTGGGTGGTATACCTTCATGTTATATTCATTTTCTGTGTTTATTTGACAATGTATAGTTAGTATATCATTATGCTCAGATCATGGTCCATGAAGTGTCCAGATTTCTGTGTGGTTTTATATTTTACATTTGGCACCCTCTCCCTACCTCTATAAGGCCTCTACATTTTCATCAATAATGGTGATCGATTTTACGAGATGCAACGCTTTGCTTCTTTGAGTAAGCAATAGCCTAGGACTTGAATTCTCCCAATAAAAAACATCTGAAATAGTGTGTTTTGTCTTGCTCATTTTGCCTTTTGTAGCTCCATCTGCAGTACCCACAGTTCACCTGATGGCAGCCACAGCGAGTACTATGAGCCTGTCCTGGCTCCCTCCAGAAAAACCCAATGGAATCATTTTGGATTATGAGATTAAGTACCATGAGAAGGTAAGCACAAATGTAAGTCCTCTAATTCAATCCAATTTCACTGACACTCATGGTCACCGTGTCATCTGTGCATTTGTAAATGAGGGAAACAATGCCACCGCTGATAAACACATGGTTGCAGCGAAGCAAGTCACCATTTTCAATCTTTGTTTGCGTAATCCTCCCTAAATTATTCCCCTCTTTCATTCGCTCCCTGCCTGAGTATTTACTATATCGCCATTCTACTCTGCATTTCTGTGCACCCCTTCTTCTTCTCCCTCTTTGCCTTCCATATTACCCCTAGTCTTCTCCCCATCCTTCCATTAGAAATTATTTTTCAGGGGTGCACAGAACTGTGACTGGAAGTGCCTCAGGGAGTAAACAAAGGCATTCAGTGTATATCTGCTGTTTGTTGTCTTGCCCCCGTCCCAATGGATTAGCAAGACAGCTATAACATGCCTCACTATTTCTGCTTCTTACTTTTTCATTCCCTTCAGTTTTCACCAGTTAACAAAGTGAAATTGGTCAGCCGTGCTAGGAACAGTAGCTCATCGGAGTGGGATGAGGATTAATGATACAACCGAGGGATCGTGTATGGCATTTCTTATGGTGTTTTTCACTCGTTTTCATCATTGGCTATGTCTCTCTACAGGATCAGGGTGAAGCCATTGCTCATACAATGACAGCGCAACGGAGCAATGCCCGCGTTGAAGGTCTTAAGGCTGGCACGCCTTATGTGGTGCAGGTCCGTGCACGAACAGTGGCTGGTTATGGCCGTTATAGCAGCCCAGCTGACTTCAGTACCAACCTGCAAAGTATGTCACTCTCATACCCGTTTTGTCATTCTGGGTTATATAGATTGTAGCAGCAAAACCTCCATAATGGTGACAATATTCCCTAACTGTGGTGGCTTTAAGGCATATATAGCTTGATGGTACTACACCCATTTTGCATACAAAAAGAACCTTCAATGAAGTGGCAAACTGTATAACGGTAACCATTCATAAATTTCACCCCATTGTGATTACAACTTTTCTTTCTCCTTGACCGTCTAGCTGATCCACCAAAATTGTGGCAGGAGCAACTACCCCTCATCGTAGGATCAGCCACTGCAGTCTTTGTCTTCATCATTGCCGTTGTGGTCATCGCCATTGTCTGCCTCAGGTATAAATATGATTCACATATAGTCAGAGCTGGGCACTTGCCCCTTATTTGCCCGTCCGGCCGCGACCCTCTACCCTTGACCTGGGTACACTTCCGGCCACGACCCCCCGGCCATATTCATGAACGCTGTCGGCCCCCGCCCCGTTCCGAACCCCCCTTTTTTGAGTAGCATTACAGTTAGAGGAAAATCACTTAAAAAAAAAAAACGTGGTCCTTTGGAACATGTCCTAATAGTGGGACATTTTGCAGAGGATATTTTCAGTTCAACTTGAATGAACAGAGATAGCTTCAAATGTCATCTTTGTTTATACTGTATGTCCTCCAATCCATCCGAGGGCAGCCTCAGTGAATTACTTGTTGTGTGCCACCTATAAGGCCACTGAATACTAGACAGTCTTGTCAGTCTGTGAATAGTAAACATATTTGATTTAACATGATTTTACACACTGTACACGGTGTGATGGAGTGTCTTTTTGCCCTGGTAGACTTGCAGTGCAGTTTTCTGACCACCCTGAACCCAGATGGAGCCTCCTCTGCAGTGTCTTTTTACAGTATTTGGAGAATAAATGCTGCTCTTCACACCTTTCACAAAGTGGAACATCACTTGGGTTTAAACATATTTGTTTGTCCTTAAACAACTTATTTGTCAAGCAGACTGCCACATGTGTGCGAATATACGTGTGAAAGGTTGGCACCAACCACCGACAGGCGCCCACTCAGTTCCCTTCTCAAGCCTGCTCAGGCAGTGGCTGACAAGCGTGGGCATCGGTCACGCTACAATGAATAATAATCTCCCCGGCTCCCCCTCCACTCACCCCTCCCGCCGCTCCACACTCCTCTATTTTCACACCGTTTCATTGTGTCTCTCGCAGGGTCTCAGCTTAACTACTGCTTCGACTGCCATAAAAGAACACAGAGAAAATAATAACACCAAAACACTCTGTATATTCCGGAACCAAATTAGAATTTGAAACAAGATGTAAATCACCACCGGGAATTATTTCCCTGGTTACTAGTTACACAACAAAGGAAGTACAGAAAGATGTCATTTAAAAAGCCCTGCCCCCTCGCTACGCCATCGTAATTGTAGTCACCGTCCAACCTCCCCAAATACAGATGGGGTAAAATGGAAAATAGGTGCAAACAGAAGGAGAGAAAGGGGTAGGTTGAAAAATAATACAGTGAACTGGATTCAAAACACAGCAAGAGAGCAAGAATCTGATGAGAAACTAAGGCAATTATACAGTTTGGTGAAAGTGAAAGGAAGGCAAACAGTATGTGTCTGTATCTCTAAGTTGCTCATGTTGAAGTTGCAAAGACTGAAATGTTGCTGTTCCAGACAATGTTGTGACACCAGCCAGCACAGATGCAATCCGTATCAATTGTATTCTGTTTCCAAAGCAGTGTGGTTATGCTGTTCCAGACTTCAAAAGTGATCTGTATCCACACTGTCACCATATTTTCACCTTGTTGTTGCGCACACGATTACTGACCTATTATTTTGATATTGTTATTTATGTATTTTTACAGAAAGCAAAGGAATGGTTCAGAGTCAGAATACACAGAGAAACTACAGCAATACAGTAAGTATCTTTGCTGCCATATTTTTCCTTTTTGTGTCATCAATTTAAATAAAAATCATTTTTCCCACTGAGAAATTACTAAGCATCTCTACTCTAAAAAGATGTCTTTTGATGTTTTTATGACCATCAAAAAATCATTGCTACCAAATCCACACCTCAGCTCAGTTCTGTACTGTTTACTAAAGTTGGATGGATTGCCAAAATAACTGACTCATATCATGCCATTGAGAATTGTACCCAGCTGAATTGATCAGTGCTGCTGGATCTCAACATGTGCACCTATTGAACTGAACTTGGCAACGTAGATTCACTCTCCTGTTCTTGCCACTGAATCCCCAATAGTCACTCCGGGAATGAAGGTCTACATTGACCCGTTCACCTACGAGGACCCCAACGAAGCCGTGAGGGAGTTTGCCAAAGAGATTGATGTCTCCTGCGTGAAGATCGAGGAGGTCATCGGCGCAGGTAACCCACCAAAGCTCCTGAGCTACAGGGGGAAGACTGCTAGTCACCTCCAGGCCATACCGTTAGAGGACTTCACACCAAGCGGTACTTTCACTCAATTCATCGGTATGCCCTTACCCCCTTCCCCATCTGACTTGTCACCTCTTAGAAATTCCTCTCTAGTCTCATAGATTTCTCCATATAAATCTGATTCTTTTAATTAGATGTGATTCTCAGAGGCACTCCGATTCCCAGTTTTTTCCCCTCCCAGGGCAGATGTAACACCTTTGTATTAGATGATTGTTTAACTTGTGTTGGGAAAGTTGAGCCCAGTCCTTGGACTGGTTTCACAAAGTGCTTTCATATACATCAATCTCTTTCAAGTTGATTATAAAGCTTTAAACTGCTATATAGCAAAAACAATGTTCCAATTACATTTGATATGTCCATGCAAGCCCTATGCAAGGATGACATCACGGACTACACACGAAGCTATTATTCTGAAGCCAGTAATTCTATTTTTGTGGGGTTTTTTTTTTGGTTTTTTTTGGGGGGGTTGTCATAAAGTTGAGGAAAAGGCAAAACAGCCTACATAGCATGTCCTGAAAACATTTAAAGTCACCTGAACATTGGACTGTGACCCTTCTATCTGGTTATCCTATTTCAGAAATATATACTTTTTTTTTATTTTTGTTCCAAAAAAAAAAAGTGAAAGATTAAAAATCATGCAATATTTACAATAAGTGACCCCACGGTTATTTTACAACTATCATGGAAGATGTACAGTAGATATTTATCTTCTCTGTGATACAGTTGTGAGTTTCATTCAGTCTAGTTTGAAATCAACTGAAATAGTCACTGAGTTTTATGGAACCCTCATTTATGTAACATATTTCTATGATCTAGTCTAAAGTTAATCTTTGTGAAACCATTCCAGGGAACCAGAGAGTAGCTGTGCAAGGACAAGAATATACATATTTTTGTAGAGGGGTATTGCATGGCAAAACATTTCAACAGTCTCTTGACTCAAAGTAAACCAGAGGTTATGCTATATGTGACTGTAATCTCACACTACTTTCAGTTTTGGGTTTCATTTTAAATGCTTTTAAAGTGAGGGGTAAAATGTCAAAAAACACCTTCAGTCAGATGCTTCTAGTTGTGTAACATTTTGTCAGTTTTTCTATGAAGCATCTCCTGGGGCAAATGTGGGCTTTAATACAATTACCATAACTTGTTTAGTTACAGAGTAGCATTGACTTACATTACCCCCAGATTCCCCTGGAGTAAAAGATATTTTTGAAAGGGGCAGGATATAATAGTGACCCCATTGCCAAAATTGGGTGGATTCCGCTAAAGTAATTTGAGACTTAATTCGGCCAAGCTAGTTTTGACTTTCACACACAATCCTTGCACATAATACTTCTTCTGGTTAGTTCCCTCCGTGAAGAGCCTTCCCTGACCCATGTTATGTTGTGGTTGTTTAAGTGGTCAAAATGTTCAATGCATTTGATATACCATATTTTATAGTTATGTCTCTGCTCAGAGTACTGCAGGATTATGCCAAGTGAGCTTGATTTTTCTTATCGTTGTATCTGAGCCAAACTAGAGGGCGTTGTGATGGCAGAGAAGGGATTTCCTACTACTGCTTCTGCTACTACCATTACTACTGCTACTGCTACAACTACTGCGACAGTTCTCCTGCTGCTGAGGCTACTACTTGAAACCCGTTGCTTCCCAGCATTCGCAGTGACAACCCCGTCTTCCATGTCCCCCTCCTCTCCTTTATTCCCCTCTTCCATCCTTACATTTCTGCCTCCGTTGCCCACAACTCCCTTGACTGTGCCACCTTTTGACATGCATTACTGTGGCCATCACGCTTGGTGTAGAATCGAAACGTAAAGCATCCACTGCCCCCAGAACCCCGAAACTTCTATCTCCACCTATCTCTTCTTCCTGTGCTTACTTCTCTGACCCTTCCAAAGCATAGCTCCACCCCCCAGCCCCATAAATGAAACCCTTTCTAATCACTCCCCAATCCACTCCTATCGCCATCACGTACCATTGTTTGTTTCTGCATCAGCTCACATTTCGCATCAAACGCTTTAGGTTACTGGCATATAATCATTATATGCTCCTCCATCATCACCGTCCTTTGACTATGGCCTCGAGTCCTGACTTTCTTGTGCAGTTGCCCCTGTCCCACACCCGCTGCCCTTCCCTGGCTCCTTGGTTCTAACCAGTTGATTGTCCCCTCTGCCCTCTTCTCCCCCACTCTCCTCCACTCTTCCATCATACATCCCTCCCCACCCTTTGTCTCTCTCTCTCTCTGTTTCCATCATTCCTCTCCTGCTTTGCTATTTTGTTCTGGCTGTCACCACCTGGGCTCTCGCAGGAGAGTTTGGTGAGGTATGCCGCGGTCGCCTCAAACTTCCCGGCCGCCGTGAGATCATTGTTGCCATCAAGACTCTCAAAGTGGGCTACACTGACCGACAAAGGAGAGACTTCCTCTCAGAGGCATCTATCATGGGCCAGTTTGACCACCCCAATATTATCCGCTTGGAAGGGGTGGTCACCAAGAGTCGACCAGTGATGATTGTGACTGAGTTCATGGAAAATGGAGCACTGGATTCGTTCCTAAGGGTGAGGACAAATGATGTATTTTGTTTCGGATTCATCAGATATTCATTTTCTTAGACCCTACTCTGTAAATCTTTTCACTAAAAAGAGGAATGATGAATAAAGAAAAGACAAGTATATTGACTTTGTTCTGCAATCCGGTTCAGTTTATGGTAATTTCTCTTTTCGTTTGCCAGCTCAATGACGGGCAGTTCACGGTGATTCAGCTCGTTGGCATGCTGCGTGGCATCGCAGCAGGCATGAAGTACCTGTCAGATATGAATTACGTGCACAGAGACTTGGCTGCCCGTAACATCCTGGTCAACAGTAACCTGGTGTGCAAGGTGTCTGACTTTGGCCTCTCTCGTTTCCTTGAGGATGACCCGACAGACCCTACCTACACAAGCTCACTGGTAAGCTTCTATAATGTGTGTGTGTGTACGTGTAATGCATCTAACATTTTTTACTTCAATAAATCATTTATTCATAAATAAATGATATATCTGAGCCCAACTCACTTTGTCTGTTTCTAACACCAACAGTAACCTGTTTAATGACAGTTAGCAACATCAACCTCTACTTTACTTGAGGGGTGACTTTGGCTCATTTGGTAGAATGGGTTGTTCACTGACTGAAGGGTCAGTGGTTGAAATCCCGGATCCAACTCTCTGCTGTCGAAGTGTCCTTGGCAAAGACATTGAAACCTGAATTGCCTCCTGTTTGGCATTGTCAATGAGAAACAGTTCTCAACTGCCTGGTTGAACAAAGAATGAATGAACTAATGAATTAATTTTAAAAATCATTTATTGTTGATTTTATTGAATAAAAAAAGTAATAAATGCAGTAATAGCAATAAAAACTGTAGCATGTTCAGCTAATCAGTAAACATTATTTGCCATACATTCCATTTGACATACATGTACTGTACATATTGTTGTTATCCAAACTTCATATGTTCTTACATGTCATTGTTTTGTGGCCATGCTACTAACCTTGTGTGTTGTACGCCTTGCACCCGTGTGTTTGTGCATAAATGTTTCCTTGCATTTATCTCACACTCTCTTTTCCTCTTGTATGTGTGTGACTCTGTGTTTGTGCTCCATCCCTCCAGTATTTCATGCTCACCTACTCATTCGCATATCCACAGGGAGGGAAGATTCCTATTCGATGGACTGCACCGGAGGCAATTGCCTACAGGAAGTTCACCTCAGCAAGTGATGTGTGGAGCTATGGCATTGTCATGTGGGAAGTGATGTCATATGGAGAGCGGCCGTATTGGGACATGAGCAATCAAGATGTAAGCTCATAAAATGACATGTGCAAATGTATTTCTTAAGATGGTCAAAGGTTTCTGTTTAACTACATTGCATACTTGGAATACTTTGTTATCTTTCGGTATCACTATTCTGGATTTTCTGCCTTCTGAACACTTTTTCTATATCAACCTACCCACAACTAACATTCTATCTACTTCTTTAACCACAAGCCTTTCCTGATTATATTTTCTGTTATTTTTCTCATTTCAGTTTTTTTTTTTTTTTTTCTGCTTTCCCTTACCGCCACAAAGTATTTGGCAAGTGGAGGTCACTGTTGTTTTACTTTATGATTATTCCACAGGTGATCAATGCAGTCGAGCAGGACTACCGACTGCCTCCGCCGATGGACTGCCCCACAGCACTACATCAGCTCATGTTAGACTGCTGGGTGAAAGAGCGCAACCTACGGCCAAAATTCACCCAGATAGTTGCCACCCTGGATAAGCTAATCCGCAATGCCGCCAGCCTCAAAGTGGTCACTAACAGCACACAGTCTACTGGGTAAGTAGGAAGATTGGTTCAGAAATATCAGGAATTAATGTTCGCTTTTATAGGTTCCTTAAAATAAAAATTCCTAGCTGTTTTCTCGATCAGACTTAGATGACATCATGGCTTCAGTCATGCAACTACTTAAGACACTATGTATTACTTACACATAACCCAGAGCTACCGCAATAGTGTATTCTATTGTGCAAACACTCAAAGGGTCACCATTTTCCGGTATGTGGGCCAGTATGTGTATCTAAATCAGTCACTTAAAGAAATGCATTTGCTAACGAAGAGCTCATTTGTGCTCTTTTTGCAGTCCGTAGCACTGCCGTTATTCACTAGCTGTTTCTTGGAAAGAGTTCGAAGGATAGACGGTGGTAGAGTTTGAGTGATTGGGATTGGGGTGGGGGTGACCTACCTATCTGTCCCTGCATTAGGGTCTTTATGTCCTGAGGGGGGTCTGCAGACAATCCTGGGTTGTGCTCATGGGGGAAACTAGGGTCTCGGTTGGCCACTGTAATGCCGTTCTTAGAAGATTAAGCTTGCGGTTAATTAGCTCGATTAAGGCGATGCAAAAAGAAGATGGGAGCGCCTTTTAATTAGCCACTAACAAGATTTAAAACGGGCCAGCAGAGAGGTGGCCTCCTGCCGACAAATCTGCAAGTGGGAGAGACTATCGTCCTGTTTGGCATTGAAGGCTAGCTTGGGGCTACCTAACATAGTTGGGCAAAAAGTTCTTAGTATCGTGTACTTTGTAAAATCGGCATGTTTGACATCATTACAGACTGCGCCATAGGGTGTCAGAGTAATGAGCAATACTATTTGTAATAGTGTTATGTGTACTTAGTGTTATGGCTCACATTGCATTTGGCTATTTATGTATTTTTCTTTCAACTGTTGCTTCTCTCTTAAGATTTACAAACAGAAATTGGAAACAGCCACTGCTTTGCAGTCCTAAAAAAAATAATGACCTAAGTTTGGAGAAACTGTCACAGTTCTAAGCGTTTTAGTTGTAGCCAGTCTCATCACCATTGGAGAGACTCGGACATTACCCTGCGTTCCAACTGTGCTCCTACTGGTCTATTGCATGTGGCCAGCAACATACTGGATCTTTTTGAAGCTAACTTTAGAGAAGGAACACCAACAATACCCCATTAAAGAAGAGCCCTGGTCTGGCTTTAATGACAGCCTGAGGCCTTGAGCACCGAAGCATAGCTCTTATTAAAAATCACTCAATCTACACCACTCAATGGAGCCTCTGTATCACAGTTATTAGCTACAGTTCTTTGCCTGTTCTCTTTTTTTCCACCGTTCTTCATTCCTCTTTTAATTGTTAATGAATCAAATGCCATCAAAAAGGATGACAGGAATCAACAGAGCAGAGAGAAGGGGAGACAGTAGCACTCTTTCTCTCTGGGTCCTCCAAGTTCTTTCTCCCTGCAAACTCTTTCCCTCAACAACCCCCCCCCCCCCCCGCCCCTACTCTTCTCTCCCACCTTTTTTCATCCGCTCCACTTTTCTCTGAGTTGTTACAGTTTTATTAAACTTCCAAGGTGGGCAGTCTATCTGGAGCAGTCATCAGCAAAGGGGCTTGAGTTGCTCTTTAAAAAGGGGACCTCCTTTGGCCTGTTGTGGAATACTGTATGGGTAAAGAATTGTGCAAACAATTGCAGGGATAAATCAGCACAGTATATCAACATGAATATACACAATATAGTCACTCATAATTATCCATTAGTGGCAATCAGGTAATGCATACTGACCTATATAATGCTAAACCTTGTTTGATTGAAAAAAAAAAATCGCACATAATGTTAACCCAGATTGGTGCCTAAATACAACCCTTCAAATGGTACTTCATGCAGTAAATACATTCACAAAGACAAAATTAGAATAAGTCTACCCACCACATATTTCCAGGTTTTTGCAGTGAGTTGTTTCCCGCTATCTCATGAATACCCACCGATTTCACTAGCGCTCACCAAAATTGAAAGCTGTTACTTTTTTCACTAGCGCTCTCCAAAATTGAAAGCTGTTACTGAAAATGTTGCTTTCCATTTTCATTCATAGATTTTTTTTGGTGGATTTGAATTCTCATTTCAAAGCAGAGGTGGGCATTCCATCAGACTGACAGACCGGCCCGTTAGTCCGTCATGACGGATGCCTGTTTTGCTGGCGATTGATGAATGACGGGACACTTTTTAAAAATGACGGACAGACGCACTGACAGAAGTGGATTTTCGTCCGTTCTTGTAATCATCACCAACCGTGTCCACCAGTGACGGATCTCTCAGTCATCACTGACGGACGTCTATTTTGATTACATTTTTTTGGGGTGGGGGGTGAGGGGCGGTAAGGACAGGTTGACGAATGAAGGACGGGTAGCACAACAGCTGATGGATGACAAATGACAAACCATTCAAACTTAGTAAAATGTCCACCTCTGTTTAAATGGTTTTCCATACTCGCCCAGCCTTTTATCATTCCAATGTTGTCTGGACCCAAAGGATATTTCCCCCAGTGTAACAGCATTTTATGCTAAAGACCTAAAAACACCTTTTTTTACTGCCTGTTGTCCAACATTTGTCACTCTTAAATAGGGTTGGGCATCGTTTGAATTTGGACGATTCCGGTTCCGATTCCGGTTCTTTGATTCGATTCCGGTTTCTAACAAAACAAAAAAAAGTTATTCAGAGTTATTTTTTGGACAAATCACATGAACTTCACCGTTCTTCAATTTCATGAACTTTTTACTATTTGTGAAATTTACCATGGATTATTCAAAGGGATGTTTTTACCTGTATATTTATTTTAATACATTTTTTGTATTATTATTTATTTTTCACAACAGCTTTATTTTTGAGAAGTTCAAGACAATACAATAATGCAGCTGTTACTGAAAACATGCTACAGAACATCAACTGATTGGCTAACCTTGTCATGCTTTGGAGAGAAAATATTTATGACAAACACAACGCTGCATTTTATGGGCAAGCAAAGAAAGTCTATCTACTCCAACCAGTCAATCTAAACATATGACGTATATGAATGTACAGTGTTTATGTATATGCTGCAGCTGCGTATGCTATAAGCTAAATATTAGCTGGATATGTGCATTTGTGTTTTGAACTTGTTGGTTCAATGTTGCCATTAGACATACTTAGCTGATTCTGACTTTTGGGTTATAAGCTGCATTGCGTCAGTTCCATGGCTAGGCGTCAGACGAATGAGCCTGCCGGGCCGGCCCGGGCAGGATCACCGACCCCGCAAAGGGCGACTGCTGCCACCGTGGCGGCTGCTGGGGAGATCCGTGGGCAGGGCCGGGCGAACGGCCAGAGTCGCCGGCACCGCGGCCCGCGCTTGCCGGCCGGTACGAAGCGAGCGGAGCTGCTGACCGAGAGGACCACGGCAGCTCGAGTGGAGGCGAACTTCAGTGCTATTGCGACGCAGCTTCGGCGGCAGGAGCGCACACACTTTTTTTTTTTTAATCGGTTGTACTTTGTTCGTAGCTCTTCCGCGCGGCTAACTAGGAATCGAAACTTAGCACAGACATTCTAAAATCTGAATGGTTTCGGGAGAACTGGAGTGATGGATCCGGTTCCACTCGATGCCCGATTCTCAGTGCCCAACCCTACTCTTAAATATACACAGTGGGACAGTTGTCGTGCCAGTATTCTGACTTAATATTTGCAAAGACCAAATGCTACATCTACTGTCTGACTATTTTTTGGTAATTCCATTCCAAAAGTACTTGTTATATTCATCATATATCTAAGATCATTTGTGAACATACACCTCCCCTCACCAGCTGCAGCGCCAGCATCCACCAACCAAACCTCCAGCCAGTCTCTCCACTCATTAAAGTGACATCCACCTAACTCTATCCCCTCACACACATGCACAACAATATGTGGCGGGGAGGAGAGAAGAGAGGAGGAGAGGTGGTGAGGTGGCGCTCAGCAGGGAGGCATTTTGGGGGGTGTTAGGTTGGCCGATAGAGGCAATGGAGTAACCACCTTAACCCTCTCTCTCTTTCTCTCTCCTCCTTACCTGCCTTCCACCACGCAGGGTATCCCAACCTTTGCTTGACCGCTGCGTACCAGACTATACAACTTTCACCACTGTGGGAGACTGGCTGGACGCCATCAAGATGAGCCGCTACCATGACAATTTCATCAATGCCGGATTTGCTTCCTTTGACCTGGTTGCCCAGATGACAGCAGAGTGAGTGGAGTCAATTCAGCTAATCAGGCCTAAAGTGATTGATCTGAGGTTGAGAGCAAAATGTGTGGAATGCAGCTTGACCTTGCCAGAATTTTAAAAAGGCTCATGGCGAAATTAAACATGATGAGGTGGTGATGATAGTGAAGAAGCATTCATGGTGTAAGTTTAGCGCATGAATAGCGATAACAAATGATGGAAATATGGCACGACTCACACAGTAACACATTATGAATTGCTTTACTGTGCTCCATTTTCAAATATACAGTATCATTTAACCCATTAAAGCCTGAAGCCCCTCATGAGACATCGCTCTAAAACCTACGGTAATCTTGGAGTCACCCTTGAAAACCTGACATTTTCGCCACGTACAAAATATTGTCTCAGGCCTTGTAGCAGATAAGCACAGGGGCTGAGATAATAGTACATAATTCCCCCCAAAAATGAGAGCTTAGACATGTGGCTTTTACACAGGGCCGAGTTTATTCAACTTGACTGTTTCAATCGAAGATGCAAGTGAAGCACTATTTAAAAACAAACAAAAAAATCGAGTGGTAATTACCGTGCTGCATTCTCTTACAAAGCCATTGAAGTCGTCATTGTCTACGAACATATATCTTAACCATACATCACGTTTCAATGGTTTCATGGCTTTAAAGTCCGCGAGCGTGCCGTCTATACATAATTTATATATAACTATATATAACTTGTTTACTTTTTGTTTTTCACCACTACCACTTCCTGTTTTATGTTATTCATCATACCGTGACTTATATCAGACCCCCTGCGATCGACTCTGCCTCCATTACTCCTCGAAAAAATTCTGGATATCCTCTGACAACTCACGATACCGTCACATGTATATTCTGATGCATTTCATTGGCTAAGAGACTGAGAATTGGATTAAAAAAAGAAAATGATGTATACACTCTCCCATCTTTAAAGGGAGAAAACATGCAACAGCGCTCCCGGCTTTAGTGGTAGAAACGCGGGTATGCAGTCCTAAATGGGTTTAACTCAGACTCATATTGTCTGTTTTTTCCCCCCAGCAACTGATTGTTGACCTTGAAAATTCACCTGCCTCCTGCTGCTGTTTACAAAGAGGAAATTATGTAATGGAACTCATGAAACTAGGAGGCCGGTGATGATCAAGTAAATGAATTAGGATTGTAATGATAAATAAATCTTCCTCATTAGCCGCGTAATAGGCACTAGAGGTGGGGGTAATTTGTTTCAATTTGGTCAGGCTGACAGGTGTGGTGTACTGTGGCTCTATGTTGCCCCAAATGGCCAGTAATTCCTTTAATGGCACCCATTTATTTTCATTTCATCCTCTGTCACTGTGCTGATGGGGATGACAAACTATGAAAAAACACAAACCTTACTGTATTTGTGCGTAGTTGAAGTGATACGCCCTCAGTTAGCTTTGGAGAGGATGAACAAGTGGTGTGAATATGTGTTCGCGTATGGGCACACTGTATTTGCATCTTTGTGTTCCGGGTTGGGCTCACATATAAAGCCAAAAGTCAAGCACAGTGTTAGGTATCTGAGTATATAATATTAGATTATCTACTATTTGTGTGTGATTGAACGGAGGGAACTAAGTCTGTGGCAGAGCCCAACAGTAAACTAATCGTTGCCCCAGAGGGATTGGATTAGACCCTCTTAAGTAATGATGATGCTCTCTCCCAGGCCTTGAAATGAGTGTATTTACCTGCATAGAAACCTCAAACAAACAAAAAAAAAAGGTCTCTAAAACCATGCCTTCATCAAGCAGTAAAGTGGATCACAAAATGTAGATTTGAAATTAAGGGTTGTGTAGGCAGAGTCGTGATGTTGTCTCTTCTAAATGGGACCTGCACAGACATTTTGCACGGCATAAACTCAAATGAGAAAAATAGCGCTTCTTGTAATTTATTCATAAATGAATCATAGGATGTACTTTCTCACTTTTCTGATTTACTTTTTGTAAAAATATGTCAAATGTAGCAAAAAAATGTCCTTCATTTTCTGTATACTGGTACGTTGTGCTGCAGACAGAATTAAAATCAAGTGTATGTATATGTATATTTGTGTGTGTATATACACTCTAAAAACAGTTGGTTTAAAAATAACACAATTTTGGGTCAAACATGGACCAATCAACTACTTGGGTCAATTTGATCCAACTCCCTGGGTTGTTTTTGCTGAAAACTGCCCGCTTTGGGTCCAATTGGACTGTTTTGTAAAACACAACGCAAGAAAGTGGGTCAAATTGACCCAAATAGTGGATCGGTTCATTATTTTATTTTATTTTTTTTCAATAACTTTTTCTTCTTTTTTCTTTTTTGGAAGATCCTTGGTTACAATCCATGGTGTTTTGTCTTTTTTGTTTTAATTATTGTGCATGATGATTCTCTTCTCCACTTTTCATACCCTTTACAA
The DNA here is from genome assembly GCF_054856515.1 of Filicampus tigris. Taxonomy (NCBI): domain Eukaryota; kingdom Metazoa; phylum Chordata; class Actinopteri; order Syngnathiformes; family Syngnathidae; genus Filicampus; species Filicampus tigris. The sequence continues at coordinate 9,346,292 of NC_141228.1, read as the reverse complement.
CTTTTACCCAATGAAAACATAAAATCTCTTGGATGGTACGTGTACTTTTTAGAAACTTACGGTAAGCTTTCGCGCATGTCAGACGGCTCTAACGTTCAGCTGCCTAACAGTAGCTGCACTTGCGATTTAATCATTAGCTGTAACTTTCTGGCAGTTTAACTCATGCCCTTTTGCTCACCTGCCAAGCAACAGCAGCATGTTCCCGCATTTCCCGTTTTGTTGACTTAAACTGAAGGAGGCATTTTATGGGTGCTGACCAAGCCGGTGGATCATTCTGCCTGTGTTTACTTGTGACTGAAATTAGATTTACAGTTCAATATTGGAAATGTGATGTTTGGTTGATTTTATTGTTTTATGACCAAACCACCTGCACTCACTCTCCCTTCTTCCTCTTTTACTCTTTCCACCATTCAGGGACTTGCTGCGGATAGGAGTTACATTGGCTGGCCACCAGAAGAAGATTCTAGGTAGCATTCAGGACATGAGATTACAGATGAACCAAACACTTCCTGTCCAGGTGTGAGGAAACAGACACCCGCAGCGGTGCAGTTGCAAGACGGCCAGTTTGAGGAAGAAAAGGGGAAGGAACCGTGCCAGATCGAGCCATTGGAAAATTCCAAGCTGCCTGACCCATCTCTCCCAATTAGACACTACAAAACTGACTTGCAGTGCCTCAAACTTGTTTACTTTTTGTTTTTCACCACTACCACTTCCCGTTTTATGTTATTCATCATGTACTTGTTTCTATTCAATCACAATTTATGTGTGTTCTGAAAGAGGGGTCAGTTTACCCATCCTGTTTGAGCCTCACCAGCTCTGGTGTAGGCTTGACTTTGCATGATTGTGTGATTTAGGGAGCTTGGCTTTGGTAAGTGAAATGTCACAGTGATCCTGATGTGAGAGCCCCCTTCCCTCTGCCCCGCAATGCAGCTTTGATGGACAAAATCCAATAGCAAAGAATGAACATGCTGGAAGACAAAAACTAAAAGGAGACACAGGACAATTCTTTCCCTGACGTTGTTTCACTGTGCATGTGTTGTCCTCCATCTTCATATTGAAGGTGAGTTATCTAAAAGGGCACTTGCTGAAGAATGGTGAGGTACTATGATTGACTGAAGTCAAACACCGGGTTAATCGTGGAGCATTGGCAAATGCTTGTTTAAGGACAGTTGGACTCTTGTTGACCTGAAGGAGGGGTTTGACAAGATCAGGATCACTTGCTCATCAACTGTTTATTTTTTTAGTCCACATCAAACTTTTTCCATTCTTTTTGACTTTCTTACATTTTGGGAGATTTGTGGTTTCAAAATGGCTGGTCAAACTGAAATACCCCAAGTGGACTCTTTCTGTGAACCGGGGACACAAGGACTGTGGCAACACAATAGACAGACCACTAGGCCTTTTTAGTGTGTGTGTGTGTGCGCGTGTGTCTGCGTGCGTGTGTGTACGTATGTGTAATTAAGTGTGCTTGGATGTGCAGGTGTGTCACGTTGCACACAAGTATACTGTACAATACAGCTTCCGCTATTTGCCACTGTGGAGAATTAACGCATGAACTGAACCATGACAAGGAGCAATTATATCTGGAACAATTATGCTATATTCTGTGGACAACTGTTAAAAACATCCTTTTTTTATGGAATCACAAGGTCAACTTTGGAGAAATATATAGATGCATATAAGGTATGCAGAGAAACCTATTGTGGACAACTTTCTACTTACTAGTACCTGGATTCAGAAATAATCAAAATTATTGTTTTAATTTGTTGACATCCTTCCCTATGTATTTATTTGTGCCCCACCCCCTCTCCCACACTTCCCTACCACTACTTACCAGATGGATCACAAGACCATTTGGGAAAGTGGACTAGAAACAATCAGATGGAAACGCAAAGAGGATTCAGCTGATGAATTGATGATGATTAAACAAAATAAATGACATATACAGTACATTGCCTATTGTATTTTTGTTGTTGTTCCAAAACGCAAGTACATGTTTTGTCAGGACCATTGGATAAGTAACTATAAAATAACAGATTCCTTGGCAATGTGAAATGAGCTGAAGGCATAGGGATGAAGAGAAAGAAGCGTAAGGGTGCTCTAGTCACAGGAAATAGTTAAAACTACAAACCTCATGTTGATCCTTAGAGAAAATTCACCTACCTTCGAAACCCCTTTTCAAAGTACTTGTTTGTAATCAACTTATTTTAGCATGCTTAGCATACAGTAAGAGTTAGGTCAAGCTTAAGTACATTCATCAACTACCCATGAGAAGAGTTCCATGCAAAGATCTTCAATAAACTTCAATAGAGAATCTCGAGCTGTCAGAAGACAAACCCATTGGTCCTGTCTGTCCGGTCCATTAATGCTTCTAACCAGTCTGACTTTGCTGGGACACAGTGAACACAGACATATGGCACGCTGACCTATCATTATCTCTCTTCATTTCCTGTCTGGCCTGCAATCATCCTGTCTCAGCTCAGCCGTCTGCAGATCAACAGCCCTGGCATGAACACTATCAAAACCTGCAGGCTTCACCGTACTAAATAATTGCATCAATCTCATACAGACCATTTGTGGAGTCACGGCTGTTAACTTCCAGACAGTGTGCTTTTTAAGTTTAGAGAGTGAATGCATTTATACGTGAATGTTACAGTAGATGCGATACTGTGTTGTTACTGGCCAAGCATATGTCTCTTCCGTATAGATTCTTGTTATTAATAGCCTTAGGGGAAATCATGCAAATCAACCATGTGGTTCCTATTTTACAATGCACATATTTTTCCACAGACTGCCACACTAGTACACTTCAGGTCCTATTCGCCTTTTAGAATGATGTTACACCACAAAATGATTTTGTCAGTTGACAATATAGCGCCACTCAATTAGGTTCAACATTGCAAATATAAATCCAGTATACCAATTTTCAGCTTGTGCTTCCATTTTCAAAATGGTACCAAATTATTGCTCCAGCTCATGCCACTGTTTGGCATCATCATGCTCACTGCAATGGTGAAGTACCCAAAGGAGGCAAGACAAATACAATCCATCGATTGGGTGAAAGAGATTTGTCATTCTCAAATGACAACGGGAATAAAATGAGATCCCAAAATCCGCCTTTTGTTTTCAAACAGCCACATACCAAGATGAAAGAACACAAAATGCTGGATATCCTCCATACAGTTTTGTCCTTAGTTTTACTTTTGTGTACCTCTTTGTTGCACTTGAATGAAAGCCTTCACACTATGCTGTTACAGTATAATAAAGGAAAAAAAGGATTTAAAATTTTAAATTGTTCTGTAGCAAGCTGAACTTTACTGTGGTGGAAACATGACTATGTATGTATAACCTAACAAGACAAAGTGGGCAATAATTAAGGGAGGCGAAAACATGTGTATATATACACAGCAGCAGACCTACCCACTAAAAGAAAAACAGTGCTTTGGAGTTTGCATGAACATTAAATTGCCTCCACTTCCACCACACAGACCATTTGGAGTTGTTAGTTCCCATGGGCAGTGCATGTAAGATTGAACATTTACACAACAGAAAATACTTTTGAATTTTTGGTCACCGTCATGGCTGCTTAAAAAAGGCTGGGTTCTTATGCCTGTGTATAATTTAATACTTGAACATGATTTAATATTTTTAGCGTAGCCTGTGTTTAGATTCTGACAAGATGTCCTTTCTTTAAGTCTGGTATATCATTTTATACATACTGCTACAATATCTCAAACCTTACCACAGTCCACTTTGCTGTCTTTGCTTCAGTTTTCAGTTTTAACAGACGGATATGCTTCGACTTTGTTCTTTCTCGACCTCATTTCACATCTGTTTTTCTTTTTGAATTGCAATATAAATGTTCGGTACACACCATAGGACGATGGGATTTATTATAAAGTGTTGGAGATAAAATTCTTCTTTGAAATGTATTGAGATTACTTAGATGTTGCAGGCAACACATGAAAAAAAAGATGACACACATTTATAGAAATATTTTTTAAATTGCTCTTTTGTAATTAAATAATTTAAGAAACATGATCCGCTATCCTGACTATGCTTGTGAAACGGGTGCTATTTTTTTCCCTGTGTTTTTTACAAGTATGATTTGAATTGGTGGTAAATGGTCCATGTAAGAACATATATACAGAATACTTCAACCATGCTACATGTACCTTTTGAGTGGATATTTATTCTTGGTATAAGAAACAACTGAAGACGGCTGGCTGGCTGGCTGGCTGGACAGATGGATGAATGGATATATGGATGAATGGATGGATGGATGGATGGATGGATGGATGGATGGATGGATGGACGGACGGATTGATGGATGGATGATGGATGTACGGATGGATGGACTAGCAAAAATCCAAAGTTACTCTTTGAAGATGGCAAAAACACGCCTTTTCAGGCTGTTGCAATAAAGTAAAAAAAAATGAAATCCACAGTGTGCCAACAAGGTGCAACACAGGCTTTCCTTGTATTGTATTTCCTACCCACCAATTAATATGAGTTCGTCTCCGAGGGCACTGAGCCAACGGTTTTGTTTCTCAGCTAATAAGAGAAAGATGCTCTGATCATAGATTCTTCCTCATCCAACCCTCGCCTTGTCCCCAGGCTCCTGTCTTCTTCCTATCCCTGTCCAATTACAGAAAATATAGAGCATTGCATCTGTAGCCTCAGTGTCTGGATAGCTGCAGATATTTGCAACACATTTTACCCCTTGATGTACAACGCAAAGCTGCAACAGATATTTATTGTGTTGCATTTGGCAGAAAGAAAAATATCTTATATTTGAGACGGTTTCAGTTTCACAATGTGCTGTATTGTACTGCTTTAGAGGAATTAAACTATAGCTTTCAAGTTGCCACAATTTTTCAGAAGCATTATTTTGGCAACTACTATATTGTATCCTGAAACACAGACCATATCATGCACATTGAGCTGTTTGTGAAGCGCTCCATCCGTGCTTTCTAATATGTCACGTTGCAGTGAACATATTGCAAGATGCACTGGTGCAGTGTAAACATTCCTTCATCTATTGATATTGTGTCACAATACTCCAAGATGGACATTATTGATTGTGTGCAGACGTGTTTCATCAAAATATGTCATATACTGTAATGTAAGGTAAAACGATTGGGATGTCAATAAAGTTAAATTTCTAATCCTTACTCTGGACAGTATTAGCATAAATATCAGTGTGCATTAACATGCCTTAGCCACATGTCGGTCGGGATGACCGACATGATCAATGCGAAACACAGACTCATGCAGGAGAAATGCACAACAATACATACTCCTAATCATCTCTCAACTGACTATGCCTCATCCTCCCCCATTACAAGTTTCACACAACAAGCTACTTTTTCTTCCCCCCTTTGCGCTTTTGCAGTAATCCATGTCTTTCATTCGAGTTGGGCACAGCTAATTGGTCACGTCTGTACGGTGACACAGGGACCCGACATAATTGCTGGACAAATAGCAAGGTGTTTAGCGTCGGACCTCTCTCAGCTGAGCTGTGCACAGACTCCAGTCAACTGGAAAACCCAATTACCGCTCCAACTGCACAATTTGCTAATTGGCAGGAAGTCCCAACAAAGATTTACTCAGGGTGCATATCTTTGTTTTCATCCATTATTAAAGCACTCCAGCATTGCAAAAACGAAAATATAAAAGAATTTATTACCATGAAAAACAATGCTAAACAGATGCATCTTAGCCTGATAGCTCACGCCAATATGCTTTCAAACTTGAGAAATGCAATAAATAATAATTTACTAACACACACACACACACGCCCCCCCCCACACACACACAGGCATACAATAATGTAATGTGAAAATGTCACAAAGACATTTAACACATTTATTAACCACAACAACAAAAAAAAAGTTACGAACCCCCCAAAATAAATGTATCTGCGTTTGTTAGCCTTAATTGTTGCCAGAAAAAATGTTGACATCAGTATATTTAAATGACTGGAACTGCTCACTAATTTAATTTAACGGCCCCACTTTGGGGTTGAAAGCATTTGGATTTAATATTCAGAAACAAAAGTGAAGAATGTTGAATCTTTGTGGGGAAAAAAAGCCCAAATACTTTTTAGCCACCAGTCACTACACCTTTTCCCCATGAGCTTAAATAGTGTGTTTTGTCCTCTCACGTTTTTACTGCATACATTATTTTACAAATAGCAACAATGTGAAAATAAATGTGAGGTGCAATTTAAAAAAAATCATTACATATATGTACATATACATGTTTGGAGGGAAAACTATTAAACTAGCATAAATTGCAACAGGCCTTTGCTGGCCCACATAAGCCTCCTATTGTTGATTGTTTGGGTGCAGCTGCATATAGGGTGCATCAAAATACACAACTTCAAAAAATCAATTTGTGGTGGTGCCAGAAATGTTCCATTAGGCCCAGAAATATAGCATGCACGTTTTTTCCACAATCAATCAATATTTAGACGTGCATCCACAAGTCTGAATGGGGATGTAGGGCCGGATGGGAACGGGCCGTCCGCTCCTCCGTCGCTACCAATGCCCAGTGGAGGGCAAACACAATCTATTGCTTCTGACGGATATCTGGTCCACGTGTTTCCGGCGACAGTGCACCAGTGACACCGAATGTTAGTGAGAGTCTGGAATTGCCAGCGCCCAACAGTCAGCGCCGGTGAGCCGATTTGCCGTTGAAAGAATACTGTACAGCATTGTGAGGGCAACCGATCAGTTTGTTGTCAGCTAACATGCGGTTATTTACTCTATACGACGTAAACCACCAGAAGACTAGGGAGGTGAGTGTTTACTCTATTCAAGTGACAGATTATTTATTGGTTATATAGTGTTTAGTGATTGCCTGCTCATTTTTATAGCTTGTCTTGCGCTGCCAATGTTTGCATTGCTGCTTTGAATATTGCTTTAACTTTCGATGTATTCATTTTTTTTTTACATTGCTATGATGCACTTGTGACAACCAATGCCGGATACCTATAGTTTCTTCACGGTGTATAAGCCTAGCATAATTTTGACTGGACCTTATGTCGCGATGAAAAATGTGGCACCAGAGTTCAGGGCGCCCGATACCAAAGGAAAATCTGATCATTAGAAAAGGCTTAAATATCCCTTTCAATATATTCGGATCATCCAAAGTCAATATATCATTTTGTAGTCAAGCTACTCCCTGACCACGAGTCTTGGAGGTGTTCAACTAAAATTTCAGGGAAGATATCAACAGCGGCTGCTTAGTGCTGAAGTTCGAATATATGCAATATTCCTTTCTTCGCAGATTTAATGGCAAGAAATTGGCCTTATGTGATCAAAGAAGAGCATCCCTCAGCACCATTGCCCGCTACAGGATCTCATGTCTTCCAAAGAATGCTTCTAGTTGGCTCAGGGCGCAGGCAAAGCTTTGGTCTGGGCACCAGTATCACAGAAGGAGATGCGATCATTATTGGTGCTAAACGGCCAAGTGGTCGACAGATCCTACGCTGCTTGATGTACCATTGCGACGCACAAATGAACACAACGAGACCCAGTATGCTGGGATACTTTCCGCGCTTCCAGAACGCCAAAAAAATTCCTGGAGCAGGTACGGCCATTCTACACCAAAGCCAATATCCAATATGACAAAATGGTGGCGCTACTTGACAAAAACAAAAAGCTGCGCCGCATTCCGCAGGCCAGACGCTTCACGGATGCTGCAGCTCAGTGGGTGCCACGTTTCTGCTGTGGGCTCCAAATGCTGAAGATCTCATTGACAACCCAGAAAACCTGGCCTTTTTGAAGGGAGACGGGGTGATTACATTTGGTGCACAAGCCAGATGACCTTCAAATGCAAGCCCCAAGAGAGCGATTCGGCACTGACTTCGGGAATCCAAAGTTCCCAGTACTCTCGCCTTCCCTCCGATTGACAGACCTCGCCAACGCTGATTGCTGGTTTGGCATGCAGCACCTGCACATCAATCCAGCGTTCCTTACTCTCAAAGTCGAGGACCGGGCCACAACTGCAACATTTCAGACTAGGTTGCCAAACGTGAATGCCATCACTACCGTCAACGACTGTGTTGAGCGCGGTATAAAACTTGTATCCGACTACCTGGGACCTGCCAGAGCGAGCAGCACCTGCACAATGTGCTGAAGGCTGTGGAGCATGACCGCTCTCTAAAGCCAAACCTCCGCCGTCACAAACGTAAGGCGGCCAAGGTCTAGCGGCTAGAACTGACAGGGTATGGGGCACAGCTGTGGCCAGTTTGTACAAGTACATGCTGATAGCAGGCTGATTGCTGAATGTCGTGCTAAATACAGCGTCTTCGTGGCTTATGGCATTGGCAATAATGGTGCCGTAAACGCAAAAACAGGCGTTTTCTCTATATATGTCGGCGTCGGATGCAGGTCTAAATATTTATGAAACACTACAAAACTCCATAAGATATCATTTTTTTATTTGATTTTAATTTTTTACCTTATAATTTGATGCGCCCTAAGCTTCATGTTCTTTCCGCGATATGGTTGATCATGTCTGCCAAAGCAGGGGGACAACAGTCAACACGGTCTCAAGCACATACCAAGCTGGTGACCTGAAGTTCATGGTCAAAACTCGACAGGTGGTGAGAATGTGTCACATGTAAGAGGTACGATAGCCTCCAGGTACAATGGGGCCGTTCAACAAGCACATTAAAGTGCTGCTGTGAGGAGATAAGACATCCTTGGGGCCCACTATTAAGATTAGAGTCTTAATTTACAGTAAACGGGGCGTAAAAGAAATACCAAGCATGACTAATAAATCACATGGCCTAACAGGAAAACTCATTGACAAAGGACAATTACCATGCATTTTACTTGCTGAACTAATGCTTTGTTTTATTTTCAAAGGATTTAATGCATAATTACATGATTACTGTGCAATTTATCTGAGTGAAATAGGAAATATATCATCCAGGTCGACATATCAATCTGTTTCTTCTGGAGTTTATTAATTTCAGACTCTACACTCTATGAGAATAAAAGAAGGGGATGCATTCAATATTTGGGAGTCAAATAATGACCACCAGTTAATATGACCCTTGTAGGCATTTGTTTGGCAAGGAACCACATTTGACTACGTATTGGGGATTGGTTGCACCTCACTATAAGGCATGTGTTTTCTCTCAGCCAATCAAAACTGGAAAAAATGACAGATTCCAAATGAAATCTAACCAAACACAGTAACCATTTTTAAAACAATGATGAGGAGAAAAAAAAAACTACAACTATATAGTAAGTACTGTACAGATTGTCTTTATGTTTGAGAAAGTTTTAATTTACTGTGACTGCCGAGTAAAGGGTTAAGCTTTTTGTGCAGTAATTTAAAAGAAATCATTTTTAGTGAGAGAAATATAAAAACTCAAAATTTGAGTTGGATAATCTATCTTAAATGATCCAAATAAAAATCGCACAAGCTGCTCACATTTCGAAAAAACAGTGGGGACATTGCCATCTCAAGGTCAGTTTTCCTCTCCATTGGTGCCATTGGTAGGCATGAAGGTAAGGGCCTTGTTCCTGCTTGACATCTCATTAACTGCTCGTCGATATTTATCAGTCTTAATCAGAGCTGTGGCAGCTCCGCTGTGATTACTTCCTGGGTGGGAAAGCAATCATACCTCGTCCTCCCTGCTGTCCTTGATTTGTGGTGTGTTAAACAGTCCAGCATGGTTGAAGGAGTTTGTGAGCCCTATGCAAAAACAGAGTGGTTTTGAAAAGACAGTATTATGAGGACTTTAAGATCCATTACATCTATGATAGATAGATAGATAGATAGATAGATAGATAGATAGATAGATAGATAGATAGATAGATAGATAGATAGATAGATAGATAGATAGATAGATAGATAGATAGATAGATAGATACTCTACATACATTTATACATACATACTAGTAGCCATTTAAAAAAAATAAGCGGTGAAAATGATGTTCACACATAAACTAGCCAAGCATGTCTTTCGTCATGTGTCCAGTTTTACCCCTTGACCTCACTAAAAACCTCTAACAAGGCCAAAGAAAAGCAGCCTAATGTCAAGTGGCATCCTAACAAAGGTGCGTCCATGGGGGGCATTGGCTAATGTGTTAACATTCTTCTGGGTTTCACAGCTGTGTGGGCTCTGCGGCCAGAGTGGTGGTTTTTTTTTTTTTTTGAACCAGGTGTCAGCTCATTATAGTCTCAACCTCACTTTCCAACCCTGCCATTGACCCACAAACAGTCATCGCCTGGAGATGTCATGAAACGAAAGCAGAGGTTAAAATGAGGCAAACAATGTCAGAAAACCAAATCTTTCTGTAGGTAAAGAAAATACATTGCGAAAAGTAGGGCATTGTTCGATTTCTCAAGTATTTCCCCCCCCCCCATAGACTGTCTGCACTGGCTCTCGTGCACTCAGTCCAATCAGACCATTGGGGTCAGACACTGGACCACTCACAGCCATTTGCTCACAGCAGACGCTTCGGATTGGATAAAACTGTGACCCTGCCCGTGGCCAGACACTGGCAACATGGTGGATGGGGTCATACACGGGCCACATCGTGATGCATCTTGGGTAAAGTCCTCTTTTTTCCAGGAAGGATGAGAGCAGTTGTGAAATAAAAAAAAGTAGGACAGCTGGTAAACAGAGACGCCATCATTCTGTTGAAATGAGGCACAAATCTGAATAATCTAATTAGACGTTCACACTTTAATGGTAGTTGTTGGCCTCATGTTACACCAGTGAGTTTTGTATTTAATCGCTGTAGCGAGACGAGCCTAAACACACAGAGCTCACATAGCGCACATTAGCAAAGATTTGCATCAAGCCTAATTTAGCAGAGTGCACTATCAGGATGCTAATGGTGTCCAATAAAGAACAATAAAGGCTTGGATAGTTGTGTACTTAGAGCCAACAATTACCTCTCATTACATAGATCGTTAGACCCATCATATTAAACACATGGAAAGTGCAGAACAAGATATATGCACCACACATATATATGTGCCTAAATATGTTTTAACATTCACTCTTGACAGTAACAACTATGATGAGATGGTTGATACAAGATAAAGAACTGATTGGACAGGTAAAGAATTTTTTTTTTGAATAGAATATCTAGACATCAATAGAATATCAAGATATCTTGGTATGTGGTATAATTCAGGGTTACATTTACAGGTAATTTATTTAGGCTAATTTAAGCATAAAATCGTGCTGTTTTATTGTGAAATAGTTTTTGTGCAGAGCTGGGCAGTCCATCCCTGGGCCAGACCGGTCGGATCCTCCGGCTCGGCTGGATGCCCATTTTTGGTGTGGAGGGGCTGGGGGGGGGTGACAATTTCTTTTTAAAATGGCTGGACTAAGCATGGCCAGAAGTGGATTTTAGTCTGGCCCACTAATCGGCCCTCATGCGTGTGACGTGCTCTTGAGGCGGCCAAATTTGGCACATCATGCACTTTGCTACTTCTGGAAATACGCCGTAGCAAAACTGCGGGGGGCGGGGGCGACAATGGTTATGAATACAGTCGGGGGGTCGCAGCCGGAAGGGTACCCAGGTCAAGGGTGAAGAGTCGTAATTTTGGGGGGTAAATTCTAAAATTCCTTCTGCTAATGCATTCACCCAAACTGCCTCAAATGGTGGAAAGAGCAGTTCAGCCTCCTCCTGCAGCATGGTACCACAATGGCTGATCTCACCATACTGCTGCAAATGCTGCAGCCCTTAGCAATGCCTGCAGTACAGATCCTGTCACACCCGAGGAATTCAAAGCTGTTCTGAAAAAACTCAACAGGAAAGCCCACGGCATCTGTGCAATAACTGCTAAGATGCTAAAGTCTGGCGTTGATAGCATTGTTGAGTGGCTCACCCACATATTAAATCAGGCGTAGGAGACAGAGAGGCCCCCCAGCGACCGGACCAGAAGAGTCATCCTACCCCTCTGGAAACCAAAGGGTGACAAGCTAGTCTGCGGCAACCACAGAAGCTTCACTCTTTTGTCCATCCCCGTCAAGATATTCACCAGGATCTTCCTTACCCGTGCTCTCCCAGCCATCAGAAGCGGTCGCCATCCCCAGCAGGCTACCTAACTGTTCCACAACAGACCACATATCTGCCGTCCGTCTAGTGATTGAGAAGACTTCTGCAAAGTTCAGCATCTCTGTATCGGCTCATAGATGTGAAGGCTGCCACCCTTCACTGTGTAGTTTCCTACAAAACCTTGGAGCACCACCTAAGATTGTTGCCCTGCTCAAGCTGCATTACAGCAATGCAGAGAGCTGTGTCCGTATTAACAGAGGAGACTCTGACTGGTTCCCCATCTCCGGTGGCGTTCGCCAGGCCTGCGTGGCCATTCCCTACCTCTTCAACTGCATCATGGACTTGTGTCCTTCGACAGCTACCACATGACAGACCTGGAGTATACTGATGACACCATCCTGCTCAGCAAATCCTTAAATCAGCTGAGAGATGCGCTACGCATATACAGTGAAGAGGCAGAGAAGATTAACTTTTACGTCGGTGATGGACCGGATCCACCTCCCCTGCAGCTTGACAACGGCATCGTAGAGCCTGTCAAGAGCTTTGTGTATCTGAGGTCCATAGTGACAGACAATGGAGACCTAAAACCAGAAAACTGGAAAAAAATGGTTCATCTGCTGGGCTCAACGCACTGGAATGGAACAGCTGTGTTGTAAACCTTATATTGGGTGGTGGTCTAAGCTCCTACTACATAAGATCCATTGCCTGTGATGAAAGCAACCACATAGTATACGCTGAGAGGCAGCGTGGCCCTTGACCAAATTGGGGCCTGATACAAAAATGTATTTGGATGACCCTCCAACCCCAACTCTCCCCATCCAAAATGTGTCATAGGTACAAAATGACCATACCATAAAATGCCATTTGACAACCTTCATTAACAGTAAACAGTTATGAGAGGTAATAAAATAAAAATAATTCAAATTAAATTATAGAAATATTAAATAAAAATAACTTCAAACTAAAATTAATAAATAAACAAATCTAAAGGCTATTACAGAGAAACATGTCTGCGTGTTCTGGATTCAAAGTCATCAATAGGGTCATTGCATGACAACTGCTGTGCAACAATATAAGTGATGCTTACAATCACCAAGCCTATTAAGTTATCTTATGAACAGAGCTAAGTCTTAATGAGCTTCAGTTTGGAAGGATTTACAGGGAGAATTAATGCAATGCAGAGGGCAATCCAGAGAGTTGGATAATGTACAGTGAAACATTGGAACGAACGACCCTGTTTACGAACAATTTGGGTTACGCAAAAAAATTGGGAGAAAATTTACTTGTGTTTACTATTTTTGGTCGACAAATGTCCTTGGTATGGACGTGGAAATGGCTTAATGTTATGCTTCTTCCCGAGCTGCGTAGCCATCATTGGCTACTACTTGTATCATTCAGCGGCGTAAGGTGGAAAGCATTTGCGTATGCAGGCGGAAGTTCCGCTTCCGTGTTATGGATCATCCAATCACAAATGTAATAGCTGTTGCATTTGTGATTGTCTTGGTGAAAGAAGTCTGAAAATCATTTCATTTTCATGATCATCAGGTTTTCATAATAATAATATTAATAGTAATAATGATGAAGTAACAGTAACCAATATTGTCATCTATGTAGTCAATATTCATCAATTTAAGGTCGAAATGGTGAAAAAATAAAAAGATACTTTGTGATATTGTGACAAAAACATTAAATGTCAGATTTTTGTTGCATTTCATTTTTCAACTGACAACATATTTGTTTTTTATACAATCATGTTTTTTTGTACTGTCTGCCTAACCTTAGACTAGGCCGTAACAATGGCAAACTTTTGAAACCGGATCAAAAGGTGGTGGAGGTTTTTAAAAGTAGCTGCGTTATCAAGGACGTGCTCATATTTGTTACATTCATCCATTCATGTAAAGTTCAAAGTAGCAAAAACTCAAGTTTTACATTATGTAAAGGTTGCCCTTAGTTTGAAAGAAAAACGCAATACACACATTTAATCCATGCTGTGCCCTATTGTGTTCAAGTGCACCTATATCCCACTTAAAGGGTCACATCTCATACCTCAAGGGCAGATAAATAGTATTGACATGGTAAGTTTATAGAGAGAAACAGACATCTGACATACCTTCCTGTTTAGATCTCCTAAATTGGTTTGAACTGCCGACCCTCTGGTCAACAGCTCAATTCTATCACTCTTAACTTGCCGCCATGTTTAGTTGCCATCATGTGGTTGTATTTACTGGCTGGGGTGCTTTTCTTTTCTCTGGACATACATCCTCTCGCTGGGCTAGTGATTATCTTCAGACTTTATTGACTTTGCCAGTGAACATGGTTGTTTCACACATGCGCACACACGCAAATGTGCACATATTTACAACATCCTTTAACATGAGATGTGCACAAAAAAATGTGTTCCTCGCCGCGCTCTCCGTGGCCATCGAAGCCTCGCCATGAAAAATAGACAAAAGATGGACTACAGACGAAAGACGGATTACATACATGGACTTCCGACTATGTTTAGTCCGTCTATTTAAAATTGTGTCCCGTTATTCGTCAATTGTCAGCAAAACAGGCGTCTGTGTTGGCGGATAGATGGACCGGTCCATCACATAGACGGCATGCCCAGCTGTGGAAAATACCAACCAGTAGTGCAAACGATGATTAGTAAATGATGGGAGGTGTCAAATATATACCTCAAACAACAATATTCTGGTCATATTTGTATTTATTCATTTTCAAAATAGGCTTTGATGCTCTTCCCACGTTGACTGAGATGTTGCACCAAAGGGAGGAGAAATCTGACTGTGATGAATAGCTTTCAATCAAGCTGCAAAATGGGTTCACACACCTCTTGGAGGGGACTTAGTCAGATAATTGCCATTAGCAAGAAAGGGTACTCAGATTTCTTTGTAAGGAAATAATTTCAATCTAATAGGATTTGTCTGTCCTACTCATAAAAAACATTTAACCTTGTAAAAGATTAAATGTCTCTTTGAACATATTTAAAAATGATTTATGTTCACCGGAGACTTTAGCGGAAGCTCAGCTTAATTTGCGTGAGATTCCAAAGTTGTTGGGGTTACTGAGTGTTGCTGACTAAGAATTTGGCAACAAGGACATTTAACATCAATCTATGGAATTTAATCAAAGTAAAATGATACCACAGGACAGTTTATTTTATTACACCATTGTATCAAGAATCAATAACATTTATGAGTCATTGGTGTCATTTTGAACAGCGTTGTCTGGATTTACAGAAAGACAACAAATCAGTAAACAGCAATTTGTGAGCAATATTCCAGTGCAAACAATCCATATGCAATCTATCACCCTCTCTCAATGAATGCACAAGAGGAATCATCTGCTTTGTTTAAAGTGCCTCCTATGCACTTACATTATCTTGTCACAAGGTGCTTGCAATTAGCACAAGTGTTTCAAAGGAACATCTAGCACAGAACACAAAACCATTCAGCAATCAGGAGAACAATGTTCCTGGGAAATTACCTAGCATATGTTTGCTTTCAGTCAATGCGTCAGCAAGCATGTGCTCACCTGAGTTGAACATGGTACACGATCTGGCTGATAGCCGGGGTATTTAACAATTGCCTGGAAATGTCATACTGTGCTAAAGGGGGAGTGTGCAACTTACTTGTGGTACATGAGACCATGTTCTTCTCCTGCTTCTTACCAGTAATCAAACAAGACCCAGGGCCTCTCTGCAAAACCAATGATTTTTTTTTTCTTTGATTTACAGTGGCCAGGATTGATGACTTGTGTTTATAAAGAAAATAATCTATGGATTTCGGCTAGTAACAAATTAAATAAATAATAATCGGAAACACAGAATGAGCAAGTCCTGGTTTTACAAGAGTCAACAATAATGTTCAAAAAGAGATCAAATCATCATGCTCTACTGGGAAGGACCATCACCAGGAGTTGTTAATGAAATCCATGTATTAATGATAACAGTTTATTCAGAAATAAGCCACAAAATCAGGAAAGTTGCAGTGTCATTGTTTCATATCACAACATGATGACATATATTGTACGTAAATGGGACACATAATTGTTGTCTAGTGCAGTTTAGTTGGGGGCAAAGGTCATAATATGTGTTTGGATCTGAGTATTCTGAGCTCTATGTGAGATTTGGTGCTTATGTAAAATGATTATCTTTATTGTGATGATATTGGTATGAATAAATACCCACAAGTGAAGGCTTAATTTCTTTTACCATATCATGTCAAAGCAAATACGATATGGAAATAGGGTTACACAAAATCAGCATCTACTTTATGTATCACAAAGAATAAAACAATATTTATGCAGCACATATGAAAATGTACTTCGGGCTATCGGTGTGTCTTTCAAGGTGTCTGGGTTCAGTATGAGAGTAAATTTAAGCGATAAATCAATGGTTTTAATATGATTGCATAATGATCTATTCCACCTTTGAAACTCAATAGTGCATGGAACTCAATTTTGTGTCACTCGCTTTGCACAAACACTGGAGCATAATCCATACTAGCCTCCTTGCAATTGAAGCTTACTTTGCCCCAAAGTGGAATAAAACACGATTAATGATTTCAATTACTTTGACCCAGCATGCCATTTACAGTGCCTAGAGTCTCGGCAGAAGGAGACTTACAGCATAAAAAAAGGCAGTGGTGAAGGACATTTCCTGGGAGAATGATTCAGAGCGGAGGCTGGCCATTTGTGCTGGCTCATCAATGGGGGAACAGACCTTCTCTTTGTATTTGGGCTTTCCCATTAAGCTTGGGAAACACATTCCAGGTTTGAACTATTGATGCTGCTGCCTGCCATGCTCTCATGGAGGTCTCAGGTAATAGCATATTGACTTAAAATGTAAATAATATGCCTTGAGCATTTAAAACAAGAATCATATATTTCTCAAATTAATGATAGGCCATACATGTAGGCACCAGACATTATTTCAGTTGAACATTGAGGTTTTGTACTCTTTGTCACTTTACTTACAATTGGAAAGGAGGGGAAAAAATTCAAACACAGTTTAATACACACATTTACACTGAACATATCTTGTAAATCAGGAATGCCCAAGTCTGGTCCTCAAGAGCACCTATTCAGCCCGTTTTAGACATCTCCCTCTTCCAACACACCTGATTCAAATGATAAGATCATCAGCAAGCTGTGAGAAGTCTCAGAACGATACTGATGTCATGAAAAGTTTTTCAAGAAAAATATTATTTTGGGACATATTGTTAAAGGAATATGCAGTTTCCTATATAGGGCTGCAAAACTGTGTCCATATTGTACAAACCTATATGGAAACAACTTTTTTTTGCTATGCTAACAGTAGAAAAGTTATAATTATAATAATAATAATGGTGACAAAAAGAAAAACTGACAAAACTGATATACTTTTAAGCCTTAAAGCCACATTGGGTGTATTTAGTCAGATAACCTCATAGACCTATAAGACACATGGCTTGACACTAAGTAAACATTGAGTGTTTGGAGAATTCGCTTCACAAGAACCACACTTACATTAACCCTTTCTCACAAGGCTTAAGAATCCTCATTATATATGCATATAGGTATAGGCAATGCATATGTGATTAGATATCTGATCCTATTTAAACAATATTTATAGATCACCAAGTCTACATTAGCTAAATAAGAATCATGTGCAAATATTGTGCAGTTCCATTTTCATACTTAGACATTGTCAGACCGAGTTGCAGACGGTATGGAGGTCTACTCTCCTGACTTCTTTGCAGGCAGCATGGATTCAATTTCCACTTTGTAATAGTGTGTGTTTGAATGTTTGTCTGTCGCTATGTGCCCTGTGATTGACCGGTGACCGTTTGAGGGTGTAATCCACCTTTTGCCCAGAAGTCGCTGGGATAGGCTCAAGCCCCCTGTGACCCTGAACAGGATAAGCGGTATAGAAAAAGGATGGATGGATTTTGTGACCAACACAAATCCCAGATTGCAAGCTTGGCTCAGGCACAGGTGTTGAGTATAAGTGTGACGAACGTTTTTTAACAAGGAGAACGACACAGGTGTTGCTCGTCACGCTAAACTTCAAAGCACTGCTGCAGCCTTTGATGTCAAGGCGTGCCGATACCTGAGTGTGACACACGGGCACAAATCCCATTTACCAATAATCCCTCCTTTTCATACATCCGACATCAAGCAAATATGAGGAGAAGAAAAGATAGAAATACAAAACAAAATGTGTTAAGTGGATTCTTTCGTCGCCTGTAATCTCCCCCTCTGCCCGTGGAAATCAGCAGTGAGGTCGGACAGTAACAATGCCCTTTTCAGCAACCGATGAAAGCGTTTCAAGTCATTCCCTATTCTGTGGGGGCCTTTGTGTTACTTATCCACTTATTCAAATCTATATAAATGTCAACGTGTCCTATTAACAAGCTGAGAAAAGGAACTGAAAATGCTTTGATATGTATGCTAACAAAAGTAAAAAGATGAGCAGTGAAGGCATTGTGAACACTGAACATCGCCAGTCTTCGTGACCTGCTCTTCTTTGAGGTAATCTATACAATGTTCCATGTAGCTGTCTTGATTAGCGTGTAAGAAATTATGTGATGCTTTTAGGTTAAACCCACACATTAGGTATTCAAGTATAACTGAGATCAGTGGAATAAAAAAAAATGTCTGTTAACACCAAAACATGCTAACGCAACTGATGGTACATTCGCCTGACTTTGGTGTGGGCAGTGTGGGTTTGATTCCATCTAAGTGACAGTGTGAACGTGAGTCTGAACGGTTATCTGTCCCTACGGTATAGTATATGTGCCTTACGACTGACAGGCAACCAGTTCAAGGTGTAGTCCACCTTTCAGCCAAAGTCAGCTGGGATACTCCTCAGCACGCAACGGCCACAGAACAGAATGAGCAGAATGAGAACAGGTGAATGGCTGGAACTGGTGACGCAATAAGCGCCAACTGTGAAGTTGATTGAGCGCATCAGAAAAAGTAATTCCTCAAAAAGGCCAATAATTACTAACAACTGAAACAAGGAAACCTATTGATATGGGATTGAAGTCATTCTGTGTTTGATAAAGCTGAGAAAAATGAAAATGAGGGGCCAAACTGCGTTCAAATGTCATTAAAAGTTGTAAATCCTACTTGCGAACCCGGGCTAAATTGATGCCCCTGGAATCACAGAAGAAAACGTTTCCATCATCCATCATTTTCCTCCCACATTGCAAAAACATACGTTAGGTTGATTGAATGCTCTACATTGTCCCAAGGTATGAATATGAATAATTGACCTTCTATGTGTCCTTTGATTGGCTGACGACTAGTTCTGTGTGTTGATCACCCAAGTCAGCTGAGAAAGGCTGATGCTCGCCCATAACGGGTGGATATTATTTTATTATATTTATTTTTATTCATTCGTTAAGATACACTTTATCAGCAGTTTTCACCACCCACTCTAAATGAAAATTGGTATGTGGACGTATCACTCACTATAGGATCCTGGCATGAAGGATGGAGGATCACGGCATAAATTGTAAAGTGTTAAATCTTATACACCTGTACGTGTTATTAGCTAAATCAAATATAATGGACTTCACGTGCCACACTACATGCTTATTGAGGTTTGCATTAGACTGGAACACTTTGAGGTCAAATTGTGAAGGTTCCAAGTGAGTTCCAGAGCTGGGCACTTGACCCTTTTTTGCCGGTCCGACCCTCCACCCTTGACCTGGGTACCCTTCCGGCCTCGCCCTCCCACCCTTATTCATAAAAATTATCACCCGCCCCATTCCGGCAATCGCCCCCCCCCCATCCCCCCCCCCCCCAAAAAAAAAAAAACGCACATGACGCCGCTGTGGGAGGGATGCTAACGGCAGAGGTTTATTCAAAGATGATTAGCTGGCTAATTTACTATTCAAACTATTCAAAGCTGTGGACACACTTCAAATGCGCCACTAGTACTGACCAAACTGCACGTGATTACTTCCATTGCGAGCCCCGGGGTTGGTTTTGTCATATAATTATTTGGGTCCAATAGACAACATGAAGTCGCAGTCAACAAGTTACTTATTTATTTTCCATACTTCCCCTCCTTTACACGTCCCGGCTTTCAAAATAAAAGCATTCCAGCAAACCACTACACAGCAGGTTTGCTATGGCGTATTTCCAGAAGTAGAAGACGCCAGAAGAAATGCATGAACTCCACCTTGATGTGCCAGTGTCATCCTTGAGTACTGCGCGCAGCTTGACTATACTCGTGGAGACAAGTTGTTTTGAAACAGTTACGTTCCAAGTTGGGGGGGTGTTGCTTCAAAAAGACAGCGACAACAATGGATATCATGCCTGCTACAACCATAAAGGGATCGAGATGACTATACGATGCATTTAATTGTATTGCGAAAACGATCTGGAAGGTGGCTGCAAAGGGGGAACGTGGGTGAGTAGCTTCTTTACACACCCATACGTGACATAACACCCATGCCTCTGCCAAACTAGTTTGCTTTGCAGCAGCAACGAGCTGCGTGGTGCATCCTCTCCTCTGTGGGAAACTGTATGTCATCGCAACATGTTACATAATAGACCGATCAGAGCAGCAACAATTCCTGATGTGTGCGTGGCATGTGTTGCAGACCTGTCGACAACAGCACATTGCGTCTGTCATGTGTATCAATGCGGCAGTTGTTTGTGTAAGAAGAGACGTGGGACAGCAGCGTGCATTCATGCTTGTCTGTATTTCCTTATTGTCACACCAGGTAACCCGCGCCTTCCACCTGCTACTGGGGCATACCAATACAAGAGGGGGGTCAATACCACAATCCCTATAACAGCAGTTGTCGCTTGCGCTGACGCAGGAGTAGAAAGAAGCCTAAAAAGAAGCCTTTAACCGAGTAGGATGAGATGAAATTCGGCCGCGACCAGTCACACGCATGAGGGCCGATTAGTGGGCTGGAACAAAATCCATTTCCGGCCATGCTTAGTCCAGCCATTTTTTAAAAATTGTCAGCCACCACACTCCACCCCAAAAATGGGCATCCGGCCAGGCCAGAGGGTCCGACCGGTCCGGCCCCAGGACAGACTGCCCAGCTCTGGATAGTTCTTACTTCTCAACATTATCTGACTGCATTAGCCCAGAATAAAGTCACCAATAAGCCACCAATAGCACACAAAATACCCCTGACTGAAAAAGAACAAAAATGTTAATCAAGGTTTTTCCACTACACAAATCTATGAAAAATGTTCTGAAATTTTGACCTAAAAGGCCAAACTGCATTGAAAAAAATATATTTTACTGGAAAAAAAAAAGTGCATGAGTACATGGACATGCCACAATGGCACCTGTCAAACACATACACCTTCGTCCAGATAAAAGGGAAGGAATTCCTGCAGTATCAGCGAGTAAGACAGTAGCTCGATTTGACATGGTGGATGTAGAGTGACAGATGATATGAGAAGAGAGTAAGGCTGACCCACCCGGTGGGAGGGCAGCATCAGGAGTCTGAGCATGTCAGCACCATATCTATCATCCCCCACATATTAGTGAATGCAAAAACTATGAAGTATAATTGCTAATTAGGCGAGGGCATGAACCCGCCTTGAAAGAAAATCTGAACATTCCTTGGTCCTCCCGATGGTGCCCTTCCACCCACGCCATCAGGCCCAATCTCTCCTTTGACACCACTGAAGATAACTGCCTTCACCAACAGCCATGCTGTTCTATCATTTGGAAAAAAAAAAAAAAAAACAAAGGCGAGGGAATAAGGGAGGGTATGGCGTTTGAATTGAGAGTTGGGGCTAAGCCATTCGGAGATCTTAGAATGTAGCTAAACAAGATTAGAATTGGTCAGCATAGGGGTAAAAAGTAGCATGCTACATGGGGGGTGGGGGGTGGGGGGGTGGGGGGGGGGGACAATGGGATGGAGTTTGCTTGGAGGGACTAGGAAAGGAAGACAATAGTTAGATTAGCCATCTGTGGGGCTTCTGGTGCCTGCTATCATTAACTGGCTTAGGGCACCACAGTAACACCAGACGCCCTCCTCCCCACCCCTACTTTAAGCTTTGTGAAACTTGTGCACGGCTGCTTGTGTGTGACATGTTGTGGCAGGATGACGTTTGATGGAATTGAAGATAGCGTATCGAAACATCCAGGCATAAGTACCCATGCTTAGAAACATTTGTATTTTATGTGCAGCCCTTGTATAGTTGCCAGTCAACACACACCAATTTTGCATAACCTCCCCATGACACCAATATCCCCCCGCCACCTCCGGCATCACTAGTCCCAATTCAGGGACACACAGTTTGACGTGTTCTTTGTCTGCCTTTTTTGTTAAGAAGATCAGGAATTTTGCATATCACTGAACGCCAGTTGGAGGAGACACATGGCCAACACTGGGATCTAATTCAAGTATGTTAGCAGTTCTCTGTGTTAGGAGAGGGGAGGTAGGAGAACAAAGAGGGCAATGTATTCAGTTCACATGGGGCACTAATGCTGTTTTGATTTTTCATGGGGGTAAATGATGAGGAACCACACTGTACATTATCATGGTCAAGTAGCTACCACGCTGGCTTTATTAACTATTCTGTACAACACCAATTTCTCAAGTCTTGGTTTGGACTACAAAAACATATTTTCATGAGAGTTGTGTCAAATTGTTTATGAATGGATTTTCAACATTAAGTGCAAAATGGCAATACACGTTCCATAACAGTTAATTTTACATGACGTGTGCAACAGCTTTCCCTGTCAGGTGTTTATAATATGCATGTGAAATAAATGTCATGATAGAAGGTGAAAATGAATCCATTGCAGTTGTACCATTATTTTGTGAAGTAACTTTAAAAAGACTAATGATTATTGGTACTATTTTGTCAACATATCAAGAAGCTGTAAGGGCCAAACCAAAGAGGTAAACAAAACAAAAAAGAAATATTGTAGTATTATATACAATATAGTAATATAATATACAAAATTGTATTTGTTTTTCAAGAAGAAAAATCATAAACTTATTAAAAAAAAAGTGTCATATATGAATTGGGTATAAATATTTATAAAAAATACACTTCTTGTTGGACGAACCAAAACAAATGAGTTGATTGTAAAACTTATACGCAAGTGTAACTTGGTAAGATACTTGACAGTCGCCATCTTAACGCAAGTTCATGCTTATGAATGTGAGTGTGAGATTTTATTCTTGTAACCTTACACAGTTTTGGGGAATACAAATATAAATACAAATTTATGCTTGTAACATTAAGACATTTTGTTATAACAATTGTATTATCAAATTAGAGTATTTTCCTTTCATCCGACCTCAGATAAGAGGAAAATTAGAGGGATGGATGGAATATTTTCTTTTCTTTTGTGGGTCTTCCAAACACTTTTTAAAGCAAATATGGCTTGTGTTCAGGAGAATTTTATTGAAATTAAATTTAAAGTTATACTTAAAAAAAAAATTGTGGGAATATTTAATGATCATGATGGATTTAATTTAAATTGTTGCCACAAAGATTTTTTGCTTTAATTAGACATGACTTTGTTTAATAAAAAAAAAAAAACATATTGGGTTGTACCAATGAGGCATATTCCGGTTTCAGGGTATACTGTAGATATAAAATGTCATGGTTTTAAACCCGTTAAGACTACATCAGAAGAGCCTTTTTTTTCTTTTTTTTTTTGGAGTCATCAGTGCATGCAAAGTGACATGACCCCTTTCCACTCCCACTGTTGGTGCGAGTGAGGCGCTGCAGCTTGGTAGAAAAGAATATGCCATTTACGAAAGCACCACCCATCACTCACCCATCACGTGGCAAATTCAAGGTAGCCTTTATATATTACCATAAAGCTGTCTTGAAATGAATGTTTGCAACCAGCTTCAACTGAGGCAGAAAACATGACTAATTGTCATGGCTAGCCTCAATTTCTCTCCGCTGTGATGTTACTTCACAAAGCAGAGAAGAGCAGAGAAAAAGCTGCTCATTTTCTGAAAAATAAATAATTTTATTATTTCACAACATTGACATTATATAATACATTTTAGAGCTGTGATTTACATTGCATTGGAACCACAATATTTGTGTTCATTGTTAACATATACCGTCAGAGTCTGATACTGACGAATGCCGTAGCAGTGTAATTTAAATGTACTTTTCACAGAAACGAACATAAATGAGTTTTCGTCTAACAAGTCCTTTCAAATTAACTTTAACTTGAACAATTCTGTGCTGTAGCCGAGGAGATTAATATCTTGATAAAGGCGTAATCATCATTCAACCACAGTTTCTTCCGCTTTACATCAATAGTCCCGATGCAGTCATCTTTGCACCATCTTACCATCTGCCATTTTATTTGGCTGAGAGTTACGTCGTAAAGGTCAAAGATGACTGAGCATGTATTGGGTGTGTTTTAGCAACAATGTACCAATATGTTCATGTTTCATTATGTTGCTTGTAGCATTGTGACGTCACCATGTAAGTCTCTCTGGCATCTAAATGGTTACCTCTGTTTAAGTGGTCTAATTGTCACTATGCCAATCACCAGGAGATGCATTTACAAGATTTACATTTATATACAAATGGAAAGGGCACCTGAGCATTACTCCTACTGGAGCATGGAAGAAAAAAATGCCTCTTCAACATTGTAGTCTCTAGGATTTTTTCATCCCGAGGGGCATTTGTGAAGTCAGAGGTCATTAATGTTTGATGCTTTGTGCCCTTCTACATACTGTAGATGAGGTGGAACTTGCCTTCTGCAGCTGAAAACAATGTACCATTTATTATGACTATGGGTCGGGTGCAATGCTTCTCTTCTCTTAATTGATTATCTGGAACATCCATATCTGACACTGGAAGCATAAAGCCTAATGCATTATACAACTATGTGGTTTGGTAACATAAAAATGTATTCCGTGAAAAAAAATGATTAAATGATTTAAAAAGCCTAGCAGGGTCTTCAAATGTTGTAAAACAGTGGTCCCCAACCTTGTTTCCGCCATGGACCACTTCATACAAGTCCATAAATTTCACAAACCGGTTCATACAAGTCCATAACTTCCCCGGACCGGCAATCGCGGGGCCTGGGATGGGGGCTGACTAATAAAATGCTACAATAACAAATACGAATTCACTGTGTTTTTTATGTACCCTAATATGGTCACAAATGTCAAGCAACAGCCACTAATTATAAAATGCATGAACGAGCAACACAAAAAATTGGATATTTTTACAGATATAACAATAAACGTGAGGCCACATTTTTATGTGACTATATTAGTGGCAACCTCCTGAAATGTGCCAATTTAAGGCACTACAGAACAAATATAAACTTATAAACACTATATAAATACTATAACTTATAAACAAATGCTTTATCAAGAGCTGTTCAGTGCTTATTGTGCAGAGCGAGCTTCGTACATGGTCTGTATTTTACTTATCTTGCTTGCTTGTGGGTTTAAAATTAGTGTAACACGACCAAGACAATTGGCATCTTGACATGTGTCAAGAGTCTGTCATAGACGGGTTTTACATAGAGAATCACTTTCGAAAATGAAATATTTTTCCTTCTTCAGTCCAAAGTGACCGGTCCGCGGCTCGTTGGTTGGTCACCACTGTTCTAAAATATATGCTGTAGCCATTTCTCATTGTCTTTGACCCCTGAATGCAAAAAACATTTTCAAGATAAAACTATCCATGGCACTGCGAGGTAATAAAATATTTTATGCTGTCACCTAATTGGCTATTACTTAACAGATTGTCTACTGGTGAATTCACACCTGCTTTTGCCTGATTAATGCCATTGTCTCATTAGAACTTCTGATGGCGCCGCAGAGATTCAAGCGGCACTTTGTGATGGCGGCCGTGTGCAAACTAGAGCCAGATTAATGGATCATGGAATTGTTTATTAGCGCTCCAACTGCCTGAGTGGTACTTTAAAAATGCTAATTGCTTGTTGTTTCCCCCCCACCCCACCATCACCTTTTGAGTGCTCTTTGAAGTGCTGCCGCACTATTGCAACGCTAACATTTGGGTACGAGAACTGCATTTGGGGTGGAGATGCAGCTCAGATCCACTTCCACAGAAAGGTCCTTGTTCCAATAAAAACAGACTCCCCACTCTGCCTCTGACCAGTCACTTTAACAGATGTTTAAACCAAAGGAATGTGTTTTGATGTCCTTCAGAAGAAGCCAATTGAGTTATTATACGTCTGTCCTTGCCCAACATATCTGATTCGGTATTGGAGGCATGACTAAACAAGCTTCATATTCAGACAAATGTATTATTTATTGTTACACTACCTCCACACCCTCTCCAGCCCACATCCTTACGTAAAAGGCAAGGTTATGGGTCAAGGGCACACTTTTGAACTTCGACTGAGCTATGAACAGGAAACTGCTGAACAACCACAATTAGAGACCTTTGTGGAAAAAGCAACATCTTCTGAATGGGTTACTACAGCTGCAACAACATTAAATCACATCAAAAAAAAAAACCTCTGTAAGAAACATATCCACATGTATCCTGCATTACAGAAGACTACTAGTCTACATCTCAAAAACATGAAATATTAATTTATTCATTTTATTTACAGTCTGGTCAGTCAAGCAGAAATGTCATTGCAGTGTAATTGTAATTGTAGAGAATGCATGCTATAGAGCAAAACAGGAAAACAAAAGTACACATTATGTAGCTATCCCTGTATCTTATCTCTGGATGTTGCATTATTACATTAGTCCACAGTCACCACTCTGCTGCAGCAGAGTGGTTTCTCAAATTCTTTTGTCATACAATCTCTTTACAATGGCCAGCATGGCCAACAGACAAAGCAAGAGGTAAATACAGGAGAAGTTGTTTATCGGTGTACTGTTTATAAGTGGGAATGCTAACTGGTCAAACCGAGGGGGATAACGCTTGTATTGTGCATGAGTTATTTAGTGATATAGTCCATTGAAATCGCTGTAGTATGAATAATGTAAGAGTTAGTTACTTAGTCTTAATATAGGGTTGGGTTTTGGGTTGGGGTCATATTTTATGGTCAGTCATTAAAGAGGCAAAATCCTTGAATAAATTGCCAAATAAAAAAAGATTTATAAATTGCCACTTTTGAAAAGGTAAGACTTCTTGCTGTGTTTAGAATGCAATATGCACAGTCACACTTAATGAATGCATGCATCCAGTCTAAATTTTTTAACGATTTTCTGCACTCATCTTGTCATAGCAGCGCTTCAGGAATTATTGCTATCTATCTGAGAGTGATGGCTACGGATCTGTGGGAGATTGTGAAGATTAGGTGTCCTCCTAGATTAGGGTTGACAGGGCGCCTCAGCTCATCCTCTCTCTCCCCTGGGTATTTACAGAGCACTTGCCTTGCCCACAGGTGGCTAATATGCGGTTAGCTGGGCCTCTGTCACCCTCTGAATGGCTTGTGTGCACATGTGTAAGCTGGGGTGGGCGTGCAGAGTAGCAAGCGATAGATGTGGTAGTGTAAAGGTGCTGAAAGGCAGCTGGGTAATCAATCAAACAGCTAAACCTCTTGTGTGTGCACATTGCAAGCTTACACAATGGAATGCAGCTCATACACGTGTTCACTTTCAATAAAATCTGACAGGTTTCCTTTATTTGTTGTATGCACGGTGATTTAAGGCTTCACAGACTTATTTTCCAAGTGTCTGCAGATGGCGTTCAACTACGCTCTACATATACAGCGTTTAAATCGGTACAGAGAGCAAGTTTCAAAAGAAAGTATGACCAATTCAGATTTGCTCAAAATCCAATATAGTTTGGCTGTAAATATAGAAAAAATATTTTCCTGCTGCAATTTAAGTCCAAGTAAATGGAACTTCAGCGTACTCTGCCTCTCTCCCAACGTCAGCTAGGGGAGGCTCCAGCCCACCCGTGACCCTAACGAGGGCAAGCAGTATAGAGAGTGGATGGATGAATGAGACCGAGCAGGCCATTGGTCGTGTAGTGGTGTGCATACAGCTGAATGCCATGCAGGTTCCATTGGATTTATTCTTACTTGAACATCGCAGCACAGAGCTTCCATAGCAGCTAAACGGAGAGCTACAGCAGTGCACCACTAAAATTAAGACTGCCATCAATGTCACCCATCAGTGTTTAGCAAGACATGTATAATCAGATGACCTGCAATAAGAGAATATAAAATCTGTGTAATAAATAAATTAAAAAAATAACACCTGGCAAGATCAGATCTTAGAGCGGCAATTCTTT
The DNA here is from genome assembly GCF_054856515.1 of Filicampus tigris. Classification (NCBI taxonomy): domain Eukaryota; kingdom Metazoa; phylum Chordata; class Actinopteri; order Syngnathiformes; family Syngnathidae; genus Filicampus; species Filicampus tigris. Next base: position 9,318,057 of record NC_141228.1, on the reverse strand, counting down.
ATGAAGTATATTTCAAGTATTTGGAGAATCAAAAGGTGAGAGCAGAACAGAAAATTCCGACCTCAGACTGTTGACAGTAGGACACAATGCTGTGACTGTAGACAATAGAAACATGGATTTCTCTAGTTGATATAATTAGGGACATAGGTAGGAATAAAACATATGCTCTGAAAATTAAAAAAAACACGTGGGATTTTCACTCCCCAGCATTTACTTCAGCTTCTCCCATCAAGGAATAACTTTTAAGGGACATCACAATGTCTTTGCCGATGCAAGTAGACACTACATCATGCATGCGTATAAACCAGCAAAAATGAATGTCCGCTCCGTGATACATAGTACGCATGACATCACATGGTTTTACACTGAAGCAATGAATATTGTTAATTTAGGAAGTCAACAAAAGTTTGTGAAAAATGTTCTTTGACACCTCGGAACCTGTCACTATTTTCAAAGGATCTTACAACTTTACATGATACTTCATCAAACTAGCCCCCAAATACTTTAATATCCAATCAACATCAAATCAAATCCACCATCAAATCCATTTTACCACACACATACAAACATGGACAGCACCTTTTCCTTCTTCTTCCCTCTTCACACCAAAACCACCGGACATTCCAATAGCTCCATACACCCGTTTAAACAATAGACTAGTTTGACCACACATTCTGCCATAATTTTGCACACCTCTGCTGTATCTGTATAACTGTACCAAATTTGTTATCTGCACTTTTATCATCTTTTTGCAGACTTCTGTTGTGTTAATATTGGTGCACTATTGAACACGTGTATTTCTTTGTGGTTTTCTGTATTATGTATGTTTGTGTGACATAGCTTCTTCTTGAGATTTTACTAATGCAATTCAGCAAAAGCAGCACAAATATTTTTTATCTTGAATCAAAGGGTACAGAGCAATGTGTTCCTCCATTCTATTGAAGAAGTATTATAATAACATAACAAATAAGACAATAAGATAATAAGAATATCATTATGCTTTCGTTGACCTTCCAGTTTGGTTGGTGTCGCTGAATGGATAATTGTATAAAATAATTATACAGCTAAAATCAGTCACAAGATATTTTACAAATATGGTATGTCAAAGGAAGAAACCTACAGTACGCCTGGAATGATGATTAATTACAATAATGATGGCCAGATCCATACAGGTGTGCCAGTTTTAGGGCATTGCTTTTGTGCTTGTTCACTGACTGACACGCTTTGCAGCACCACTTAATGGACTTGGGGCCCATCATTAGGATTATTATTTTCACCTGTGTGTTTTATGCCCATGACAAGCCAAAATGTCTGCTGTAAAAAAAAAAAAAAAAAAGAAAGAATTCTACTTTGCTGGGATCGTGGCACACAGCCAAGTTGAAATAGCATCTAGGCACCGTAACCGGAGACCCCACAAGCTGAGACGTTGACGGAGCGAGACAGACACAGCAAATAGCGTGAGAGCAGGCAATTGAGAACAACTGAATGGCAGGGGTAATGGAGCAAATGCCAATATATAAAACCGAGTACTTGTAAATATTTTCTTTAAAAACGACTGGAAAAAGATCTGTTTTGACAAATCCCCAGTTTCGTCGCAAAATGTTTTTGCATTCACATGCATACCGAATAACCCTTTTAATTATGAAAACATTTATATTTCATGTTGTCTATTTGCACATGAAAGAAATCCGCATGTATCTGTAGGTACACCATTAAGGATGAAACCATAACTAGCATACCGGTATGTTTCATGCTACCAACATGGCCCAAATATTGGATTGCACTGTTCCTTTGGGTACTTTAGCATTGATCATATATGCAGTCATTTCAATTCTCATGTTTATATCGTGTACAACATTCTCATCTAGAGAAGCTTTACCTGGTGCCTGCAGAAAAGATTTTCTGTAAGTAAATGGAAAGGAAAGCCTTGACGGCTGTTTACATAGTCATGCAGTGGACAACGATGCAGATGGGAATCTCATCAGTTCTTTCAAACTTCAATTACAAAACATGTCTCTTGGGATGAAAGCAATGTAAAGTTATCCTGCTCAAATCAGTAAAAGTGGTGGTAAAAGCTCTCTAACCAACTGCAGGTATTTGGGATAATGTAGCATGCAAGGGGCAAAAGAACACATAACAAATATAATGAATTAGGTTTGTACCAGTACCAAAAATTCATTTTCAAAGATACAGGATTTAGGGATGTCTTCACCTGAGCACCCTTTAGTTCAATCCACTTGGCAAATTTGAAACGGCATAAGTGACATTTGCAACAACAGACAAAATTGTTAAGTTACAGAACACATCATTGGAGCACTTCTTTTCACCGAGTGAGGAATAATTGTCGCAACATCCACGTCAAGTGCACTTTGCTAGTCAATCGCTGCTTGCTAGATTGACTTGCCACACAATCGCTATGCTTCATGTTGCATTTATTACGGCTGTTTCCTGTTTACATCATCATTATTTTTACAATCCCGTTTCCTCAAAATCCTACTTGAGGATTATTATCCAACAAGCGAAGCAACTCAACACATACTGTAAGTAGTAATATTAAACATTTAGTTTACCTTTTCAACCCCTTGTGTACTCACATACTGTGATGAAAAGCATCGCTCATATCACTCTCCACTCGATTATAGTTTCGATATAATAAGACAGCAAATATTGAAGCCAAAATGTACTAACAATTATGATTATTACAAATTACATTGGTTTCTGGAAAAGACAATTTGGGCCGATTTGTGACATAAAACGTGGCATAATCCTTAACTAATTTTTACAAACTAAGGCTAGTTGTATTCATGTCACAGATCTCTATGCAATTTTTGTAACATACCTATGTCATGTACCTTTTTATGATCTCGGGATTTGGACAGGTGTGATACTGGTTTGGCTGCCGTAAACATGTCTAATGTTGCTCACCGTTGTCCAAGAAATGCTCAGGGTGTTTGTGTGAATGCTCAGATCCATGGAAAATTAGGGGGAACATTGGTTTGAATCATAAATGTTAAACCTGTTCAGTGTTTACAATTGCAAATCCTTATGTGTGTGCTGAACACTGAGTTACCCAAGCCACGGACTCTGTGATGGCGACGTTAAACAAAGCAATTGACAATTAAGAGGCAACCTAAAGCTCGTGCTGTTGACAGACACAATAGAGGAGGTTGTGTTGGGTGTTTGTTTAATGTGTCATGCAAGTCCTTCACCACAAAAAAAAAAAGTTTTCAACTGCAAAGTATATATTAAATAAGCAAACAGTTAGCATTGCTTCTTATGATTTCTTCTACTATGTATGTACTTTTGCTTCTTTGTATTTGTATCATTTTGAGTACACCACACACTCCAAAAGCAAGAAGTACACACTTGATGATCTTTTTTCCCCACCTCAAAACTTGTGAGGTTTTCCATATTTAAAGTATTGGTTAACATGTTAAGAAATAGCAAATGTATACGCTGGTTTATATCAGTTGTGCAAAATATAGTATAAGACAAAATATACATATCTTGCTGCACTCTTTATCAACTAAATATCGTATGAATGAAAATCAGAAGAAAATGTTAGTGCAACAAAATTACAGACTGGCTTCATAACGGTGCCTTTTAGCATTGATGTTAGCTCGTTATATACTATATTGAGCTTGAGCATTCTAGATACTGCAAGTACATTATTTATGCATGCTCTCATTTGCATAAGTGTGAGTCAATTGATTTATTGTGAACAAGTGAATTATCTTCATGTTATTGGATCATGGGGTTCTCAGTTAAATGGGACAACATGGCCTTATATTGAAACAGGAATAAAATGTTTCCACAAATCACATTAAATAATGCAGAGAGCTTGCTTTAGACTGCTAATAGAAATGTGAGCCTATTTGAGGAAAAATTAAAACTGGCCAGGAAAAAAAAATATTCTAATGCATCTTTAGTTCACTTTTAGCCAATACAAAATTATGTAAAAGATAACATAATCGAATGCTAATACATAAAAACAGTCATACAACCAGCAATGTAATTTAATGAACATATCCTTTGTAATGCATTTTTATATTATTAGATTTTAAGTGGTATGCATTTTCTTGTATAACTCTAATTTCATTTTTGGAAACAATGATTTACGAGCAAAACATGTCGATGTGAATTGTTTTCTGTCTACATGTGCCTTGTGATTGAATTGTGACCAGTCCATGGTGTCTTCTGCCTTTCACCCACAGTCAGGTAATAGGCTCCAGCTTTCTTCTACCACTAATCCACAGGATAAGCAGAAGAACATGAATGAGTATTCTGAAATAATTATACCGTATTTTCCGGACTATAAGTCGCTCAGGAGTACAAGTCACACCAGTCATAAAATGCATAATAAAGGGGAAAAAAACATGTATAAGTCGCATTTGGGGAGGAAATTGTGCGCTTAGTACACATAATTTCCACGAGCTACGATGCTACTTGTAGCATACAAGAAATTTACAGTAAGATAACTTTAAACTCACCAAAACAGTTGTAGATCGATTAAATAAGTCTTTTATTTATCCCCGAGCATGTAGAATGTTTCCAAGTCTCCAAAAGTATTTATGTATTCGGTCGTAGTTATGGCTTAGTCTCCTTTGTGCTGAATGTGCTCTTCCTTACGTGTGTGGCTGCATGATGCAATACCCCAGCCAAAGGCAGGCAACTGCCTGTTTGTGGTTCACTCTTGTTCAACCATCACCTGAAAGTAACTTACACAATTGTGTGTAATGAGCATGCAACAGTCATATAGGAGATGAATTGTGACTGATTGTACTGTGTTGTTGACTGAACATACTAATCGCTATCACTAATGCTAATCGTGGTTGCTAATCGTTAGCATGTCTGCCTGTTTGTAGTTTATTCTTGTTCAACCATCGTCTGAAACTAACTTAGACAATTGTGTGTAATGACATTTATATACGAGCTGAATTGACAATGATTGTAGGTTGTTGACTAATGGTAATCGTGATTGCTAATCGTTAGCATAAGCTCATCTTGCTCATGTCTATGAAAATATGTGAAACATGTGAAATGATATAGAAGTAATTGTCATGGCTTGTTAGTGCTGACTTGTATTTATGATGTTTTGTCTCCCTCTGCAGGCGCTTTAGCGCTAAAGCGCCTGCAGAGGGAGGCAAAACATAGGTCACAAGTCAGCACTAACAATCCATGACAGTGATGTGTTAATAATTTCACACATAAATCGCTCCAGAGTATAAGTCGCACCCCGGCCAAACTATATTTAAAAAAAAAAAACCTGCAACTTATAGTCCGGAAAATGCGGTAATAACAATAATAATAATTTTAATATGTATATAGCACCTTTCAAAGGATGCTCAATACATGACAGATATATTGTGATGCCATTTTACATCAAAACAGTAAAACAATTTTCACATTCAAGCTTTTCGGGCTACCACCAACCTTTTTGAAAGAGAGGGCTTTTTCTTGGGTACAGCTTAATGCAAAGGGCTACGAGTTTGAAGACATTTGCTTAAATTACCTTTTATTATTAATAATTATTGTTATTCATCTATTTGAGAACACTGATCATGAATGAAACAGACAAACGTCAATATGCAACACTTTTTTTTTCTAGAAAATTCTGCAAGTGTTTACATTTTCATAAGATCATTTATACAACAATACTAGAAACATACGCTACTAAATTAGTTTTATAATCAGTTGATCAAGTGCTGCCAATGTTTTTAATGCAGCAATGAATAGTGTGTCAACAAAATAAAGGAATGTTAACTTCTTGTGGAGCTCATGTACTGCTCATTAAATGAGTTTAGCTCTCACATAACTTTATGAATTCACTGCTTACAGTGCTAAAATTCTTTTCAAACTTGTGTGACGTGAGAAAGCTCGAAGTCTCATATACAGTAGCCAACGAAAGTGTCATTTTGGCAACAGTTTGACATTCACATTACTTAAAAAATATTTCTAAATCTGAGTTCAACCAGCATCCCAACAAGTAGGCCTATTGGGTTTCGCCTTAGAGGTTCTACTACTCTTCTCAAATGTCTTCTTCGTTAGTCTATTATTTTTAAAGGCTTTAATGATGGTGGTAGGAAAATGCTCTGACCTTGCGACATGGCCTTGAATAATAAGAATATGGTAATACAGAAAGCAGACAGGGGAAATGGGATCTCCCTGATCTTTGCCGCTGATGTCGAGTTTGCAGATTATTATCTCATTATCCATTGCTTAAAACAACAAGGAAATCAAAACATTGTCGCACTTTTTTCTTTCTTTTATTGCCTTCCTTCTCTCCTTACCCACAAGACCAGTATGTCAATGTGGAGGCAGGCTGGGAGACAGGTAATCAGAGGAGCATGATGCAAATGACTTCCTTTGCAGCTTGTGGGAATCGTGTGTATTTAAACCTTCCTGCTGTTCCCTTGTTTTGGCCTCGATGTGTGGTGCTTGCTCATTAGTGAGGGAAACTCTCTAAATTGGGTCGTACAGGAAGGAGCAACAGCATCTGCAACATCAGTTGGATACATATATATATATATATATATATATATATATATATATATATATATATATATATATATATATATATATATATAAAACTTATACTTGCTATGCTTTTACAGGATTGGAGCTCCCTGTGCATGGCAGATGTGAAGCTCTAATGAAAGATAGACATGGGAATGTGTATGCGTACATCTACCAGTGGAGGAATCGACATGAAAGAAACGCCCTCCGTAAAGGTAGTACACCAAATGTTAAAGTTGGTACGTGCACTGTCTAGCTCCGACACACTTCCCCGCTTCTCCTCGGTTCACCTTCGCCATGGCCTCATCCCGCTTTTGATCACTGCCCTTTCTATTCACAGGATTCACTCCAGTGACTTCACACACTCACAAACACTGTCAGTGTGTTTTCTCCTCCTTTTTCTTCTTTCCTCACTCCCTGGGTATCAGACTTTGATCTGTATCACAGACCAAGACATCTTGCCCCCCTTTCTTGTTGCCGCTATGTTATTCATCTGTCTCTGATACATCATATGAGCCCCTGTTTGACTTCCTATGGATCTCCTATGTTGTGTACCTTTTTTCCATAAATAGTGGCGATGACTTAAGTGATAATGGGCAAGCGTCGGCTGTAGATTATCTGTCTAACGACAGCATCACATGCAGTAACTGAACCTTCACATTTTGGGTCCAATCATACAAATCCAACCAAAATCACAATGCAAATTGCTTTAAAAACAAGATGCACTTGCACATTTAAATCACCTCGAGTGTCCTCCTGAGTCTGTCAAGTTTACAAGTACAGTTTAAATTAACCAACAGGGATATAAAATATGCACACTGAAACATTTACGACTGGAAGAGGAATATCCTCTTATCATTCAAGTGTATAAAAGAACACGGGCAGTGAATTAGCACCAGATCCTAACTAATCTTGCCAATGGAGATTTAAATAATCACATTTTGCACTGTTGTAACTTTGTGTGTACCTGCACTGCTCCTTGCTTAATTGGGAGACGCTTATCATTTGAGCTGCTGAGGGATTACTGCAGGTATGTAATACATACAGTATGCACTGTGCATTTATTTATCCTGTTATCTAACAAGCGGAACACATCTTTGGATCAGAGTCAAGGGTGGCAAAAGTCCTCCCTGATGTGATCTAAACATGATTTGGACAATAATAATCGTTCATATTGACTTTAATTGTGATTTTTTTCTATTCACATGCATTGGTCTGAATCTTGTATGTGTAACAGAAGCAACATTGTCGTGTAATTTTCGTGTAGATGCTAAATCTATTGAAATAGCAGAAAGTACAAAAGAGGTGTCCTCCTTCTAAGGGAAATTGTTCACATGCTCAGATGGGTCTTTCAACATAGTAGTCACTGGCTGAGAAAATTACATCTTCAGTCTTTGTACTGCTTTGGACAAATTGTTGAACAACTGACTAACGGTAACGGAAACCGCATCATGACTTTATTTTAAAATTCTTCCCAACATGTGAAAAAGCTGTCTTTGAATAGCTCTGACAAATGCCTGTGTTGCTTTACTTGATGGGAAACAATCAATGGACAAATAGAGTCAGTCTGGCACTGGCTCAAATGACTTCCCTCCAGCAGCATTTAAATGAAGCCTTAAAAAAGATAAGGAATTAAGAGTGAGCAAGAGGGGTGGAGATGAACGGAACGAATATCACAGGGTGCTGTGTTTTACATCAGTTCCTTTAACACCTTAAAGCTTTAGACGTTGCCAGTAACCATGGTAACAATGACAAGGCAGGGCAGAGCGAGAAGTACATAAAATAGTGAGGGATGCGTATGAGAGAAAAATGAGGTAAAGGTAGATGAAGACGGAAGCAAACTCTTTCACAAGCAGACGGACATGAGAGGGGAATGACCCAAAGAGACACAGCGAGAGAAGGCAGGCGTGAACAAGCAAAGGCATGACACAGACAGATAATCTCCTCGAAGGCCTGACCTAGAGGTAATACCAGGTTTTTCCGGCTGTGGGGAAACATGAGCCCTATGAGGACACTCGAATGTGTCAAGTCTGAAGGGAAGCAGTTTCACAGACAGCTCACAGAGCTGCTGAAAGGTCCTCTATCTCAGTGGTCGCCAACCACCGGACGGCGGTCCAGTAGCAGTCCGTGGACCACACAGAGAAACACACCCCCTTTTTGTTTTTGTTTTTCGCAAAGCGGCAATTGTGATATGGTGAGCAGCTGCGAGCATATTTACTCGATGAGACGTGGTAGCCAATCAGAGTTTAGCTTTTCATTTTGTAGTTTGGCTTACAAGTTGAAGAAATTAACAGAATAAGAAGTAAACAATGACTGAATGTGCAGCTAAATGTGTAGCTGAGGGACAGCCATGACTTGGTGTTATCTTTTCAAAGATGAAGCTATTTTAACAACGGAAATTCTCATCATCGCTTGGGTGGCGTAATCTCCAAAGCAACATGGAGTAAATGAAGCCAAGACAGAACACTAGGCAGAGCTGCCCTGCTGCGTGGGTGTGGCTGAAAGAGTACATATAAAGAATAGGAACCATTTTGGACATATTAAACCTTCTGAATCTTGCAGAAAAGGCTCCACGGCTTCCTGTCATTTGTTAAATAATTCAACTGAGAATATGCAGTCTTCTGTTAGTCTGTTACTTTTAGTTTAATATAGCGTGCAAAATTACCTGCCACCAAGGGATCAGGAAAACTCCAATTGAGAAACAAACAAAGCACACCGTACAAAATAACCAAACCAAACACTACACCTGTGAAAAAACACACAAACTGGATGTGTGGGTGAACTAGCAGATCAAAGTTAGCTAAGTCAGGAAACTCAACACTTGGAGCCATGAGAGCAAGCAAGGTGGAATAATCTGATGACGAGCCTTCGAAGCCGCTGTTGTTTTAAAGTCCTTGATTGAGATGCAGAATAGGTGTGTCGGCAAAGGACACGCCCACAACTGACGGACTGAAACACAGAGCAGAACCATAACAGTAGTTATAATTACTTGGCCCATTTCTTTCTTTCGTTATATGTTCTTATTGTGTTTTTCTTTTAACAAGAGTCTTATGATATATCACATGTGGAAAAGTACGCTGTAACAACACAAGTATATTAAATCTTGCCCATGGGAATTGCACTGTTAACTGCTGACACAGCTACAGGATAGTATGGTATAGCAGACACTCATAACCAACAATATAGTCAGTCAAACTGTGGGCATTGCTGCCCTTGTGTGAGTGTGTTTGCATGAGTGTGCCCACCTTTGTAACCCAGGAGAACGTGTTTAACATGCAACAACCAAAGTCAGGCTTCCGATACCGATGTGTTTCAACTCGGGCAGTAGGATATTGCTCAATTTTTCAAGTGTGTTGATAGTGAAAATAAAAAAAAAGAAATTCACATAAATAAAAATGCGCACTCGGTGTCAAATGAAAGTGAACACTACACTGTATGCGTCAGGTTATCAGTTTGATCAGTTCTTTCAAACACCTGCCACCGACTGATCTCGTTGCTCGACAGTGATTTTATTTTACAAGGGCCAGCATAGTGATGTTTTCCATCAAGCTGCCACTTTCCTGAATCAGTGTGACCCCAAATGCCAGATAAAGTAAATGAGTGGAATGGAGAAGGCTGCAAGCAGATTAGGAGAAGTGTATTTTATGATGAGCACCTCAAGCATGCTTTCTCTCTGACACACAAACGTACGCATGCATGCTTGCACATACACAGGTTTTGTGCAAGCCTGGCAGATGCTCAGAAGGCTGTCAAATACTTGCTTGGCAGTTTGTTGCTAACTTCCTTCTCCAGCTCTTAATCCTCTCCTATCCTTCTCATTCTCCTCATCTGGCAGGACTTTGGGATCTTTCAGTAATTTGTCTGCACTACTTCCAGTAAGGTGTGTACTCTTGCATGCGCTTGTGTGTGTGTGTCATCGTATTCCACTGCATTCGTTTTGGTTATGCACATTATAATGTGGGTGCCGACTGCCACATAAATAAATAAACTGTTTACATATGTACAGTATTTCTTTTTTTTTTTTTTTTTTCAAACACAGCTCCAACCGTGATTGGATATGTAAGTGTGCACTTTCATGCTTGACTGAGGTTATTATAAATAATTTGGAGAATTAATTTGCATTATTTGGCCTTTATTTCATTTACAAAATTGTATAGTAAATACAAGTATTTCAAATAGCCTATTATTGGAAATGTATCAACAATCAGTGATCATCAGTTAGTACGAATAGAAAAATCATATAGCGCCACTGTATGACAAGGAGAATGGCCAGTGTCTGTCATCAGTAGTTATGTTACAAAAATACTGAATAGTGCTCAAAGAACCTCTTTCAGATTACAACACGCTGTCCCCATAGAGATAATAGAAATGGAATGAAGTTTCAGTGGTCAAACTGTCACACTTAGTATACAAATCACTGTTAATAATATAACTCAAAACAATAAAATGTATAGCAAAACCTACATGAGTACCGGTACCAATTTTGGTATCAAGAGCCTGCTTTGTTATTATCCTCGTCATTTTCATTTTCCCATTGGAATTATTATCGCTGGTATTTTTGTGAAACACTGCATGTACAAAATAAGCACAATAAACACATTGAAAAGTGCAGTTTACATTGTCTTGTGCTGCCTCACCTGAGGTGTGGAAATGCTTTAAGAAACATTGGAAATGTAAATAAGGGGAGCCTAAAAAAGTGTAGCAGACAACAGCACAATATAAGGGGTCCAACAAACCTGCATTATGAGTACATTGCCAAACCCAGTGTGTACTTCAAGATCACTGGATCATCCCAAAAGTTTTGGAAGCCTTATGCAGCTTGTTTTGTGTACTAGATAAATGTAATGATGGAACCAAAACAACTGAATTAGCCCAGGCATCTTGGTATAATTAATCCATGTGGCGTAAACAATTAATTTATTAATGACTTATCAATTACTAAGGTTAAGGTTAATGTACATTTAGTGTAGCTGTGACTGTGCTTTTGATTGTCATAGATGGCAGAATACAATGCTTACGATGATGTATTTCAATAATCACAGATGCATTCTCTTACGAGGGTCACTCTGTATGCGGCTGGTGTTAGTCATTTAATTCTCGGGTGAAGACGACTGAGTGATATGGGAGTAGTCCATGCTCATCTCCATACCTCTCATGCCTGTAGCAGGTGATTACCTTTCTCACTCTCCCCCCATGTTCAGCCTCTTTCGATGTCAAGTTGTCAGTGGGAACCTCTCAAGGGAGATGTATCGCTCAAGGCGGTACAAGAGAGGACATATAATACTCACTGTCACGTTCTTACTTCCCTCATCTTCTCCTGTTCTGTTTTTGTTGTCAATTTTCCTCTTGATGAGAACAATGGATGTCAGACTGAAAGTAGTGCCTCTTGTGAACTGGGAGTTTACACTGATAATGCTTTTATGAAGTTGATGGCATTTGCTGGATTTGCCAAGTTCCTCAATTCAGGAAGGAGTGCACTTAGTTAAATCAGCAAATCAAAAATATATGTCATCAAATACTGGACAAAAAGGACAATACCATAAATGGAAATGGGTTAAGCACATTCTTTCTAAGTTACAACACGCTGAGAGTTATAATGGATTTCTATGTATTCAGCAAAAACAAACGCACAAACAAACAACAACAAAGCATAAAGATTTTTATCAATAACAACTACGAGGGACAAATGGGTTTTATACACACCCAACTTTCACATTCGAAAGAACAGGGTGAAGCACTTGGTTCCGGCTTGGAAATGGTGGATCCCTATTGTAGGACAATGAAACAAAGCACCTACGGAAACTTTAAACGTCTACAATGTTTAACACAAGCTATCTTCAAGAGCTACCAAGAGGACATGATCTGATGTATGGGCTTAGGTCGTGTCTACGTACGTATATCACATCATTTATACTATGTATAAATAAAAGATATACATGTACATGTATTTAACATCTGTCTGAAGACACCAGCCATACAGAAAACACATTTCTGGCAAGTTTGAGTCGATGTCATAAAGCTAGTTATCCACAGGAATGCCACTAACCTGTTTTTCAGGTTTGGTCAAATGACGTTCTACATATAGCAGATAATACCTACAGCTAGGTACACACAAAATTATTTTTTGACTCTTAAAACATATTTTATCATTGGCATGCACCACACATAAAGATAAAAAATCTGGTATTTAACAGTTGTGGTCGTATTCTATGTGGGGTGCTAAGACAATCTCAACACATCTCCAAGACATAGTACCAAGACATGGAAATGGGCTGTTATAATAATGAAAATATTGTCTCTCGCTTGGCTGACTGATCATACTGTGTTAATAAGTGGGAGATTGAAGTTCAGAGAGGAGTGTTTTAAGACTCAGCTGATACAGAAATACACTTTGACTGGAACTAAATTGTAGAAACTTTCAAAGTATTTCTGAAATAAAAAAAAAAATGCAACCAACAACAGCACGCTATATGGGAACCAACAAGACTGGATTACATTTAAAAACCACTGTATTATATGTTTCATTTGCTAATTTTATCCATTCTTCCTTTATAACTTTCTTCCACAAGTTATCTACCTGGTTACTACAATTAAAGATTTGCACATACTGTAGTATCTTCAGGGAAATGGTACTGAATTCTGGAGAAAAAAGTGTGGGTTGAGGCAAGACCCAGTGATTGCTTGATAGAGAGAGCAGCAGAAATGGAATGCAAAGGCTTTAACATTTGTACTGTGATAGGGCCAGCTTTTTGAAGATGCAAAACAATTTCAGGCATGCAAAGGCAAACGTTAGTGTTCCAATCAAGGGGAGATTTGTGACTACATTGTTATGTTAGAACTTGCATGTTTGACCTAAAATGTCAGGTAAATTCTTCACCAAAATGTTGCCAACATTTTTGCGTTCGTTTTTGTAATTTTTATTTTTTTTATTTTTATTTTTTATTTTTGGGGGTAAAGAAAATAAATGAAGGATGGGGCGATTCTTCCTTTCACAATGGCTGTCAACAGCAGTTTATTGCATAAGCTGGTTTTGTAGTATCTACTTAAATGCTGACCCAAATCATGAACTCTTTAGCATATACACATACAGTTGCTCAAATTCAGCTGATGAAAATTGTAATCTGAAAAAACGCAAGGTCAAACAACCGTTTGAAAAGGATTTTGTTCAACTTCAATGAGCCCACTGCATTTAGGAATTCGCAGGCTTTTTGAAACTATATGCGATGCAGTGGTGATGCAGAATGAAGCATACTTTAATTTCCCCAGTGCTTATGGGGGCATAATTACAGCAAGTCGAACTGTTTGAAAACAGTGGTAATGCACTTAGGGTCTTTGGGAATACCTCCAGAAATTATACTCGCGGTGAGTGTGGAAAACCTGGGGATTTTATCTTTCACTTACACATATAGATCTATGTCAAGTTTGTAACATGTTGTTTCCCCCATAACTTTAATACTAAATTCCATTAGCAAGAACGAGCCTGAATGAGAGTCATATTTAAATATGTACACCATCATGTTTATGGATCGTTAAGATCAGGAGAAAATCTCCCAGAAGCCACTTCTTAATGTACTTTTAAATGGCCAGGTGTAAAATATTGTACTGTAAAACTATAAAAAAGGTTGTAAAATGTCTTCGTCTGCTGCTTTTATGCACAGCATAGTTACTGTGTAAGCATTCACATTTTTACAGTCCTTCCATTTGCAAGCCAATTCCACCCATCCACACGACTATAGCAGTTATCTCCCAGTCTTTGCTGGTAAGACATACAGGTACGACCAGAGCTGGGCATACCACCGATGTGACGGACCAGTCCGCCTATCCGCCGATGACGGATGCCCATTTTGTAGGCGATAAATGAGTGATGGGAAACTTAAAAAAACAAATAAACAAACAAAAACCAATCAGGTCGTTAGCGAGATTTGCAAAAGCCTGATAATGAACCTGATGATTTGAGTCAGGTGTGTTGCCGTAGGGATAAACCTAAAACAGGCTGGATTGTGGCTCTTGAGGACCGGACTTGGCCACCCCTGATATAAGACATCACTGGACAACATGAACACAACCCCATATGGAGTTCACCGCACAACATTTCTGTAGCCTTGATCAAAGGATGCTCTTCCGGAATCAGCTGTTCCACTAGTTCACACTGTGATGCTCTCATGGAGATTTCTGGACACTTGGTTATGACACCATTTCATCCAAAAGTTCGGATTGCGCCGCAATTCTTTGTTTGAAGGCTCGCTGGAGAATGACGAGTGTGGAATTCCACTGGACTGGGCAGTCAATAGAGTTTGTTGGCTTGTGTACAAAGTTGTTCCTGTCCTCTCTTTAAGGCACAGGTGGGCAGTGCAGCTTGGCAAAGATGGCTCACAACTGTTCCTGCTGCATCAGTAACCTTAGCCACATCAGGTAAGACCATTCTGTGTCTGGTGCATCCCAGATCGGGGGAAATTTATCACATAGCTCCATGGCTATATTCGTGTTATCGTGGACTGTGAAAAAACATTTATACTCCACTCTTTGCTTAGCTCAGACAGACAATTGACAATATCTACAGCCGTCTGCCTTTCTGGTGTCTCAGATGTGCACAGCACTCTGCCCCGTTACTCCTAACCATCAGTAATGTAGTGAGCTGTTATCGTGATGCATGGGTCCACGGTAGAGGATGTCCATAGATTTGATTTTAGTGACACACTCCGGCCTTTTTTTCATGATGTTGTCATGTAGTCTGTCGAATTTATGTTTTACTGCATTCCATGGCGTTTTGTAAGATGGGACATTGTAGCCAGATGTCGGAAGTAAGAAAACAAGTAAAATGCTCATGGGGAATTCAAAAGATGTGCTTTGTTCTCAACAATAGTTTCATGAGAAATGCTACAGACTTTAATGTTCAGATTCTGTGAAGATATAGCTTCAGTTATTACAAAGCGTATGATTTTCCACAGATTTTCTGCAGAAGTGAATGCCACTGCTAATAAGATAAAGCTCACATTAAGCTGCATTTCCTCAAAATCTCATAGACAGATGTATTAAACAGGTGGCTGGAGTTAGTGCAGTCATTACCACATCACTGGACCTTTCACCGTTGGAAAAAGAGGAACTTGGTTATAAATAAAATGATTAGGAATCTTTGCTAACCTGAAAAGCAGTTGGGTCATTGCAATACACACTCATCCAATAGGCCTACTTAATTTTATAGGGAAGAAAAAATAATGGATTTTCGCTTTAGAGATACATCAAGCTTAGAAACACAAAATGTGTTTTTGATTTATGTTTGAAGCACCTAGCGGTGTTTAAAGACTTAATACTTCCGAAAAGAGTACAACTTATTTTGGGTTCTCAAGTGGAAAACATTTGGATTTGTTATTATTTTAATTGCCTGTTTGTCAGATTTTCTTTGTTATCGCATGGGAAGGCTTAAATGTGTGACCAAATCAACAGGGTGAAATTGTAATCGTACAGTACATCATGCAGTAAGTTTTGAAAATGAAATACTAAAAATGTAAGCAGAAGAAGTAAAAAGTAGACTGAAAAATAGCAACTACCGTACTCCAGTAAAGTATGGATACCTCACATTTCTACTTAAGTAAGATAACATAGGATTTTTACTTCATTACTTGACACCTATGATTATTGTCAATATTATAATTACTATATTTATAAAGTGGATCAATAAATGTAACATAATAGATGTTTGAGAATGTATTATATTTATTGCACCTCAACAGGCACCCATATTTGTGCCCCATAGTCAGGAGGGTGCTATCAAATATTTTTAAGATAATAATGATAATTCGTTTATCCATCCATCCATCCACTATCTGTACCGCTTCTCCTCACAAGGGTCGCGGGGCGTGCTGGAGTTTATCCCAGCTGTCTTTGGGCAGTAGGCGGGGGACACCCCGAACTGGTTGCCAGCCAATCGCAGGGCACACAGAGACAAACATCCGCACTCACAATCACACCTAGGGCCAATTTTAGAGTATCCAATCAATTTACCATGCATGTTTTTGGAATGTGGGAGGAAACCGGAGTGCCCGGAGAAAACCCACGCAGGCACGGGGAGAACATGCAAACTCCACACAGGGAGGCCGGAGCCGGGATCGAACCCATGACCTCTGAACTGTGAGGCGGACGTGCTAACCAGTCAACCACCGTGCCGCCCAATAATTCGTTTAATCAATTGATTTTTATAATGATTCTGAGGGATTGTCCCGTCATATTTATGAATGACATATGATGACATCCACCACACACGTCCGCGGACTCTGACTGCCTGCCCCTTGATCAGATACACCAAAATCGCATATACCACCTGTGCCACAGCTTAGACCTGCGTCTGTGCAGTGTAAATATTAGTCTACTTTTTCCTCACCAAATTAAAAGGTGCACCGTGGGAGGGTAATAGAAAATACCTTCGGTCAGCCGGGATGCCTAGCGACGTCCAGTGCGGACGATCAAATTCACCAACACACTTAACTAGACTGCTTTTATGCTGAAGCAGTCTAGTTTCTCTGACCAAGTGAGAGAAATGCTGTCCCAAACACGGTAAACTACTGACCATGGCAGGAAAATGAAGTTGCGCCCGTTTTTACAATGGCCGCATGGGTGCCTGTCTACGAAAAAGGTCACAAATTTTAAAATGTACAACATATGACTTGATATGGATAATCAGCCATTCAAAAGTTATTAAAATAAATCGAAAGAGTCCCAATTTACCCAATGTACTGTATGTCCATGGTGGAGTTTAGAAATGAAACAGACACCTGACCTAGAGGAGGTTGTGAGTCACAAAACATTTTTACGACAGCTTGCTACATAAAAGGTAAACTATAACTCATAGGGTAGTTTTTTCTACTGGTTTACGATATTCATTACATTCCATTGGCAATGTTGCTGCAAAACAACATATTTTCTGCATGATCGTTTGACAGTTTGTCATAAAGAGCGAGAATGATAGTGACAATGGCCAACCGTATATCACGTTGCAAAATTCTTGATGATTGCGATGTTCTCGTCATCTGGCCAAGTCAAACATAACGGTTTGGAGCCTGGGCCGGACAGATAGAGCTCGTACTGCTCCAGCCTATAACTTCACATCATCATTCCTCCCTTTCCTCCCTGCCTGTCTGATGTATCACCCTCATAGCTGGAATCAGAAGGCCTGGGGAGTGTCCCCACAGCTAGAGATAAGACCAGATAACACTGAAATCATAGCCTCCCTATATGTTAGGGAGTCAAAACCATACTGAGGTTATTCTGAAGTCTACATTTTCATTTTAAATTAAAAAAAGAATGGGCTAGTGTGACATGTCTGGCCACAAACAAGGATCAATTAATCAAGATGAAAGTGGAAACTACTGTGGTGCAGATTGGTGTTTTAGACTCAGAGCACAGAAACAAACTGGCTACCACCCTAGAGAAATATGCTTATACATTATGCATCATTCGGAAGAGGCTGTCTTTTCTCTTGCCGTATAATGAAGTAGCAAGGCAGAAAAACTAGGAAACTATACTGCAATATTCAAACAGGTACTGTATTTCATCTCACTTGAATTAAAATTACTTGTCAGTCTTGTGGTTATAAAAATCAAACGTGTTTTTCATATATTTAGCATTGGACCTTTTTCAAATATCTGCTGTAATTTTTGTGTTGAACAAATACAGAGTAATTTTACAAGGGAGCCACTGATGGTACATTTGCCTCACTTCGGTGCAGACATGAACTGAACCCACATCTATATATTCCCTGCAATTAATTGGCGACCAGATCAGGGTGTAGTCCATCTTTTGCCCGAAGTCAGCCAGCTGGGATAGGCTCCAGCACCGTGTGACCCTGTGCAGGATAAGCAGTATTGAAAGTGGTTGAATGGATGTTATTTACAAAGGATGTTGCATACCTTCTGTTTCATCAAAACCAGCCTGCCTCCTAATAGTTGCTTTATGGGATCTTACTCCTTTGATCATCTGTTTTCTGCATGTGAGACACCAAACATAGCATGTGTCTGCAAATGGGCGGCAAGGGAGTACACAGGCGACTGCCTGTCTGTGCCTTTTATAAAGATAGGCCATTATCACTGTGAATTAAAAAAAAAAAACATCTAGCATAAGACCCATGTCCTTTCTGAAAAATGGTGCTTGTTCCCAGGAGTTTCCGTTAACTCTCTCATAACTGGATTTAGAAAACACAACAGTGTGATAGTATATCCACTCTCAAGTGTGAACTGACTTTGTGAGCCTGCCCTGCCCTGGATGTCATAGCCAATCCTTGTCTCCTTTAGGTTGATAATATCTTCTTGGAATGGACTTTAAACTTCTGGTTTAAGCAAGTCAAAATATTATTTCACTTGATAGTTGAGGCCACAGTTACAGTATATGTAGCTGGAGTAGGTATGGCAGTATCACATATTCACCCCAAAACTTCTCTCTATCCTGTAATTTGGGTTTTACTAGCCTCCTCTGACTGGAGATGACACATCCAGGTATTGTGGCTTACAAAGTCTCTACAGCTGTGATTCTCAACTGGTGGGTCAGGATGGAAAAATGGGTCGGGCACCCATTTTGGGTGGGTTGCAGAAAGCTTATAAAAATTACAAGGTTCCTCTGTTTACAATGGTGCTGAGAGGCGGGCATAGACCGTCTGTGCAAACTAGTTTGCTGGCATAATGTCTAGTGTTCAGTTATTGGTCAGTCCTGCTGTTACAGATGGATGTGTACTACCATTTTCATTAGCTGGCGCTAAAATGGCCTTGTGCATAATGTCATTTGTGACTGTTTACCCTCATTTTGTGTGCCGTATATCTGGCTGGTGTATTCTGTAAGCACATTAACCTCTGAAAATATTATAATGATTGCCCAAGTATTACAGATTTTATAGCTATTTTACTTTCCACTCACTACAAAGCCTATGTCACCATAAAATACAATAATATTGGGGCGTTATTTTTCGAGGTTGATGACATACATTTTGGCAATGAGAGATTGCTGTTTTCCTACATATTAAGCAACACCAGCTTTTTTTTATGCTTATGTTGCGTTTTAGGCTGCTGCCCCAAGTGCCAGTCTACCGCAGTGTCGTTGGCTCACGTTATTTACAAATACGTATGTATTTTACAGACATGTCTTGACACATGACACAATGCCACACAAAACAACTTGCAGACTCACTTTGAAAAATGTGCAGAACTCTCACACGCAAACATCGACTTATTTGTCATGCATAAGCCTGCATACCTAACATTATTTTTAGTAAGGCCGTGATTGGCTGTTGCAGATAAAATCGGCAATCAATCAATCAAAAATTGCACCACTGTTTCTTTATATTTATAATCTCTTAGTGATAAGCAACTCAACATTAGCATTTCACAACATAAAAATAGCTATTATATTATTTATAATAATAATAATAATAATAATAATATTATTAAAAATAATAACAATAATAATATTTATTTTTAGAATCCTTGCCTCAAACTTGGGGCACAAGCATCTTGCTGGGCGGTGGTCTGCTGTCCAGTGAAATTTTTAAAACGCATCCCAGGTTGGACTTTACTTAAAATCACATTATTTTGGCAGGCATGCGTCAGCAATTACTTGATTAATGATACATATATTCATATTCAGTACACCTCTGAATCATACCAATTTACCAATCAGAAAATACTAGGAAAGGGACAGTAAGTGGAATTGCCTTGTGCTCAAGCCCCACGGGCACTGTGTAAATAAACACAGTGTAGTTCAGCCTCTAACTAGCTACCTGGCTAGCAATATGTTTTTAACTCTATGTCAAACTTGAATGTCAGTGCAAATGAGCAATTGAAACATTTATTTTCGTATATGTTCAAACTCAATTTTGTTAATACAGTGTAAGGTTCTTTGAAAGGCACTTTCAACATGAAAGCATGTGTAATTGCAACAATACATTTTCTTTACAAGTGGGTCCCAATTTAGCAACAGAAGGAAAACGCAGGTCGCACGATGACAACAGCTGAGAACCACTGCTCTAAATGACAATATTGTTAAGGTTATGAAAGGGTTCCGACAAAACTGGTGAATGATTTTTTAAAATATCAAGCTTTGTCTACTTTCTTTTTCTGCCGTAATATGTATTACTTCTGATTATCTGACATTCTCCCAGTGAAAGTTTGTCTATTATCCAAGGAACACTTTATTCTGTTAAAATACCAAGCTAGTGTGGGAGTTTTTGGCTGAGTTATTACTTATGGCTCACAGTTTGAAGCTTTCTCCTGAACATTCTGGCAGATTCCTGGAGCTTCTGCTTGCAGATTATAGACACAGTATCTTATTTATGTAGTTAAAGTTGAGCATAATTTGTTTTCTTGGTGCCTTATTGTTTTAAGGCTCTGATAGAACATTGTATGAAGGAAACCTGCCTTTACATAAATGTAAATTGCTGTGGTTGCCCTCTCAAATATACTACTGCTGTATCTGCAGTATGACACTTACACTTTACAGAAATGGAAGTTATCCAGTAGTGTCACTTGGGTTTTCATCACGATGGATAAATCAAGTATTTTCTTCCTCAGAATTTTGAAGGTTGCCCTGCGGTTAATCGGTGACCAGTTCAGGGTGTACCCCAACTCTCTCCCAAAGTCAGCAGGGGTAGGCTCTAGCACACCTGCGACACTAGTGAGGACAAGGGGTACAGAAAATGTATGGATAGATAGCTTGTGAAGGTGCTGTGCTGCCTATGTGAGTCAGTCCTTTGTTGACCATTTTCAAGCACAATGGGACAACCTGTTTTTTTGTCTGTGTCAGTAAATGTTGGAGGAAAATAAAACAACTTACAGTCAACTTATTGTGTGTTATGTTTTTGGCATTGGGTTTAACACCTATGTCAATTTACATACATTCATAATCAAATCATATGTGATGGTATAAATCTGAGCGGAGGGGTGTTGGTAGAATATGTGGCCATCCTGCACAAGAAGCATGTATCATTAGCATGTTTTATATTTGTGGTCTCGATGTGTATTTACACATACTGTATATTCAATAGAAAAGCACGAGAGAGAGAAAGAGAGAGAGGGAGAGACAGAGAGAGAGAGAGAGAGAGAGAGAGAGAGAGAGAGAGAGAGAGAGAGAGAGAGAGAGAGAGATGACAGGGCAGCATTTAAGTAACCCATAATAAAGTATAACTAAAGACGATTCACAACAGTCCTTATCCTAATGAATGCTTGAATTGCAAGGAATTGCTTCTGTAAACAAATTCCAACTATATATGACCCAGGGTTATTTTGAGGGTTAACTCCACAAAACATTGCTTCTGTTCCAAGAGACTCTATGGCACACAAGGTTTGCTCATTTACTGGTTTCTTCATGTCACTCTGGTTTCCTGTCCTCATTACAGTGAACTATTAAGTTGCAAAACGTACATAAATCCTTTAACTTATACGTTACATTTATTTGGTGTTGAGCAGATAGAGCTCCTATAACAGTGATCTGTAGACAGACTTTTAGGTTATATGATGCTATTTAGGAGTTAAACCATTACAGCAATAACTTACCGACTGCATGTGTACATGATAGTTTCTACATGTGTTGAAATGTTGGTTTTACCATTTAAACAGAGAGTATAGGACTGACTGGTCCGATGGGTCATTTGTCATCTGCTAATGATATTCACCTGTAGACAGTAGTGTGGGGGACTGAAGAGCTATCGATCACATTCCGGAGCAGGAAGGGGGAAACACTGTCAAGGCTGTCAGATGAGTGGGCGAGGAGACGGATAGGCCTGCTTGACATGTTGCAGACCATTAAGGCATGCTGATAATGTGAGAAACGTTTCAACGGATATGGTCAGAGCCATGAGAGACAATGTGAGGCGACACTGTAAAAGGGAGATCAGAGAAGCTATAGTTCGTTAACTTACAGCTTCACAGTCTTAAAAGAGTTTTATAAAAAATAGAAGTGGGACATCAAATGGTGAGTTTGAGGGCTTTTGGGGAGCAAGATGATTATTTCCTTTGAAAACACAGTTAGTTCAAGGAGAATGCCGAATAAAAAACAGACTTTCTGCTGTCTTGTACTGCAGCTTTTGGGTGAATTTATATGTTGGAGGCTTCATACTTTCAGTTACTGGAGATCAATAAAATAAATGCAGCGCACTTTGATTGGGATCATATGTTGATGTGACATTTTCACATCTTATGTCAGCACAGAGTTGCACATGCAAAGATGGAGTAAATGAAGGTATTCCAACTCAAGGAAGGCCTTGGTGGCCAGATCTTATCTAAGATTTGCCTGGCTCTTTTTATCGAGCACCTCCTTCAAGTGGAGCAGAAATCACTGGCAGAATTGATTGGTTGTCAACATGCAGAGTAATAGCTCTGATCCATTTGTGGGAAAAATACATATTTTTGTCCTCTTGCTCAGAGAGACTGATGCAGAAATGAGGGTGAGCACAGTGATCAATGAGTTTCAGCCTTTGTGAGGATGAATATAGAATGTGAGGATGCAGCATTGATTCTCACATTAACTCCAGTTGGGATATTTGGTACACCTTCAGTAAAGCGTGCAACCAGCTAATGTCCAATCCTTCAGTGAGTTTAAGACCTTGAACAATAATGGATATTTGATGAAATATGCAGCTAAGATGAGATGGGAAAAGAAGAAGTGTGGTCACACTTCTCGGGTAATTTCAGAAAGTACTGCACTTTATTATCCACATTTAGCGGTCAATTAAACTCCATGGTTCTATAAGTCCTAGTGATGTTTTTCCTTGCAATTGTCCTGCAGTCAAACAATGCCTTATTTTCATTCTCCAACACTATTCCTTTACAAGAGGATGGCACAAATTAAAGTAGTGCTCATTCCATGACAAGCAGGGAGCACCGAGGGGGAACAAATCATAAGAGAAACACAACTGAGTGAGTGGCTGACAGAAAGCTGAGAAACAGACTGTCCACTTGCTGGCAGCTGGTACAGACAAAAAAAGACAAGAAAACAGGTTGAACGGCCAGTTTGACATGACAGACACTGGCTGATGCAAGACCTGATAGTAGCACTTCAAACATGGTCATTCACAAGTACACAGGTGACAACATAATCCGTTAATTCGGGTAAGATTAAAATATATACAGTATGTAATGAACGTTTTTAATGTTGTATATTTTCAGTTCGTCAAATCTATTGGAATATCCAAGAAGTGCAAGTTTAAGCAGCCATTGACAGGAGTTTGTATAAACGTAAAACTGCTTAAAACAACCATTTGGCCATTTGTTGTTTGACAATTAAATATGACACCGTCAGCAGACATTTTGTGCTCAAAGCGCTTCACACTGTACCTCCTTCACCTACTGATGACGCAGCATCAGGAGCAACTGGGGGTTCAGTACCTTGCTCAGGGATACTTTGACACGGGCACAAAGGCTGTGGATCGGACCCACAACCTCTCGGTTGGGAGACGACCACTCTAACACTGAGCCATGCCACCCCGTTTCAATGAATACGCTGAAAAACATGCACATGCGTTGTCAGTCTTAAGTGGAGGCATGCTTGTGGTGGACCACAGCATTGTTGTTTCAGTTATGCTTAGAAAGCTTCTAAGCACAACAGTCAACAACAGCCAAATCCAAAGATGCACTTGCAATCGTCCGGGCCAAACCTTTTCTGTGGTCACTGAAGTATGACTAAGCCACCCAGAGTCAAATAATTATTAGCAGAATAGTCTGGTGCCTAATAGTGGACAGATTTGCGACTTCAAAGTGGAGTTCTCATAGTGTGAACACCCATGCAGAAACCCTGTTCACAGCACAATACTGAAATAATTAGGCTCCCAGTGTTGCGTGAGAAACCAAGACAGTGTCTTTAAGCATGTTTTTTTTTTTTTTTTTTTTTTTTTTTTTAATAAACGCTGGAAGGGAATTGGCTTGTTATTAGTGCCGTGCAGCATCGTTTTATGTGTTTGCGTACAGTTCAAGTATGATCATTAGTAGCTAAAAACTGAAGGGCAGCTACAATAAAGTGGTTGAGCAAAGCCATCATGGCGTTCACTAGACTTTAAAGAGATAATGACGTTTTTTTGAGGAATGCCAGTGACAGAGGGCCCTTGGAGTGACATAGTCTTTTTTTCGTGTCCAGTAACTGTCCGGTGGAGTTTTCTTTCCTTTGGTATTTTCATAGACGGGTGCAGGTAGAAAGTGGCATTCGCGCCATTGCGGGAGTGAATAGAGCCAACTTGTTTCCCGGCCAGTCAGCGATACACAATATTTGCAGATATGTACCTCTGGATTTCCAGTGTGGCACTCACAGTGCCAACTTGATTTGCAACATCCACATTGTGATCAGGTGGAGCCCACAGGCTATATGTAGTCAATGTCGTCACCATCTTGACCCTTTCTTTCCTGTCCGGCCGCGACCCTCCCCCCTTGACCTGGGTACCCTTCTGGCCGCGACCCCCCGGCCATATTCATGAACATTGTCGGCCCCCACCCCGTTCCGACCCCCCCCCCAAAAAAAAAAAAAAAAAAAACGCGCATGATGCCCCCGCGGGAGAGATGCTAACGGAAGAGGTTTATTTAAAAACAATTAGCTGGCTAACTTACTATTCAAACCCGGTGTGGACATGCTTCAGACACGCCGCTTACTCACGTAATTCGAGCATTTTCTTGGCTGCAAAATCAGACTGTTTTGAAGCATGGATCCAGTACTGTGGCCACTGACAGGTGGGTTATTTTTTTCAAATCCGTTAAATCTTTCACTTAAATTGTTCATTACGTTATTTGTGAGTAGAGCACTAATACTGCGATCCGATGCTCGTCACTGACTGGCGATAAAATGTTAAAGAATTTTTGCCATGGTTGCTTTGGAGGCAGAAACCCTTTTTCCTCAGACTGCTCTCTTGTTGCTTTGTTAAAAGGACTGAGGATCAAAAGGCACTCATTGATGTTGTATTCTTCGGCACTGAATTGCTTGATCTCCACACTGAGTGAAGCCAGTGCAGCCCCCGGTGGTTCTCTCTGTTCGTAGGGTAGTTGGCACATGGCAAATGTATCATTGCACTGTGTATCCATCTCCTGGATGAGCTTCATCTGAGGTTTTCCCATATTACCTTAAGCACACGATTATTCATTGGCTCTGGTGCTGGACTTCTAGTGGCCCAATTTTGCGAGCCGTGGTGTGCATAATTTCCAAGTCTGAGGTTTGGGCAATAGACTTCTTAACCTCCTGATTGTGTGTTTGTTCGAATATACACCCGGGTTGCTTTGAGCTGACTGCACTGACTATATATGGAAAAACTTTCCAATTCCCGTACAGTAGGTGGAGCCGGGATCGAACCCACGACCTCTGCACTGTGAGGCGGACGTGCTAACCAGTCGGCCACCGTGCCGACCTGAAGAATGATAACCAGCAAAATTTAGTGACACACCGACCTCTCGTAATTCATACATGGACGTGTCTGCCGCGTTGGAATTCCCAAAGTACAGTGCTCCAAAGGGTTCAAGGGGTGTGAATTAATCGGAATTTTAAAAAAAGGGTTCTGTTTAAGGGAATGACTCACTATCAACAAGCTAATTTGTCACCCCTAATATATAAACGTCTTCTAAGACAACCAGAACAGTCCAGTTTCAATCGATTTTAGTGCCTTGAGAATGTAATGATCTGGATGAATGAGAATTTTCACAAACATGAATTTTGTAGTGTGCTCATATTCGAAGTCTATATTAGCAGGACACCTGGTTCAAGATGGTGGCCACTCTGCACGTCGCTTCAATTCTCTCTTCAAGTCCAGGCTCCAACTAGTTTTAGATAAGATATCTATAGTTGTGACACTTGAGACCACACATCACAAAGTGTCCATTACTGTTGTTCCAGTGCATCAGTGAGATGACGACGCACTGTCTGGTGATGGAAATACTGTTGAGGCCTCTTCCTAGCAGAGCTCACAGGCTCATTGTGGATAATTTTCACCAATAGAAAGGGCAAGTATTTTTGGGTCATTTTCAAAGAAAAACGGTGAGCAACAGAACTGGGCATTCCGTCTATGTGATGGACGGGTCCGTCTACCCGCCTATGACGGACGCTCGTATTTAATCAGTTTTTCGGCCCTAGTCCGTCTTTAGTCTATTTTTTGCAGCGAGGCTTCGAATGCCGCGGCAAACAAGAATAGTGAATTGTTGTTGCTTTGAGGACAGATTTGAGTGAGGGACAGGCTTCCACGGCGCAGAGACTCACTGTGAGTTACTCTTCCTGTTCATATATCGGCCAGTAGGGGGACGCTATTGAAGTTTGCAGTCGGAATTGCTGACGGAAGCCCGTTTAAAATCAGAGGTGGACTGGCCTATAGGTGGGTACTAATTTTTTACCCCCCGAAAAAAAGGCGAATGACGGACGATGGAAGGGTACCCACACTGCAGATGGATCACAAATGACTGACGCTCATTTTTTTGTAAAATGCCCAGCTCATGTGAGCAATTTGCCTTTGAATAAGGAAAGGCAGAAGAAGCCAAAAAAAATGAAGCAGAACCCATGAAGGGTAAGGCATGGAACTCATTATATGGAGGAAATGTAAGCTACCTGTCTTGCAGTACAGTATAAGCCAAAATAGGCTAAGGCATCGACGTTCTTGCCCTTATTGTCCTTTAGCACAAACAAAGATAAGAATTACTTTGGCCTCTCATTTGAGTTTAATTTAACTGTATTGGGATTTATTTTTGTGACAAAACTGTTCACTGCTGCAGAAATATTTTCAAACTTCAAAATGACTCATATAGTGTGTCGCCCACATCAATAAACAACAAAAACACCCAGATATAGTATAATAGCCATCTTAACTGGTGTACAGTATTTTTCTGCTCACTGCCAAATGGAATATACTGTAGACGAAATGAGTGAAGTGTTTTTTTTTTCTTTCATGAGAAATTCATCCTGCAGCCACACTCCACAGAGAGACGGAGAGCACATTGTTGCTGTCAGCCTCTTGGAAGAAGTTAAAAACACTGTCCAGACTGTCTTATTCCAGTGTTAACATTTATTCCCGCGAGGGCTGCCTCTCCTTACTCTAATTTACTCTGCAGATACCATCCCATTTTGCCATTGATTTTCTCCACCTACACCTCCTAATCTCATCAAAGAACTTTCAACTAATTGTGTGTGCAAAAGTATTGCTTTAAAATAAGATAATACATTCTTAACACACTATACAAGACAACACAACAATGGTGTTTCATCTGTGGGGTCACACCATATTTTTTTCAAACTAGATACACATAATTGACATAATCATTGGTTGTATGAAAGCACAATCAAAAAAATACCTGGTTTTATCATTTCTTTTACTGTTGATCCAGCATTGAGCACACTAGAGCTTTTTAATGCATGAAAACAAAACAAATGTGATTGACTCAGCTTTCTCATATTGTCTTACTGCCAATTAAAGCCTCAAAGCCTTTGCCTAAAATAAAAAGGTTTATCACACCAACTGAGTGAATGCGTGTTTGTCTCTTCTCCCTGTCTCTGCTGGGAACTTCTGACAAGTTAGAACAGCTCTGCAACTTCCAGTTGACTTACCTTTCTCTAAAACAGTGACTAAATAACTGGTGGTTGCTCCAGTCTGGCTGCGTCATCATTTTACGCCTGTATGGAACTCAGTGGATCATATCTACTTAAGCTCCACATTACATGGTTGAATTCAAACATTAAGTGAAGTATCTATCTCCTGTGTAGTAATCATTCCTTTAGTGGGCCTTTCTTACCTTGGTAGGCAGAAGCGATTACATAAATTCGAAGTCAACGTCTACATTGTATGTACTGGGGATTTTCTCACCCAAATGCAATGACAATAAATATTCTAATTCTAATTCTGTATGGTCACGGAAATTTTGTCATCTTGGTTAATAATAATAATAACTGGTTCGCACTTCCGCAGAGGTTGTGGGTTCGAATACAGCCCCGGCCTTCCTTTGTGGAGTTTGCATGTTCTCCCCGTGCCTGCATGGGTTTTCTCTGGGTACTCTGGTTTCCTCCCACGTTCCAAAAGCATGCATGGTAGGTTAATTGGACAGTCTAAATTGCCCTTAGGTGTGATTGTGAGTGTGAATGTTTGTTTGTCTCTGTGTGCCATGCGATTGGCTGGCAACCAATTCAGGGTGTACCCCGCCTACTGCTCGAAGACTGCAGGGATAGCACGCCCGCGACCCTTGTGAGGATAAGCGAATTGGATAATGGACGGATGGATAACAATAATAATAATGATAATAATAATAATAAATCAAGTGCCAAATAGACAGTGTACTGTATATGCATTGAAAGAAAAACATTCCCAAAACAATCAAAGCATTATTATGTAACTTCCTTATTTTTTAGAATACATATTTTGTATATTTAACCAAACAGCAGCGGATAAAGAAGATAAGCACATTTAAAACAATACAGAAAGCTTTGAGATCTTGCGTTAAGTTCTTCTTTACATTTTGCCTGGGGTATGCATTATTGTCCTCGACCAGCGGTTTTATCTCTGATGACTATATAAGATACGGTAATTCCTCATCTCCCCTCTGTCTCAGACACATCATTGCTGGCCTATGTGAATACACAAGGTCTGCGTGCCTGCTTGGTCTGGGCTTGCCTTTGTTGCCTTGCCTTGCGCAGAGTTTCAAGAATCTATCTTCAGCACCTCTTGATGTTTGCCAAGCTTGTGTTATTTAGTGCTATCTGCCATTTAACTTGTTATTTCTCCATTTTTATACACAGCTATCCCTCTGTTTCCATTTTTGTTGCAGTTGCAGATGAATTCAGTTAGACTTATGGAAGGGCACAATTGCTTCCGGGAAGTTAGCCATCTAAAACCAACAATCTAAAAAATAACACTAGATAAGTGATATGACAGGAACACTTAACTGAGGCAATAGGCACCATTATCATTCATCATTGCCTCAGGGCGGTGACCTCCCAACAGCTTGCAGGTAAGGTATGAGCTGCATTAAAGGAGTCCATTCTACCTGGCCACCCCCAGTCTGGAAGTCTGGAAGATGGTTACTTTAAGAGGTTAACGGTGAGACTAGCTATACACATGTCAGGGATGATTGAAGTCGTAATCAACCATTCTGTCCATTAGATGGCTGTTTATGCTATTAACTGGACCGGGGACTGCATTTTAGTCTGTCAGTGCCATCAGCAATCTCATATTGCCACAATGAATTGATGGGTGGGAGGAAATTGCTGGATCAGTTAAAAATGCACAAGGGGGTGATTTGGAGTTTAGTTAGGGGGTGAATCTCGTCCGTCTTTCCTTCTGACATGCGGTATTGAAGGAGAAGGGGACAGGATGCAAACAAACGCCACTAAACGTCCTGTGTGTGTGTGTTATCCTCCACCACCGCCTTGGTGATCCGTCTCCCTTGTGTCAAACTGAGTTGAGATGACTCCCAGGCCATGTTGACCCACGGAGTTGCTACCCACAGCATGTGCACCCACACACGCACACACACACCCTCACAACAGCGTCAAACTTCCAGATAAACACAATTAAATGACTCCACCCTCTGTTGTCAGTGTTATCTTATCTTACCCTCTAACCTTAAGCTCCCCCCCTTCCACATATACCGTAGAAAAGGCCCCGAGGTGGCCCCTGAATCTTCACCTTCTCCAGACACACACAAAGAGCCAAAGCTAAATTATTGCCCCTGAATCACTGCATGATTTTCTTATCCTTTCTCCTTCCCTTTCCTTTACCCTTTCACACCAAAGTGTTACTAATCATAAAAAGGCCAAAAGCACTTCCTTCAAATGTTCATGTGTTACAATGAAGTTGACTGGGGGATTTCTTTGGACTTACTGTAAAATAGTTACTAATTAATATGCTATTGGTTTTCTGTTGCGTATTACTTTCACAAAGTAAACACTCTCATTTCACTGGCAGAATACATATTGTATCATTCTTTCCTCAGAGTCTGAGTCTGAGTCTTTTTTCTACTATTACATCTATAGGGAGTGAAAGCCGTTGACATCCTACTGTGTGAAATTTCTACAAGATTCTGTAGTTTGTTTGTTGGAAATTTTCATCCATTCATCCTGAAGAACATTTGTGAGGTCAGAGGTCACTGATAAAGTGCCTGGGAGGGCGCCTGACTCACAAGGTAGTTCTAGTTTATCCCAAAGTTGTTTGATGCTGTTGATATTCAGAGTGCTTACTGGGCCTGTCTAGTTCTTCACATGCACATGCACGACAACAGCCCCGTGTTCTGCACTGATGAATTCATGACAAACTCACACATCAGGTTTTAAAAAGATGCATTTTTTTTAATAGTGATTACATAGGGACGATAAAATGCTTGCATTAAAAACAACGCAATAAATGTCTTTCACATTGACGCCCTTTAAAAAAAAAGAAAAGAAAGTGGGTTTTGTGTAAATGCGTGTATGTTTTATCAGGCCAAATCCTCTTGGCCCTCTTCCCTCCTCCGTGCGGGAAATCAAATTGCTGTTATACATTTAGGACCACTGTAGTAATATTTGCTAGTCTCTTTTTTGGAAAAATCATTGCTGGAGGGTCTGAATAGTTGCTAAATATATAACAAATATTGAAAAGTTGGCAACAATGAAGACAAGTCGTACCTCTTGCTTGCTACATCGCTTGTACTAGCGTCCACATGTGTGCACCTAAAATAAAAAAAATAAAATCTTTTAATTTGATGTCACGGTCACTGTGAGGCCCTTTCAGAGACTGTGGGTGGGCCAGACATGACCCTTGGGCCGTACTTTGCTTTGGGTTGTCTTACAGGAATGGTTTCATCACTCACTTGTGAATAGTGTGTTGCAGGTGTTTCCCAGGTGTAAATTTACAGTATGCATTTCTATCCTCTTGTGTTTGCCCATGTTTGCGTAGGTCAAATGTAAACTGAAATGTATTCCCTTTCTGGTTAGTCAAGCTAGACGGGAGTTCCTATAGGTAGAATGTAACGATCTGTACGTCTCTGTAGAACAAAGACTCCTTATCTCCTAGTGCCTTTCTATTTCCTTCGCCCTCTGGCTCCTCAGACACTACTAAGACGAAAAGAGCGTAAATCACCGACATTGTATAACGTCTCTTCTCATTTTCATTTTGTCTCTACAACCCTTCCTCCCTCTGTAGCAACAAACGTCTCTGGAGCTATGTGTAGATCTGTCTTGTGCAAATACCAGAGTTTTGAAAATTTTCATCTGTTCTTTTGTCTCCCCTACATACCAAAACAATCTTTCTCAAGTTTTATTTTCTCTCTTGATACACATTTGTTGTCTTCCTTATTTTTCTTCACCTTCTGCTTCCTGTCTCCCTGCTTCCTTGCTGTAATGGTTTAATTGGAGCCCATGACTGGTTGCATTAGATATAGACAATATAGGCTGCTGCTGCTAGACTGTCCATTGAAGTGTGGTGTGGCCAGAGAGAGATAAAACAACACTGTGTTTATCTGAGAGAGCAGCAATTAGTAGCCACTGCAACACAGAGAATAAGTGCAGACGTCACGAGATGCTCCACCGCTTTGGTTCTGGAGCAATGGCAGGATGTTCATTCTGAAAAAGGAATGCATATATAGTGGTAGAAAAGTGTACCGAAGAGGAAGGAGCAGGGTGTGGACTCCCACTTCAATATTCATTACGCAATCATTTGAATTAATTAATGGGAGGCATACAAGTTACTTACCATCTCATAAAGGCTCTATTCAGCTATTGCATGATGTTATATTGGCTAAAATGTTGGCGCCATTCGCTGAAAGAAAGAAAATCCCATAGTCAAGTCAATGAAATAACTTGAAATTGGCAAATCTAAAGTACTGTAGAATCCACTGAAATACAATATGATATTGCTTTTTTTGTGGTCCAACAGTATTGTTAAAAAATACAAAATAAAAATACCTTGCATGGGCAAAAACAATGGCAACCCAATGCTTTTTTTTTTTTTTTTTTTTACCAAATAACAATAGCTTTGAATCATATACAGGTAGTGTGTTTCAAGGGGCCCAAGTATGGTTGACAATAACTAATGAGAGGTATTATTCATGTTGAGTAGTTGTTAAGGGTAGCATGTTAGTGTCTTATTGAAGCACACTGTGAAGCACATTGAGTTGCCATGTGCATGAAATGTGTTATATAAATAAAACTGCCTTGCCTTGCCTTAATTGATGCTGGAGAAATCAGGATGGTAAACTTCTCAAGATGATTTGGACGATTGAACGTGGTGGAAGTTGAGCTCAAGAGCGAGCTGGAATATATCCCACCTGGTTGTTGTGGCGTAGGTATGTTTACACAGAAACATTTTAGACTTTGTTTTCAAATGTTTCCACTTTTAGAACAGTTTTTGGAGGTTTGCTCAAAAGCGGCTTTGTCATGTAATTGAGGGCCAAAAGTACCCATGCTGTTTGTATGTTATTTTAAAAACTCTTATTGTGTGCCTCATGTAAACAGGGCCATATTTATATTATTCTAATATAGATGTAGAGATATAGTGGAAGATTACGTTAGTAGTGCCAGTCAGGCAACAGGATTATGCAAAATGTCGAAACCATGTTTTGGAGAGGTGAAGCGAGGGCCTAGGATGACCAAACATTAAGGAGTAGAGCCAGTGAGCTTGTCACATATTAGCACACTTTGGGTTGAGAAGAGATCAACCACTAAGTTACAGCTTTGATAGGCTCCAGCTTTCCTGTGGCCCTGAAAAAGTATAGTTCCAGTGCACAGTTAGGAATGAAACAGAAGCCAGTAATAGTTGGACAGGAAAGAAGAGCTCCAGCAAACTTGTAAAGTGGAACATAAATCTGAAAAATAGACAGGAAGCGAAGATGTAATGATGCATAAGATATGCACTTATTTGCTGTGGCTCAATTCCTGCACTACTGAAAAACAAATCCTGCCTTCGTGTCAACCTCTTCGCAACACCATGGAAGAATACATTTCCTACAGTATCATTTTAAAATGTATTCAGATATAGGCACTTGCGCAGCTGTAACGGTAGAGTTACAAATAATTAGAACGGGAGGCCTGGCCCTCAAAGAGTAGGATGCTAACTTAATTTACTTTCACTCCCCTTGGTCATACAAAACAGAGTCTCAAAAGATAGCTGATCACATTCTCTCTGAAGTAAACATCTGCTTAGGCCACCGTGACACATAACACACCATCTGTTCTTTTTCTCACCTTCTCTCTCTTATGTCCCCTGATCACTTTTCCATCTTCTGTAATTTGGTATGTGACAGATTTCCGTAAAAATGTCTGAAGGGACTGGAAAACGTGTCAAAATAATTGAGCTACAAGGATATAATGTCACTGTCTACATTGAGATTTCATGCTGGACGTTGCTAAGTGGTGGTTTAAGCCAAAATGAGTGAGTGTACAAAGGCCTTGTTTTGTTTTTTTTGTTGTTTTTTTTTAGGGGGTGGGGGTACAGGAGCTCTCTATGTATGCATCAAGCTACCTTTCTGGACACTTGTGGGTCAAGGTAGTGGATAATGTGTTAAAACATACCAAAGCTGCAAGACAAAGCCTACTTCAGGGTTTTTAGCCTGGAGCAAACTTGATTGAATTCCACCCTGTTGTTTCTCTCTTTCTCTCGCCTATGCTCTCCCATTTGTTCGGCACCTTCGCTGCTGGCTGAAAGAGGGAGAGGTGGGCCGACAGAGACAGGATATGTTGTTTGTCAGCCAGCAGCGGACGTTGCTGACAGAGCTCTGCTTTCGGCTGAGGTGTCAAACAAAGAGTGAGCCAGGCCAGGAACTGTAGGACAAGCTGTGAGTCTACCCAACCTCCTGCCACCTTTCCCGGCTCTGTAATAGCTTATGCTTTCATTCTCTATGCCATCGCCTTTTCCATCCAGCGCTGGCCCGATACCATGAAATCCAACAATAAGGGAGACAATAAAATGCTATGAGGCTGTGAAAATGGATAGAACAATGTTAGTTTTAGTTTGTTGACACGGCGACTGTGTTTTGGAAACTCAAAAGATCACACCTTTACAGTTCTCAGGAAAATGCTAAAATCTATTTTCTGTGAAAAGGTAGGACATTTACAAATGTGTCATGTTGATTATAAGCACATTTCACAACCGAAACTAGTCATACTACAGAATATTACTTGGTCAATGGTAAATCACATTTTCATTCATTTTTTTATGTTGTTACATCCCTCTTATTTAATTAATTAGTAGATAACATTATGTTGTGCGGATACTAATTTGACAGGATTGATTAATTGTCCCAAACTCTACCATGGCCAGTTGAACTGTACCACTTGGGATGGTGAATCAATAACTATTTTGGACCCTTGTACTCGATTTATGAAAAATGTACGAAACTGAGTTTAAAATACTATTAAAATTAGTAAAATAGTTCCTTTGCTTTTGTCTCTAATATATCATTATGCAAATGAAATTCAGACTTGTGCAGCTAAATTGTTTCAATCTCACCCGTGTGATTTGAAACTCATCTTGAGAAGAACTGGTTCCACTGTTTGCATTTGGTCTTTGAATAGTCATGCAAAATGCCTTAAAAAATCGAAATAATCAAAGTTGCACCATTTTATTGGTTGTTTGGGTGTAGAATATATTACAACAACTTCTATGCTTGAGGCATTCTCAAAATACATACATACACAATGTAAAGCTACTTTAACCACTTTTAATAGTAAAATAATAATAATAAAACACTCAGGCTTAATTAACCACAAATGTGTAATGCAAATGTGATGCGTGTTACAGATTCACCTCACCTGTGTGACCTTTTAACTGTCACAGAATTGTAAAACTACCTTTATCAATGTCAAATGCAAACGTTCCACCTTAACTTGCATAACAAGTCACAACTCGTATGGTGACGCTGGAGTCTGTGTTTACGCACACCTGGCTGAGAACAGCTGAGTATGTGGCTGCACGTGTAACTACACATCAATGGACATGCACGCAAGCCTCAGCCCTCATTAGTTTCACACCACTCGTGTTTGTTGTAGTTTCGACAGCAACACCAGCATGGACTTCAGAGCTGTCATATGAGGAAGCAAATCATTGTCATGTTGACCGAAGACCGGAGCAATAACTACAAAAGAGCAGCATCGACACGTCAACACTGTACCAGGTCATTGTGTCTAAAGAGTGTTTAAAGACAAATGCCTGCACAGCTGCCTCCTTTTCACAGTTCTGTCAACACAAGCCAAAGCAGTGTATTGCGGGAGTTAGGGGTGACTTTCTGCCACCTGGCTTCTTTTTAACCTAGTCAATTTCCAGTCAGTTATGAATCATTGCATTGTATTAATAGCAAAGCAGGAGTCTGATGTACGCTGGGACACCCCCACCACTTGTGCATTTA
Organism: Filicampus tigris; assembly: GCF_054856515.1. Lineage (NCBI taxonomy): Eukaryota > Metazoa > Chordata > Actinopteri > Syngnathiformes > Syngnathidae > Filicampus > Filicampus tigris. The sequence goes on along the minus strand of NC_141228.1, from coordinate 9,282,247 downwards.
TCGCTAAATTATTCCATTGTCAGACTGAATGTGTCAGATGCCCACAATTTGTACAGATGATTGCATGTACTGACAAAGTAATAATCTGACTCCACACAAAAACTGGGCACGTTTGAAAAATTTGAAGAGTTTAGTGTCTTGCTCAAAGGCACCTCAAGAATCTCTATATCCATTGGGGGAATCAGGCCAGAGGTCCTTTGATCACAGTCCTTCATTCTTAACTATGAACTATGGTATCAGCCAATGGGTTTTAGACCCATGTTACATGGTAAAATTATTTGAAATTTTAAAGTGACAAAATAATGCAATTATTTTAAAAAATATCAACAGTTTGCATTTTCTGTCTCCAAAATGCTGTTGTCATTTAAATAAGAGACAAAAACACAATGTAAAGAAATGCTTTTGAGATGCCCGAGCCTCTCTCTTCATGAGAGGACGAGAACAGACACATGTAGGAGGAAGAAAAGAGGCCAGTCGGGGGCAATCATTCCGCAAGTAAACATTACCGAATGCACATTGACAAAGCAATGTTACACACCCTGCTTACACATCATTTCTCAGGTGTCCACATGCTGTAGATTTGTGCAGTAAACAGTGGCCTTGTGGGGATAAATCATGTTCAATAAAAAGCTTAAAAACATTCTTATTAAAATGTTAAAAACAATTGACGGATGGTTGGATTTTACACGTCATTCAAATTTCAGTCTGGGAAGCTGATCTTTGGTGGCTGACAGAAGAGTGTTGGGTCTTAGAAATGGTGGACACCCAAATCCGTTTTAAGCAGTGGGGTTGGGGATTACTAAAGTGTGTGTGCTAGGGGGACCAACCAGATTAACATTCCTTGTGGAATTTTAACACTCTGGGTGACAATTTTGCAACACTGTGCCCCTTATGCTCCTCCGGAGTGCCAAGGCCATGACCCAAGTTAAGAATAGGTCATCTGGAAAGAGAGCAAAATTCTGTCTTCCCGAAGAGCCATTGGATTTCCCAGCGTGATTGAAGCGTGTGTGTGTGTATGTGTGTGTAAGTGTAGTGGGCAGGAAATAATCACCAGTGAGAGGAGGAGATGTTTTTCTGCCTCCCTGTTCACCACTGACTGAAACTGAGCCTCCTCGTGGAGGTGGCTCCTGCCTTGTTTTGGATGCCGGTGCACAAAGAGAGGAGGGATTGGTGCCAGAATGTAAATAAACCCAGTTCAAAAATGTCACTTAAAACACAAATACTGATGTTTCAGTGTATGCATTTTCTTGTCTGGGTTTTTTCAAACAATGCACCCTATTTGGAGTAGTGTATATATAAGCACTTTAAATATGGGTCATCAGTAAAGTTATCCACGAAACAATTTCCTCAACCCATATTGTATCTATGCAAACTCGTCAGTAAAATTGACCTTGACATTATTACTCTCAACTATGAAACTGCTGTGATCACAGTGGAACATGTCAGGCTGGTCTTCCAAGTGGCGTAAGAACCCCGCAGATCTCCCACAGCTTATCTGTTAGCGGCTCCTGTGTGAGTCTGGGCAGGGCAGGCGTGGGAGGTGAGACCCGGTAGCGTCATCAATCCACACCGGAAAACGCAGGTATCTAAATAAAGAACGAAGAGTAACGGTGGCATGTGGACAGATAAGCACCCACACTTCAATCCACATCCGAAGGTCAAACCTGCACAGGACAAAAACACCTTTAGAACATATTTTTTCCTAGTGTCAGGAGATATGGCATTTCAGTTGAACTAGTAGAACACACAAATACATATCAAAGTAAACAGATTGAAGACAGTAAGGTATCCAGCAAACTAAAAAAAAACGTCATGCAACTATAAAATTGTTTGCGTCATTATATTCATTTCCAACTAGTCACAATTCTTAAGAACAAACTTATCATGCTCCCATTGCTTTCATCATTATAACTAATAATAGTTTTGCCATGTCGGAAGAAAGGCTCTTCTGTCATGGGCGGGATAATTTAGCAAGAGTGACAAGACAGCATGAAATCCCACAATCAATAGCATCCGATGCATTCCTATGCCTGCAATTTTTTTATTTTTATTTTGTAACTTAAAGCGGAATTCAACCCAAACATATTTTTTTCATGAATATGTTCCCAGCAGGCCCACTAGTTGAAATACGGCATTCTGATTAATTTAGCATTTTTGGAAACAACAAAATGCACTTGGTTTTAGCCATCTCCGGGGGTGGCCATTTTGTCTTCTGTTGACTGAAAATGACATCACAACTGCTCACTACGACCAATCACGGCGGACTTGTTTTCTGAATTTGAGCCGTGATTGATTTTTGTGAGCAGTTGTGATGTCATTTTCAGTCAAAGGAAGACAAAATGACCTCCCCCCCCAGGGAGATGGCTAAAAACGAGTGGATTAATTCAACAAGTGCGCTTGCGCAGAACATATTCTTTAAAAAAATGTTTGCGTTGACTTCCCTTTAAGGAATTAACTTGTCTGATAGCAACACTTGTTTTGAACACAAATGAGGAGGATAAAGCAGTGGTGAGTGTAAAATAAATAAATAATCTGCCCACCACCGTTTAGAACTATGCTGTTTAAAAAGTGGTAAAATGCAATCTTTTACATGCAGTGTATAACGGACTCCAATTAATTAAAACTGCGAAGAAAAATGTTTCCCACCAAGGTCTGATGTTCCAACTTATATAGAGCAAGACAGAAAAAGGTCTCATTTTTTACATTTACAGAAAATGCAAAAGCTATTCACCTGCAAGTTCTCAAGTTCAATGTTCTTTGTTAGGCTTACTTTATTGGACCTTGTGCTGAAAATCGGACTATTTTGTATCCCCATCATACATATATCGCTAACAGTAAAGCAAGCTGCCGAAGCACAAAAAAATGCCTGTATATATAACAGACCAACAGAGGTAGACACACACACACATGCACACACAGACCTGCACACGCATACATACACCTGTCTAAACATGGGCTGTTTCAGAACAGTGTGCAGACGTATGACTGATGGGTCATTCGTTGCCAGATGCAGACAGTAAACTAGACTGACACAAACTACAATGAATAACGTTTCTATACTGCCTAATCTTTCAGAAACGAAGATTAAAAAACATTTAATTTGCCAAAAAACACATCGCTAATTAACATAAAACCTATAGTTGTACTTAAAATTATTCGGCCTGCATTATAAATTAGAATTATTTACACAGTACAACTTTACAGTAGTTTGCAACACAGCAAGAACAATTTGAATAACTAAACCTAACAAATATTATGAGCAGTAATTATATGGAAATAGGTCATCTATTAAAATGTTGCGCATTTTTGCAAATAAACATAATTTGCAGTGGCGATTGAATCATTTTGATTGCAACTCTACTTAGTGATGATGATCCAGAACAAAACCTACAGAAATTAAGTGCAATAATCATCAATCAAACATCCTTTGGAAAACTGAAATAAATGTGTCAGGAGGTAACAAGGCACAGTATCTCCTTTGCATATGATTAAACTTGGAGTCAAAATAAATACATTAATGCTCAAAAGTACACACTTGACATTAGATTTTGAGTTACAGAAACATAGTCAGAACATACTACAATTCATCTCTCCCACTCAAGGAAAATCAAGACTACTGGATTTGTACTTAAGAATGGCAATAGATTAGATTTACATTCTTAGCTAGCTGAAGTCAAATAACCAGCATCTTGAGGCTTTGAAAGGAAATGAACGAAGGGTAAAGAATATGACGAGAAAGGAAATATGTACATTTACTGTATATTGGAATTACTGTATAAAAAGAAACAACAGATGTAGCAGAATTAAGGAGGTCTGTTTAATGCATCATGAAAATGGAAGAATCCTGATTTCTACACATGAACTAGAATAGTTGTGTGAAGGCTAAGGCCTTCACACATATGTTATTCTAAACCATTCACCTTTATTATTATTCTCTTTTATTATATTTCTCATTCCACAATTTTTCAAAGAGGTCATTCAACTTCATTCAGTGCCATCCCAACACATTCCGCAGTTTTTAGTCAGCTTCTTTGCCTTCACACGCAATTTCTCCAGAAATTCCATTCTCTAGTTTTACATGGTATGCCTGTTATACTTGGCAAAGGACAAAATCATAATAATTGAAGAAAACTGATACTGTCTGGAAGCTGCCCATCTTTGATTGAGTCATCAATACCACTTTAGCTCTCACCATCATTATCATGGCACTAACATTTTTATTAATTCATACGCCGTGGCCCTATCCATTCATCAACAGAGCCAAGGGAAGATACATAAATGTATTTGGGGACACAGGTGGAGAACGACACTGCAACTGTTGGACGATGATGGATTAGTTTTATAAGAAGTGAAGTCTCACAGCAGGATCTTTATTACTGACTGTATTTACCTTTATTTTTATTTGGTTGTTCATTTTATATCCCTTGGGATAATGTAATGTAATGTAATGTGAAAGTGTGTTTTGCTCCAATTTTTTTTTAAAGGCACCTCTTTCAAGATCTTTTTCTTGCAGATTAAAAGATAAAACAAAAAGCAATTCAATATCTTACATTACTTCACCATTGTATGTACGCAGACGGTATAAATGTGACACAGATATAAAATACACAAGCTTTTGCATTCTTTCTCTATTATTCCTTCTAGATCTCTTCACTAATGCGCACCAAGTGAATTGATCTTCAGAGTTCACGTTCAGTTTCTATTTTCTATCAACTGGCTCCAGAAGAGCGGCTCGAAACTTAACAACCACCAAAATGTCAACCACTCCCTTAACTTGCAATTCTGCAGATCCTCTTTCCTGCCGAAGCACATGTGTAACAGAATACCAGGACATAAAATAAAGGTTAACTCTGGAGACAATGGTGTGACACAGTCCAGAGACAGAATCTTTATATACCGGAGAAAGACCAAGGCTACATGTGGCCCTTTGAACTAAACATCCCCTGCAGTGTGGTGCTTGGCTCTGAACAGCCAAAGACAGGTTTGTAGCTGTTCTTGGCTGCAAACTGGAATTGTTGGGATATTGGAGAGCTGCGTGGAAAGGAGTTAATACATCGTCGTTCAATGTACGAGGGGAGTGAATACTGTATAGTGTGTAATGTGGCCAAAATCTTATTTGGGTTGTTTTGAAAGGCTGCCCACACTCTGGTCTGAATGTTTGGTGTGCACTTGTGTCTTAATGATGAGTTCACACTTGATCAAATAATTGCCTTGTATGCAAGAAATTGCATTTGAAATCCGAAGAAAAGCTGCTGTCAATTTGAACATGTATTTAATTCATTACAAAAAATGTTGCCTGCATTTGCAGTTAGTGGCAGAGGAAGGTTCCCGGGTTATTTACTGAAAGTCGTTTGTATTATAGTCTCTCTGAAAAATTGCTCTCATTCATTTTTGAATGCTCTCTAAAACATGAATATGAATTGAAAGCATTTCACAATAATGGCAAAGATACACTTCAAATTGGCCTGTGTTAAAAGTTCAGGGGCGGTTAAAAACAAAATGTCGGTGTTGCATAAACACTACCCACTAATAAAATAGCCTATGTAGTCTAGGATGTAACACTGATATGTCGTTAAATTGGGGTATCACCTGGATTAAAAATTGAAACCATGCCCTTGCATAATGAGGGAAGTTCAATGGTTAGAACTGAGACAGTTTTCGTTAGCATCATTTTCCTATTCACTTGCAAGACGGAATCAAACTTCCCTCAGGAAGGCAAAACATTCACATGATCCTTTTTTTTTTATTATTATTTTTAATATATTGATTAAAACAGATTGTTCAATAGTTGTATTTTGTGTGCCATTATGTGAAATCTTTTGGGTTCATTAACACGGTACTTAACCTGTTTTGGTTCAAGCATTTGTAAGCAGCTAGAATGACGAGCTGCACGTTTATTCCAACTTATTTACATGACTTTTGGGACTGCTGAGAAGCACAGCTGACTCCATTCAGTCAAATGAGTGCCATTTGTTCACTGCTTTTCGAAGTCGTTGAAGTGTTTGTATGAAATGTTAATTTCCATTTAACTATGTCCGTGGAATTGTCACTCTCTCCACAATCTGGACGAGTTGCACAAACCTCTCAGCTTTTCTCATTTGCCCATGTAGGCACTCAGGAAATGGACTCGAGTATGTAATGTTAATAGTTTTGTGACCATATTCTTCTGTCTGTTTTGCTGCCGTGTGATTTTGAAGGTGGCCTAAAGACCCTGCAAGGCCACTCAACATTTAAACAACCATCAGGTAATTAAAGCTTGTCCATGATGAAACGTTTGGCGAACCAGCCACTTGGTAAAGTGTCAAAATGAAGGCAGTATTCACACACAGAGATGGTACACTATCCAGACCAGGACCAACACTACGGAACTAAATGCAAAAATGTCGTGTTTATATATGTGAGTACTGAAAATGAATCCTCACCATTCAGGAAAATTGGCAACATCTTCATGATCTTAAGGCTTTTTTTTTTTACCACAAATATTATTACTATGCGTTTTGATGATTATCTGAATGCATTTAGAATTGAGGAGGATTTGTTCACTACTATGGTGTGTCTGTTTTCACATGAAAGTGATGAAAGAAATATATCGGGCCCTATGCTGTTTTGTATGAGCTGTCTGAAATGGATTTAATAAAATTGAAATCTTGTAATGATTTTACTTAAGGTAGTAAGGCATGGGGTATTTTTGCCCACATTGTATAGTCTTGGCATCAACACACATGATTAGTTTTGATCTAAATATTAAATAATGTCATTATTTTGCATAATGCATTACTTTAGTTGCTGAAATGCACTATTGGGTGTTGGGTGTATTTAATACTTTTGCAAATTTCAGTTTAACACAGAGTAGTGTGGATGCATATAGACACTTTACCGGTATTAAAATTAACACCCCAAGTGTTGAATTAACACCAACAGATTTGTAGTCTCTTAAGAACAATATGTCAACCATATTTGTGGAATATGTTTCACTTGATTAATAACGCTCTACTGGTCTGCAGACACTTCATTTTGGCGGGTACGTAGGTAATTTCTTCACATTCTTTCCCTTTACATGTTACTTTTAATCAAGTCCAAATTATTTTAAGTCTTAGTTTGAGAACCTTACATTTTTAAATTAACACAATCAAACAGACCAGTAATTAATTTTGAGCTCTAATATGAGCTCCTAATTTAAAGGCTACAGACCACTCAACCAGGGTTATTCAAGTTTTAAATGAAATCATACCCACTATTAAAAAAGTGAACTGAAGACAAGGCCAATAAAAAAGTTTGTGATATCTCTCTCTCTTTGTTCAGCCATCCTGTTTGTTATTCTTGTAAATAGAGCTGTACCACGGTGCTGTGTAGCCTGTGTTCCAACAAGTACTTCAACCTGATGGTTAAGTCAGTCAGTTACTCCCCAGCCCCTTTGCCATTAACATGCACTTAGTCATACAAGTTTACGACCACTCTGTTTAGGAGCTCATAGGTAACAGCCTCTCCCTGACAAATAAAGTAAGTCCAGACATGCTATAAGACCTCCAGAGTTTTATGCTGTAATAAAACATGTTTACATGTTTTTTGCTTGTCTGCAACCCAAGGGCAGAGGGTGAAAGGGTTATCATGAAGCCACCATCTTCCACTAACTTCAAAAGGAACATTTTTTGTTTTGCATAATAGCTTGGGGCTATTTTTGCATGCTTTCATTTATCACCCCATCATGGTCAAATAAATTATCTTTAGGGATAATCTCATCTAAAGCTGTTAAAATGTTACTGAGGAAAGCAGAACATTGTTACTCCTACTGAAACGACTTCCCAAAAATTATTAGAAGGGTTAATAGTGATTGCAAATTCAAGGCAGTCCATCCTTCAAACAAAAATTATATGTTTGGTATGGCAAAGAGCAGTGGTGGGCACGTCAGTGAATTTCTGTCATTCACCAGCAACAGGAAGTCCGTCATCGTTAGACATCATTATTTCAGGACTGATGGACCTTCCGTCGGTACTGACGGACAGGTGTAAATGTCCAACATTGGCTGAGGCAGCGAATCTGAGCACAACCTAATATTTGTTCTAGCTTTCATCCAATTTTCTATCCTCAACATTTTTCCCTCTTGTGTGTCTCAGTAAATTACTAATGTTCTCCCATTCCTAGCCCCATCCGTCATGTCACGCACACGTTTCAAAATTTGCAAAGACGTTAGTTCATCTGCATGGTTTTGCCCACAGTATAGTCTGTCATAATTTAACACCACATTAACTTAACATTATACTGTTGGCAAAATGAGCAAAGATTTCTAGCTGGCCTCAGAGGAGGAATATTACCTGTGTCAAAGAATAAAATGGATTATGCTACAAGTTTATGTAGGCCTGTACACATTAATTTGGAAACAGATACAATTAGAAGCATAGTTTCTCAAATAATCAAATCACTCATTTCATAGCTACAAATGTCTACTATCGATTCATTTTTTCCCCATTCCAACTGACATCTTTATGCCCCTTTTAAACTGAACATGAATCTTTCTTTGATAAAGCGTCATAGCAGTTTCCTAGCACTTTCGACCTGATGCTGTTTTGCTGTAGAAAATGAAAGCCCCAAAATGAGCGGAGTAGAGCTGAGCTGGTTTTGTGTGGTACAAAAGGAAAATTGGTTTTGCTGTTGCATTTTCCTTGAGCCATACATTGTCATAATACAAAATCATTCAACCCATGCCATTTATTTGGGGTAATGGATAAATATGTACATGTCTGATCTAGAAGCCCAGATAGAACGACAGCCATACATGATTTCCCACAGAACTCACTATTTCACTTTAGAAACGCATGCCCACCCATGGACAACGTAAAACATTATGGATACAATCTACTGCATGTTTTTTTAAATTATATTTAATTCCTTGAAGACTCCCCACCCCCATGCCTAAGTAATCCAACTTGCCCGAAACCTATAGTTAGGGTCATAAACCTTTTCTCAGGCCAAAAATAATAGGGTACAACATATGGATTCTTCATCCAAGGACTTGGTATCTAAAAATCATAGTAAATAAAAAACATTTCGCGTGTAAAATATCATCAGATGATTGTTCTTATAGCTGAAAATATAACCACTTTCCTTTTGCTCATATAGTCACTCGTTAGACTTGTAATAACGAGATGTTGAAGATGTATGTAAATCCAGGTTCTCTGCATGATTGCATTCTCAGACAATAACATGGGGATGACAGTTTTAATCTGTGCTGTTGGTTGAAGACATACCTTCACCAGAGGCCCTTCCATTTCCGCAATCTACCTGACATCTCAATTATACACAGATGCACAGGAATTGACAGATGAGGTGGTTTCTTACCTTTGTTTGAAAAATAGTGCAAATGTGAACTGGAATCTTCCCACTCCTCCTACATCCTTTTCAATCATGTCAAAATTTGACAGTTGGTATGTTGAACTACATTCACATTGCTTAGCCCAGTTCTAAATTAAACTTAAAATTAAACTGCTGCTTCCGTGTGTTTATTAGTCTGTCAAACTGCTTAACCCAGTGTATGTCTTAGCCGCATTTTATGATTAATGTCAAGAAGAATTGTTTTCACCTCATTCACATTGACCCGACTGCCAAGTTACATCTGCCAATGACGCATCCCAACCTTTTCAACCTTATTTCTCACATGCACTGCGTTGCCGAAATAAAGCTGCCTACAAGCCTTAACTTGCATTACTGTATGAGTTTACAGTGGCTGACAAAACGTCAGGAGTATGCTGCATTCACTATGGTTTAAAGAAAATTCATTATTAAGTAATTGTTAGTGGAAAGTACACTGTATATGCTACACACAAACGTTTGGGTTGAATCAGGCTATTGGGCAAAATTTCTGGATAAATTGGAATTTTTGTCTTAAGAATCAACACTAAATGAGACATAATCGTGAAGTCAAGTGAAATTCATATGCTATTTAAAAATAATTTGAATAAAAAACTTTAAAGTGGGGCGTGCAATATTATTTTTACTGTCAGTTCAGCCAACTCACTCCAGAAGGTCCCCGAGGATTTCTGAATGATCCAATGTTGACCTAAATGACTGCATGATAAATAGAGTCTTTTAATGTGTTTAATGAATCTCAGTATGAATGCACGTGCTCTTTGAAAGTCTCATAGGTTTGTTTGAAGCACAAACAGCACCATGTAGAACTAGGAACACACCGGGAATATCCAAGATGCTGTTGTGGAGAAGTTTAAAGCAAGAATAGGATATATACAAATTTCACAAGCTTTAAAAATCTTGCGGAGCACTGTTCAAGGAATGATATTGAAATGGAAAGAGTAATGAGACCACTGCAAACCTAACAAGACCTGACCTTCCCTCTAAACCTTCAGCCCAAACATGGGGAGCACTTATCAGAGATGTAGTCAAGAGATCACTCTGGATGAACAGCAGAAATCCAAAGCTAAGGTGGGGGAGTCTGTCCATGGGACAACAATTAGTCACGCACTGCACACTTCTGGGTTTTTATGGAATAGCGGCAAGAAGAAAGACATTTCTTCAAAGAAATCCATAAAAAGTTTGAAGTTTGCCATAAGCCACCTGGGACACACACACCACACACATGTGGAAGAAGGTGCTCAGGTCTGATGATCAGTGGAAAATAATGTATCTCAGCTCAGTTTGGAGCTTCGTGTCGAAGGCTGTGAACACTTAAGTATATAAGATTTCTTAGTTTTCAATGTCCAAAAAACAGTTTTTTTCACATTGTCATTATGTGGTGCTTTGTGTAGAATTCTAATGGGAATAATGAATTTAATCTATTTTGGAATGAGGTTGTAACATAAAATAATGTGGAAAAAGTGAAGTGCTGTAAATACTTTCCGGATGGACAGTATGAAGAATGGGTTTGAGATTGAAGGGACAAATGTGTAGATTACATGAAATATGTATTAAATGACAAATGAACATACATTTATCAGTGGTAAGAGCTGCAAGCCAATCCATCTTCACATTATCTTGACCTGAGGTTCAGATATATATCCCTGCTCATTGTGCCTCTCCATTGACGCCATTCTTGCTTCCTTGTGAACACTGGTGTCTCTTTAAGTGGTTCATGCTTCTTTCCTCACATGCTGTCAGAGTTTGGACACCTTTAAAACTACCTTGCGCTGGAGAGCGGTAAGAGAAATTGAATTTTGGATTTTTTTTTTCAAATCTCTCCCACTGTGACCTCTGCTTTAAGCCCTCTGTCACTCTTCCAACATACACTGCCACCCACCTTTTGCCTCCTCTCTTCACTGTACATCAAGGCGATTTAGGTTATTGATGATAATTCTGTAGGCCTCTGTTATGGCCACACATGTGCACCCCCACAATACAGCCTCCCACCGTTGTCATCCCTCTTTCTCTACCTCTTTCATGAGTAATGCGGTCCCCAAGCCGGAATGAGGTCAGGGAAGTAATAGCAAGACATATTGTGCATTTTGGCTGTCGGCAAATGGACCATCAATAATGAAAGCCCATGCACTAAAGGATGCATTGTGTCGGTTTATTTTCACTAAAATTGATTGTGTTCTCTACTTACAACAATTCTATAATATATTTAGACTGTTACCACCATGGAGAGAAATATATTGAATGTGAGCCAAAAATAAGTTGCACTTGCCAATTAAAAAGGACAAACAACATTACATGTCCATGCATTGTTGTGCCCGGCAAGTGGAAGCATACCGTATGGCACTTGACAAATTGATTGTTTTTTCTGCAGTTAAAGTGATGAAGTGACACATCTCTGCCGGGGGACTGTTTGACCTCCACTGTTGGCACATCAACAACACGACTTGTCATCAAAGTTCGTTTCAGCCCAAAGAGTTGCGGTTAACCTCCGACCTCTCACCTCCTTTGCCCTGTTGTAAAGTGGGTGCCCTTAACTTTGGGAGCCTGACAGCTTTCTAAAAGTGTATTTGGGGCCGGTGGTTCTGGGTCACCGATATTCTGAATGTGTGGAAGGGGGGAGGGTTAGGGGTCGATGATTGTGGTCGCTATTTGGTGAATTGATTCTGTGGTTCAAGTCCTAATTATTCCCTCCAAATGTTTCTTTCGCTCAATCTCCTTTGCAAACCATTGGTTTAAATATTTACAAACAAACTAGGGCTGCGGATTAATGTTAGTCCATTCGCTTGTAATTAGAGAGTGCTTGTTTGTGACTCAAAACATCGCTTAGAGTCATACCTTCCTCCCAAATTCCCTTTGCCAATCTCAGTTTGTGCCTAAATCAAATTCCTCATTTTATCACCTCTACAATTATATTTCCTTTCATTGATTTGACCACAACGGAGACAGGCAAACCTCAAAATTAAACTTAAGTACAACTCCAGAGCTAATTGATTTACAACTTTTTGAAATGATTTAACAAAGTTCAGCGTTCTCCTACAGACAACCCTGACCATAAGTGCACAGTTGATTAAAAGTTATAAAAACCGCAGAGCTTTCAGGCTCAGAAGGAATGGAAGGTGGCATTTGAGACATCAATATGAGCGTGGCGGGCCTGAAACAGGAGTGCAGGCTGGGCCTGTTAAACAGTGAGATAACTCTCTTCAAATAGCATGTGATCTGGTTCTGCTTCTCTGACCAAGCTCAGCCAATCAATACTATTCTTTTAAAGGCATTTCTTGCCTCTTGCATACATCAACAAGTACTGAGGGTTTTCATCCGTCAATTTGTGTGTGCCGTCAATGCAGCTATTATATGTGCAATACAAAGTAGAAAAGCACTCAGGAAGACACATATCTTCACCGAGGTAGAAAGACTGTGGTATGCATAGCAACGCACAGATTCAGTTTCAAACATCTCTTTATTTACATTGTATATTAGCTTTAGTTTATGCTGGCTGAGGAGACCATACCAGGCAGATTGTCACCTCCCCTTTCTCATCAAAACGTAATGATGATAATTCTTTTCCTTCTACAAACAGCTCCACAAAGTGACATTGTGATTGTAACTGGTTCAGGAGGCCAGTCTGTGTGTTTGGGTGAGCCTGACTATGCCTAGCCAGAACTACTCACACACTCGCACACCTTCTCTACTAAAGAGATAACGTTTTATATCCCTAAAGCTAACCTCTACTGCCCAGGATTGGACTGCAAGGTCGCATCTCACTTGACTCTCTTGCAGGGGTGTGCAGAGGGCGGTGCCAAAGGGCAGTGGCCATAGGCTTCGGCCTTGGGGGTGTCATCCGTAATCAACCGCGCCCCTCCCTCCCTCCCATCGACATAAATATAAATAGGTGCACGTATGTCGCAGATCAATAATAGATGAATGCACGTCTTGCAGGGCCATCCTGTTGGGATGGAGAGGCCATATAATTCAAGAAATGTCCACCTTCAGTAAACCAACCCAATCACTCACTTCCCATTGATGAAAATATTTAGAACACCGGTCAGCGCTCTGCGCTCCCAAACCGGAGGCGTAGGTTCGATCCCAGAGTTATGTAAACAGACAATGCAGCTTCAGTTATTTATCACTTAACTTTTGTAAAATTAAGACTTCAGTAAACAAAAATACTTTTTTCAATTAGAATTCATAATATTTAATGTTTTTTTTGTTAATAACCTTGGTGCTAATGGAAAATAGCGTTGCATCGTTCGCGAACGATTCGTCCAAAAAGAACAAATCTTTTCAGTGAACGTGAGTGAATGGATAACTTCCTCAAGTGATTCATTCTTTTTTTTTAACGATTCGGAGAACGGATCTTTTGAATGGTCCTTTTTGATGAACTGATTGTAATGATTGAGTTCACTTAAAAGAGCTGTCATGCCCATCACTAATAGGAAAGGGGGTCAGATTTTGGGCTGTGCCGGGCTTGGACCCATAGGCAACATGATCACGTCTAAGGTATGTGATTGAATAGATGTAATATAGTCTATGTCTGAATTGATAACAAATTATATTATTGTAGGAGACTGTTTCATCTTACAGTATGTGACTGCTTAACCAGATAATCCTCCTTAAAAACTGCAGAATAGGCAGCAGCTGTAACTTTCTTGTCTTCTAATTATCTTTCCTTATTCTTGGCTGTGCAATAGCCCAACCACAGTTATTTTCAAGACTTTGCGCTTGTATTTTTAGGAGGGAATTAATGCCTCCTGATCATTGAAAGTGATGCAAGCAGAAGTCTTAATTGTTTTAATGTGTCTGTTCAGCAAGTTCCAAGTGTACGTTAATGACTGTGTCCAAATACCGAATTAGAACTGACCTATTTCATGCACAAATAAGCAACACGGATTGTTTTCAGTAGCCTGCTGTTAGCCAAGCACAGTTTAATCAAGATAACTACTATAGATCATTATGACAAAGGGTGGTCTGCTTCAGTTTTGCACTTTTCAAATTGGAAGCCGAAGAAGCATTGTGTATAACAGCAGGTGTCCCGCTGAACTAAGATGGCTGTCAAAATGTTATCATCTGATTTTGAAAGTCTTTTTGGCTTTGGAGATATGACAGTTACAGGGGGAAAAAACCCTCAACATGGCTCATAGTCAATGGATCACATCTTGAATTGTAGTTATAGTAGCCCTTTTCTATATTGATTCTGTTGTCTGTTGATTCAATGCATCTGCTGGTTAGTGGGTGTTTCTATGCTGTTGTCATCCCTGAGGTCAACCACAATCAATTTTGGGATGCTGGTCGACCTGTGTTTGTCTGAGGCATAGTCCGGGATGTCCCCTGCCTCTTGCTCAATTTCAGCTAGGATAGGCTTCAGTTCACCCACGGCCCTAATGAGGCGCTATTGAAAAAGGATGGATGGAGGGACGGATAAATGAAACTATGTTTCAAGTAGGAATTAATTGCAAACGAAGTGGCTCATTGATGTTTCTCCCCAAGCTAAATTTGTTCCCACAGTCAAAATTCCATGCACAACAAATCATTGGACTATTTATCTACTCTCTTGTTGGTTTCCAGAAATGTAATCGCAAGCAAGAATGTGAATTGTGAGGACGTGTGATTGATATGTGAGTAATGCACTTCTTACATAAAATAGAGATACAACCGGTGTTTGTTTATAATTAATAATTCCGCGTAGACCCTTGCAGGCAATATAACACAGACCACACATACAATTTTTAAAAGATTGTCACAGTGATTGTCAAAGTGAAAACATGCTGATCACTGAAAACACATGTATATCATCACTTGTTACTGCAGGTTTTGCAAAAATGTAGGTAACATGTTTTAACTTAACTTTTTAACTCCTAAGTTTTGTGCAACTGAAGAGGTATGTTTTTCCAAATATATATAAGTTTCACTTTTGCTTTGTGATTTTATTATATTCAGTCTTGTGATCATCACAACAGTGATCCTGCTGCAAATATATACTCTATATATATATATATATATATATATATATATATATATGCACATATATTTTGATTTCAGCATAATATTAAGGTCATTTTTCACCAGAAAACCAACATCTATTGGAGCATCAAATTTATTCACCAAAGGCAGATATGAAAATGCAAAGAGGGAGAAAATATTGTTCTGTTGTCAAGCTGCTCGCTTGAATTTTTGCACAAAAACGAGGCCTGCATAGAGTACATGTTCAAGATGAGCTGTTGTTCAAAATGTCTGATGAACACAGGTGGGCTGTAATGAGGCATCTGTCCACACTCATGTCAGAGAATTCGAAGGCAAGTGTTGGGCTTAATAACGGAAGTGTGTTTATGTATTTTGGTGTGTGTGACACTGTGTCAGTTTTGGTCTGGTGGGTGTGTGAAGCAGGCTTCAGTGCGTGTGTTCTGCTGGCCAAAAATTGTGACGAATAATAAGGGTGCCAGTGAGAGGACATCCTAAAGTGAATGCCTAATACCATCCATCCATCCATTATCGATACCGCTTATCCTCACAAGGGTCGCAAGCATGCTGGAGCCTATCCCAGCTGTAGGCGGGGGACACCCTGAATTGGTTGCCAGCCAATCGCAGGGCACACAGAGACAAACATCCGCACTCACAATCACACCTAGGGGCAATTTAGAGAGTCCAATCAACTTACCATGCATGTTTTTGGAATGTGGGAGGAAACCAGAGCACCCGGAGAAAACCCACGCAGGCACGGGGAGAACATGCAAACTCCACACAGAGAGGCCGGAGCCTGGATCGAACCCACGACCTCTGAACTGTGAGGCGGACGTGCTAACCAGTCGACCACCTCACGGTGCAGAGGTCGTGGGTTCAAATCCGGACTCTGGCCTTACTGTGTGAAGCTTGCATATTCTCTGCCTGTGTGTTTTTTCTCCCACATTCCAAAAACATGCATGGTAAATTATTGAAAACTCTAAATTGTCCATTGGTGACCAATTTTTTATATCATTGTTATTTAATTCAAGAAGCATTTTCTGATTTTCACAGGAATAAATGTTATCCCTCCCTTACTTTTACAATTTCTTCGCTGGTGTGTTTTAAGTTTTTCCTGTAGGAAAAATAAGAAGAGTATCTCTATCTTACAAAGGCATTTTTCTCTCCCTGTCCAGATTTTAAATCCTCTTTGACAACACCCATTTCAAGGATGACAGTAGTCTCACACCTTCCTCTCCCTTGAGATGTAGACTTGATGAATCTCACTCTATAAACTGTCTAAATCCACTTATATATCAAGGGTTTAATAGAAGAGGAAAATACATTCTTTGGGGAGAGCGCAAGACAAAAAAGTGTTTTTAATGGACCGTATATCATCAGTTTGACTGAGGCTTATGACTAGCTACTACATTATCTTTCTTTTAATAATAACCATTGTCTTTCTACAGTTTAGAAACAACATATGATTATGTCATCTTAAAGTTGTTCATTACTGTAAAAAAATCCCATGCCATCAAAATCAATTTTTTCTATTTCTCTATAGGTAACATAGGTCAAAATGAGTCTGTGACATTAAGTTTGACATCTGCGGTTTGGCGATATAGTCCAGTGGTTGGGAACCTACAGCATTAAGAGCCATTTTAACTGTCCACCACTGAACTCAATATAGGCCTATTGTTTTTTTAACCTGCATGTACAAAAAGCATAGTGTGTTGCAGTTATTAACAAATCAATGAACTGCAACAGAGAACACCAAATCTTGTTTCTTTATATACTTGAATAGCTTACAGGAACAGTCCAGTGAGGATGGCCCATGTTTCACTCCAAAACTGTCTTTATGTATTTTTTGATCAGGAAAATGCTGGTCAACTCATGCCAAGAATGTAGTGATTGACAGGAAAATGGGGATTATTATTATTATTATTTATTATTTTTTTTTCTTTATTCTGATAGGCCCTTGAGTACCGTAGGCCCTTGGTCTTCAGCCCAGGTAAAGGCGGGTCTGAATATGATTGAACAGCTGCGCACTTGCTAAAACTTTGCATCACCCGCCAACCTTGGCTTCAATCTATTTTGGGAAAAATTCCTAAACTATTTGCAACTAGAACTGAACTGTGTCTGGCACATTTCGTGGAGGAAGACTTAGTATACATAAGCTATCACACTCTCAAAATATTCTTCCAGGTTTTGAGCGAGCAAGAAATAGCTAGCCACCACCAAGCCATAAAAATACAGTAAGTATACATATAATGTGTTTTACAAGAATACTTAAACTATATTTATAATTTATAATGTACCCAAGATGAAATAGTGAAGCTTGAAGTCACTGTGTGTGTTGCGGGAATTCATGCAAGCAATGC
Source organism: Filicampus tigris (assembly GCF_054856515.1). Classification (NCBI taxonomy): domain Eukaryota; kingdom Metazoa; phylum Chordata; class Actinopteri; order Syngnathiformes; family Syngnathidae; genus Filicampus; species Filicampus tigris. The sequence continues at coordinate 9,264,569 of NC_141228.1, read as the reverse complement.
ATACTCAGCAAAGCCATTTTGTCCTGGTTATGGTGCCGCTTTATTGCAGTTGATTTGTCTCTGTTGGTGTCAGTGGCACCACTACTCACTCCTGCTTACGCTGAGGCAAAAAAAAAAATAATAATAAAAAAAAGAAAAAAAAAAAAGAAAAGAAAAACAGTGAATGCTAAGAAAAAGATTCCATTCAATCACTGTTGACAATCGTTGAGCCACGGGTACTCATTGCTGCTACTGGCCGTGTTGATGTGTGTGCTCACATAAGAGACAGAAAATGATGAGAAGTTAACCATTTATTTGGTGCAGAAAACATCATGCAGCCGTGGCTCACGCATGACATGTATATCCGCACACATTTCTTGCAACTAATAAGTAACCCACACTGCTTTGAGCTGCAATATACAATGGCAGTCGGAATATCACAAAATACATCAGCTATATTCAAGTGAATGGGATCTGAGCAAGCGTCAATAAACCCCCTTCTTTTCATGTTGCACATGCCATATTTTTGTAGCAACCCACTTCTTGATTTTTTTCATATTTTATTTATATATTTTTTAACTTTTCCAAAACAAAACTTAAAACAAAAAAAACACAAGAAATTATATTTGAAAAAAACTCTTTCCACAAAACAGCAATTACACAGGAAAATAACAATAACAACAAGCAAGGCATCAATTTAATCTCAAATGATTTCTGGCTGGGTCTCAATATTCAAAAAAGGTATCCAGATCAATTGGAAGACATCTAATTTTCCTCGGTTTGAATATAATTTTTTCTGTGGTGTACAATGCTGTATTTTTAATTGTGATAAAGTACACTATACTTTACAATATATGCAAACTCAAAAGCTTATACAAGCTCACCCTTAAAGGCGTCCATGTATCAAGTCACATAGCTGCCACACACACACAGATAACCAACTACCAGTAAGATGAAAGTTGTTTTCTATATTCATTTTGAGAACAGCAATCCAGTCAAATAAAAATATGTTTACTGTACATATCAAATATTAATGAGAAATTCAAGATGATGATTAATGAACCGTCTATCACCAGAAATGTGAACTTTGTGCTTCATGTTTGAAGTGGGATTAAATTAAAGTAAAATGTTCAGACAACAACTGTTAGTCAAAACAACTTGGTGGAAATATTGAGGTTTTGGTGACGTATATGTCAGGTGTGTGCGGATGAGCATTCATACATCAGACGTATTGCATACTTATCCGATTTACAGTACATCCACATACAAAAGAGGCCCAGGTCCGATTTGAAAAAAATTGAATTTCAATGTTCACACTGCATGAAAAAAAATCAGATATGTGTCGCATATGATCGCAATTGAATTGAGTTGCAGTGAGAACCTGGCCTAAAATACGCTGAGGCACACAAAGCCATCTCAGATTAAAATTTGCTGTTGATCACTGTAATGAGTACAAGAATAGAAACATTAACATTAAATACAATCCTTTCTGTGGCGATTGTTAATCTTTATTTTTCTCTCATGTATCCAGCCATCCATTTTGTATTCTACTTTTCCCCTTTAGGCTCATGGGTGACTATAGGCTATGGTAACTGACTGTGGGTGAGAGGCGGGGTAGAGCGTGGACTGACAATTGCAGTTGTAAAAAAAGAACTTTTTTTTTTTTCAATGTCTGCATTTTCTTTTATTTTTCAATGGAAACTTTTTCAGTGCCAATATATGTGTTTTGTTGTTAATGCATCCTCCTTAATGCCAAAATGTATTTTCAATATTATTACATAATGGCAGTTTTCAAGTTCTGTGTATGTTCAATATGTTTGTGGAGTGTTGCAGCGGGACATTTTTTTCAGATTCACATATGTGATTTAATTTGAAGTACTTTTGGTGCATGCTATTTTCTTGAGAAAATACATCGAATAATGTAAAACATGCCAGAGGGCTTAAGGGTTTTGACAGCATTAACTGATTGCACTAGTTGTGTATGACATTCCCTGCAGAGCATAATGTTAAATGTTCTTGTAATAGTCCATTCGATGCGCTTCTCCCACGTGAAAGCCACTGAGGTCTCTGCAGCCCTAATGGTGGCAAGTCAGCTCCAGCATTGGGAACAGTGTCTCGGAGTCAGTGCAGTTTCAAGGCGATCCCTGAAGACCTGACAATTGTGTTTGGGACAAAATGGCCTTTTGTCGTACTTTCACGAAGATGTAATTTCCAAGACCATGGAGAGGTTTCTGTGGGCCGAGTGAGGGTTATGTGGCTTGCTGGAGGAGACTATCATGGACTCCCCAAGACAATACTGTTAGCTGAAATGAATAAATCATGAAATCGACTTGTATCTTTTTTCCTTTTAAGTAGAAGTTGTGTTACACAATGGATTCAGAGTATAGGGCAGTTTAGTGGTATATGAGACCTAATGCATAAAAACGAGTGGTTAGATTATTCACTCCATGTAGCCCAATTTACATACTGACACATAAATAAATAATAGTCTGAATGAACTCCATACAGAAGTTCCCACAGCCCACAGTGACTCAAAATGCATTCATCCTTGGAAGGAGGCAGCAATGAAAGGATTGATGAGAAAGGCAAACTGATCATGTTAAACATCACTTTTGTCAAAAATTTTAATGAAATGTTGTTCATTTGGAAAGACATGTTATTGCTTCATCAAATAGCATGCAAAGTCCTACCTTATCTCTCTGAGCTCCATCACCTCTAGATACCAACCTGGTGCCACAAGTCAGTGCATCAGATGCTACTGGAGGTGCCGAGGACTAAACAGAGCCTCCGAGGGGATCGAGCCTTTTCTGTTGCCGCTTCCTCCCTTTGGAATGACCTTCCGTTAAACGTTAGGCAAGCCCCCACTCTGTCCATCTTTAAAACATATTTTTATTCTCTGGCTTTCGACTCAGCATAAGACTCAACATTGTTTTAGTATTTTCTTATGTATACTCTTTTTATGTTATTAATTTATTGTTTTAACTGTCTTTGTTTTTATATGCTTGATTTTTACTTTACGTACAGCACTTTTTATGGAGCTGTTGTTGTGTTTAAATTGCTCTATAAATAAAGTTGAGTTGAGTTTAAGAACAGAAATGTTGAAAACTGACAATTTGCGAGCAAAGAAAACCGGTCCACTTAATTCAAGAATGTAAGTGTTTAAAAAAAACAACGAAAAAGACTGGCAATTCATCAAAATCTAAATCTAAAAATAGTTTAAGAATGTGTTTAAAAAATAAGTTTAACTGTATCTGGAATTGCAGATCAAATGCTAACAATTGGCTAATTATTTTTAATGTAAAACTGCATCAGTGGAATATCATGGCTGACAGGTCATTGTGTGAAACAGATCAATATAATGCTTCTGTGGCAAAACAATTATTCAGCTGTACATCAGCCCATATAATAGCAGTGATAATACTATGTTAATATTGTCTCTGAGCAAAGTTTCACTATTTATTCAAAATATTATCAAAAAACACATTTTCCGAAGACTGTCTTCAGCAAGTGTTTAAAAACATGAAACATTTACGTCTGATTTTAATTAGCTTTAACCATATTAAATGATTTATTACTGCCTTGCAAAATAACAATAGACTGCGATATGAATAGCTCATAGGTACATATTTTGCCTGAATCTGTAGGTCAGGTCAGTGTGAGAGCACTTGACAATACACAGGGATGTTTCAGACTGCTAAAGCAATTTGCATTTGACATTTTCAATGAAACTCAATAGTTCTCTATGGCCTTTCACTTAAGTCATATTTCAATCAATGTACAGTATATATATTTTTTACTTTTCTTTAATTCATTTATTTAGACAACAACATATGGAAACTGAGTAAATTAACCACCGCTCTTCCCCCAAAGAGCGGAAGCGAGACGTCAGATTCTGATTCATTTATTTGAATCTGTTGTGGCAGATTATTGGATTACCTGACTAAACGAAGACAGAATGTACAAAGGATCAAAGGTGATGCTTCTCTTGTGTACGATTAGCATTTTGCCTATTTACATGTTACTTACGTGCAGTATGGCATATTTACTTTAATTCCAATCATTTTCAATCAATTTCAGTCAAGATATGGTCAAATTACTTACAGTATTATACAGTAATTGGTATACCAAAACAATACAAAAAAATAAGTCAACAAATCAACATGTTATGCCTTACTTACTACTGCAGTACTTGCAATTATAAATTACAGACCCACCATTTAATAAAAGTCAAAATTCCATCAAGGAAAACCACATCAGTTATTAAAAGTCAAAATTCCATCAAGGAAAACCAATTGTCAAAATGATAAGATTCAGCACATACACAGAATATAACATCTAAATTATAATAAACAAACACAAATAACATTGTATTTGACAAAAATGTAGTCAATATCTTCACCATTAATGCACTCCTCCCAAAAATCTTAAAACACTATTTTACTCCGTGAATGACGATCCTCTACATTAACGATACCCAAAGTGTGAGTGTTGTGCGGCATCGCTTCAGCGCTGCCAAAGACAGTCTTTATTTTCACAGGTCTCACCGGAGCATAGACTCAGAGGGCTGAATAAGGTGAAGGCTATTTTCATGCCAAGTCTGCCACGTTTTGAAAGCAGCTCCAGCCTTGTGTTGTTCTAGAACTAGACAAGCTATTCTCTTTGGTCCAGCTTGGATTCACCTCATTTCATGTCAACAAGGCCCTTTAAGCACGGAATGGAGGTGTGAGAAAGAAAACAGAAACCACCATGACTGGCAGTTGACAGATGTTCTTCTATCCATGAGACAGGAAAGAGAAGAAAAAGGAGGTTTGTGTTGCAAAAACAAATGGTCTCACTTTGCCCTAGCAATGTGTGCTGTCATTTTTATTTGTGATTCTACAGTAGGCCTACCACCACATATAGTCTCTCTTAGCCTACCTAAGGCTATTGTTACTTCTGCCAGGTGTGCAGGTGAGCGACATCGTGTTCATGCTTGTTTGGCTGGTGTGTTGGTTATCAGAATTACACTAAAACTACTCCACCGATTTCCATGAAATTTTGAGGCGAGGTGGCACGCGTGATTAAATAGAGCCCATTATCTTTTGGTGCACATCAGAATACAAATGTGGCAAAAGGATTTATTTTTCATTGCTGTTTATTTTTAATGAAAACCAAGTTAACATCAACTACATCATCCATCCATCCATTATCTGTACCGCTTCTCCTCACAAGGGTCGCGGGGCGTGCTGGAGCCTATCCCAGCTGTCTTTGGGCAGTAGGCGGGGGACACCCTGAACTGGTTGACAGCCAATCGCAGGGCACACAGAGACAAACATCCGCACTCACAATCACACCTAGGGGCAATTTAGAGTATCCAATCAACTTACCATGCATGTTTTTGGAATGTGGGAGGAAACCGGAGTGCCCGGAGAAAACCCACGCAGGCACGGGGAGAACATGCAAACTCCACACAGGGAGGCCGGAGCCGGGATCGAACCCACGACCTCTGAACTGTGAGGCGGACGTGCTAACCAGTCGACCACCGTGCCGCCTTCAACTACATCACTCCCAGATATTTTCTGTTAGTGATACCTTAAAGCATATATGTCAAAGTCAAGGCCCGCGGGCCACTTCCGGCCCGCGAGAAGGTTTTCTACGGCCCCTGGGATGATATTGCTTTATTATTAGATCTGGCCCGCAGCCCGCAGCAAGCCGGTGTGGGTAGCAGATGTGATCGGGTCCTTCGCGCCTGCCGATGACATCACGCTTTAAAATATATTGTAGTGTCTTCCAAGAACACAGACGTAGTTTAATTATCACGTTTTTATTAGTCCAACCGGCTACTGTTGGCCGCAGCCGCCACCAATACAGTACGACAACCGTTCAGTCAAAAAAGAGCAACGGCTCTCTTCTTCGTCCTCCGCTCCTCTCGCTCGCATGCCCTCCTTATGACAAATTGTCCCGCCACCTTTTGGGGCGTGGCTTATGTTATGTTTTCGGTCTCAGCGGTCTACGTCACGGGAGGGAGGCAAGCGTGGTAATATTGCTCGCTTTGTCAGTTCTGTTGTCTAAAACGGCGACCGATCGCCACCAAAATGCAAATGCACATTACTACTCTTGTCCATTTCAACCTGTGAAAGTATAAAAGTGTTCTGCACAATAGTTTGGATTTATTGGCATAAAACGTGATCTCATCATGATTACCTCCAGAAAATCAAAAATACCGTGGCGATTGCTCCTCCACTTTCACAAGCTGAAGCGGAAAGGAGCATGAATGCGCACACGAATGCCGACTAGTTATATTCCGGACATTTAGCTACTCTAAACTCGTGTCAACTCCCTGGAGGGAGGTGGTGGCTTACAGCGAGCAACAGGGCAGGCAGATTGGATCTTTATACCCCCACCCCTTTCCCTTCCTGGCTAAAGGTAGGATAACGGGACGGCTAATAGCAACAACTTGCTTCAGGTAGTTAAAACAAAAGGTGTTAGCACAACAATATTAACTCCTTACTGTCTGCCCAGCGTGTGGAGGTGATCATGAACCTGCGTCTTCATGTCGCGCGGTTGCATGCGGTGTCCGACACTGCTTGCAGCCGCCACCTTCTGCCTGAGTGAAGCGCCATGAGGGTGAGGTAAGCCCTCATCGAACAAGCGTCAATATTCACCGAACAAAAAGTTCCAGCGAGGAAGCTGACTGCACAGTCAAGTGTGGCCGCATTGGAACGTGCCTTTTCGACTGTTACGTTCCAAATTGGGCGTTGTGTTGTCGGTCGAAAAACTGAGGCCATTCCTCATCCAAATAAATGTGCGCGGCCTTTGGCCTAATTAATGAGAGGCGTTATTCATGGAGTTACTTATTTCCTAATTTCTCCAAAATTAATGGATAAAATAGAAAATGGCAACTCTTTTCATTTTTCTGATCAAAAATATGTATAAAATGAACTTGTTAGTGAAAACATGGCCATCCCGGCCCCACCGTCCCTTTAACTTTTTATGGAAATTGTTGCATAATCCCCCTTTAGACATGGTGAAGCAGAAGCCCCTTAATATTTCATAACTTTTTTGATGGATGGATGGATAGATAGATAGATAGATAGATAGATAGATAGATGGATGGATGGATGGATGGATGGATGGATGGATGGATGGATGGATGGATGGATGGATGGATGGATGGATGGATGGATGGATGGATGGATGGATGGATGGATGGATGGATGGATGGATGGATGGATAGATAGATAGATAGATAGATAGATAGATAGATAGATAGATAGATAGATAGATAGATAGATAGATAGATAGATAGATAGATAGATAGATAGATAGATAGAACACAACACTCAAACATTAACATTTAACAAAGAACATCTAGTCCCATTAAGGCCTCATTGGTTATGTGTGATTTTTTCTTTTTTTTAGAAATCACCTTGCTTGGTTTTTTGACAGAGCTGGGCAATTTACCCTTTTTTGCGCGTCCGGCCGCAACCCTGCACCCTTGACCTGGGTACCCTTCCGGCCGCGACCCCCCGGCCATATTCATAAACATTGTCGGCCCCCGCCCCGTTCCGCCCACTGAAAAAAAAAAGCTTTCACCGAGTAGGCTGAGATGAAATTTGGCCGCCTCGCGACCACGTCAAACACATGAGGGCCGATTAGTGGGCCGGACTAAAATCCACTTCCGGCCATGCACAGTCCAGCCATTTTTTTTAATTTGTCACCCCCCACCTCTCCGCCCCAAAAATGGGCATCCGGTCTGGCCGGAGGGTCTGACCGGTCCGGCCCAGGGACGGACTGCCCAGCTCTGGTTTTAGGATTGACTGATGTGCAAAGGACTGTTTGAGGCTGACCCTGTTATAGCGTGACACACAGTACTGGCTTCCAGATAGTAAGAGCACATATTCATTGTTCAGAGCCTGTCTGGTATTCTGTATGATATTCCTCGCCAATCACATAGTGTTATTATAATAGGCAGCTTTAAACAGTATGTCCAAAGGTTGGCCCACAATCTTCGAACACATTTTACTCCAATGTCTCAGTCCAGATTTTGCAGTGACTGTGTGGCAACTGAACCATACAGCATTTCTGTGCTGCAGCTCATTGAGGATGATAGAGGTGAAAAACAGAAGGAGTTAGCCGGCGTCAGATTGGTCTATCTAGGCCTTAATACGTTTGGCCGTATTTGGAATGATATATAGGACAAGCACAGTACCGCAATGACATTAAAATTTGGATGTGTTGATTTTTGTAAAAAAAAAAAAGAGTTCTTGAGTTCTTAATGTTGGTCTCAAGCTCATTTGCGCTGCCCTTAAATTTTATTTTTTATGCAAGACAGCCCTTTGCACTGGAAAAGAAAATTACAGTGCGTGGCTGTTGTTTGCTTCAAACTCTTTGTTGTTGGGTTCAGATACTGGGTATTTTATACATGCATTGAAAAATGCATTATCAAAAACGGCATATATTAAGAGCACATATTTGGCATGTATGCACGTATTTTGTACATATTTAAAATAGCATTTTGTCATATATCTGATTGTGTGATCCTGTGTGGCCCACCAGTAGCACTGATGAAAAACTGTGGCCCCCTCAGGCATTTATGATGCCCATCCCTGCTGTAAAATACAATTTAAAAAAAAAAGAATAAAAATCTGTATTTTAAGCGGTTCTTTTCCAAAAGTCATTTACATTGATACGCAATATTTCCACCTGAGCGGAGGTCTGCGTAGTTCGAGTTTCAATTGCCATCATTAGCAATCCCAGGACTGCGACAATGCTTTGACTGCTGCTTGTTCACTTGTTTGTAAGGAGGATTCAGAGAAAAAAATTAATTGAGTGGTTTGTGTCATTGTTCAACTTGCTTATATTTTCTTGTTTGTCCTGGCTATGTTGAAATTGGAGGTCTGCATTTAAGCCATTAATCCTTCACCAGTGATTGTTCTTCGCCTGTCATCCTTAAACGTGCAAGCTTGGCTTTGTGGTTTAATCAATCATATGTAAAAGGGAATCTGGTGGGTGGGGGTGTATACACTGGGAGTGGGATGTCAGAGACAGATGGCCAGGGTCAGTCTCATTCTGTCACCTTGGCAGCTTGCTTCCAAGTACTTCTGACAGCTCCACATGTGCGCCTACCTGGACAAGACCCCAGGTACAAACTCATTCACAAACCCTTCCCATGTTCGCAAACAAACCTATTGTCCCACATTACTGACTGTCCTTCCAGAAAAAAATCGGAATCTAGTTTTGGCCTTCTTCTATTACTACCTCCATGGTGTGCTCCAGGAGAGTCTGAATGCTTATAAATCAGACAGCTATGAGGCCCTAGACCTCTTCATTATAAAGCAACCAATGTAATCATATTAATCATATATAACAAGTTGTGTCTTTCAATGAAAGTGAAAAAAAGATGATTACAAAACTAAGAATAGAAATGTAAAAAAAAGGCAAAAGGACGTGATATTTCATCAATCATATCACTATGATAAATAATTCTAATTCAATTACTTCAAGTACTTTGTAGTTTAGTAGGCCAGTAGTAGGTTCAGAACAAGAGACTACATTGGCCAGCCAAAAGTGATGTTTCATCTGCATTCAAATTTGATGGTTAATTTTGTAATATAATCACAGTGGGCAATTATTGTGGAAATCATGGTTACATGACGAACTTCATTTTGTTAGCCACGTTATGATGCCAGGTGAAGGAACGGGAGGGAATATGGAACCAAAAAGAAATGCTTATGATGTTCAAAATCTCCAGTCAAACCCAAACTACAGTGCAACAATTGGAGCATAAGGCTATTAGGATTTTACCTGTACGATATATTAATTTTGATAGCGGCTGCCATTGTCATTGTAATGGGAATTGGTTCTAAACTGACTTACCTAGTGAAATAGGATGTTAAAGCGGGACATAACACACAGAAACAAGCACCCCTGCACACGCCGCTCATACACTCACACACATATACATGAGAAAAACAGCCTGGAAAACTTCAGGATACAGGAATCTCCTGAGGGAACACTCAAAACTATGCAAATGTATGCCAGTCCAACAATTTACACCAAGACTGTATTCACTTGCTTGACTGCCTGGGCATGCTTATTTCCCAAGGTTAAAAAGCAATTAGGGGTAAGATAGCTACTTCTTTGTGAATGAATCTCCATATCATGAAAGAAAAATCAATAGTTGGAGCAAATCATGTGGCAGATGGAGCCAAATGCATCAGATGCACAGAATTCTGCAACTGTGTGGCATATTGTGACTATGCAAGTCAAAGGAATGTGCGCTTTGTATAGTTATTGCATTTGTATATGTTCGGCTGCTTTGCCATGGGTGAAGTTTTGACATGTACGTATATACAGAGAATAGTTTCGAGAATGATTAATGTTTTGCACATAAGTAGCAAGAAAAAAGGAAAAAAACATTAAAAATGCATAGCCCACATAATGGTGCGTTTTAAAATACACTGATTTAAAATGAGATTGTAATTAGACTGACAAAGGCAAGGAAGGGCTGAAATGATTGGCACAATAAGAAAACACACGTTAAAAAGGAAACAGAGCATTACCAAAATGGGGATTAGGTAAGAATGCAGGAGAAAATTTTTAGCATTAAGAAATCTCATAGATTTTTAATTTCTATTTCTACATATAAATGCCTTTTTACACTCTGAAGAAACCTCATTAATATGTATTTCTGTCTACTTCCTTTATTATGAACAAATAAGCCTCTCCACCACAAGTATTTACTTGACCTGCCATGTTTTTGTCTGCAAAAGCTCGAGTTATGTTGCATAGGCTCAAGTCTAAACTGATTATTTCAGTCATTGCAAGCTGCATCTTAAATACTGTATTAATTTCCCATTCAGTCAAGTCTTAGCTGTATCTTAACCAAATCCCAGTATTCCCCTGCTGTATGTTTTACTGAAATGTCAGCATATTTTTCATTTTAATTCCTTTGATCAGCATTAAATCATGTCATCTCAATTTCTATCTGTAACATAGGACGTCCCCAACCCAAGATTTTCTAGACCCAGATTTAGATCCAGTAAGGATGCTGATAAACACAGAGGAAGGCAAGGCAAGTCTTATTTGTACAGCACATTTCATGCAAGACAATTCAAAGTGCTTGACATAAAACATCAAAAGCATTACAGAAAGAGAAATGAAACATTAAGATTTACAAAAATTAAAATCACAAAGAATAATTAGATTAACACTTTAATGGCCACTGTATCTATATGGCACACTAACATTAGATTGTTTTAAAATATAGACATTTGCTTAGAAGTGAACCTTAACTCATTAAACCTTCTCTTATACTTGGTATACATGTGTTATGCCCAAAAAGAACACTTAGAAACATTTTGGGGGAGACATTATGCACTTTAAGGAGGGTTCCCAGCAAGATGGAAATTTTTCTCAACCCAACCCCTCACTTATAACATATTTCTGGTTGGTTTTTAAAAGGTTGGAATGTTTTTTTTTTTGTCATATTGTGGTTTAGGAATGACTACTGAACATAATCAGGTCACTTGTTGAAGAAAAAAACAAAAAATAGGGAAGCAACAATTTTTCAAAAACAAGCTGTGCCAAACGGATATCCTGGACGAATTAGACATTAGAATGTAGCAACAGGACATACACGTTGTCTGCCTCTGCAAACATTCTGTGCATGGTTATCTCAGTCAATAGGTGAAATTTCAGACACAAAGTAGCTTCAGTTTTCATTTCTTGTGTTTCAGTCACTCTAAAGACTCATGGTTGTCCCAACATTCAAATGCGAGCCTTGTAGCGACCCTTATTGTCTTGTCTAAACCAAAGATTGGCATGTGTGAATTGGTCACTGAACTTTTCTGATTTCTGTACACAAAGACAAGTTGATGGACTTTGTTGAATATGAACAACTCCTTTGCATCTAGATGCAGTATCCAGTCGTTGACACGAATGTCCAACCATTCAAATGCAAGCCTTGTGGAGAGTCTTATTGTCTTGTCTAAACCAAAGCATGGCATCTGTGAATTAGTCACTGAACCTTTCTGATTTCTGTAGACAAAGGCAAGTTGATGGACCTTGTTGAATATCAACAACGCCTTTTGCCTGTAGATCAATTATCGAGTTGAGCCATTCCTGGTTCCAGAAAAAATATTTGACCCCCCTAAAGAAGTGAAGACACTTTTCGCTTACTTCAAAATGATTTTCACGGATGAGATGATCAGGCACATTGTCTACCACACCAATCACTATTCTGCTCAACAATTGGGAGATCCAATCAACACAAGTATTGCAGATATGGAACACTTCCTGGCTAAGTTACTATTCATGGGAGTATTTGAATTTCCTGCATTGAGTACTACTGGACCATGGAATCACATGTCCCCATGATTGCAGAAATAATGTCACAAAACCGCTTCAAGATGCTACGTCGTTTCATCCATTTCAATGACAACCAGCAAGTTGCAGGGAGACCCAATCTTTTCTACAAGATGCACTCACTGTTTGACATCTTGCGAAAGCAGTGCCTCAAAATCCCATCTACTTTCAAGCAGTCAGTGGATGAGTTCATGGTTCCTTACAAAGGCACCAGAGCAGGAAATCTGCATCAGTTCATCCGAAACAAGCCTCATCGTTTTGGCTTCAAGATCTACTGTCAGGCAAGTACCTCTGGAATCAGCCATGACCTGCTACTCTACCAAGCAGCCACCACCTTCTTCAAGTCACACTAAGTGAGGAAGATAAGAAGCTTCTGCTGGGAGCCAAAGTGGTGCGGACTCTCTGCAAGACCATCCCTGAGTCAAGACTGTCTGTTGTCTTTTGCGACAACTTCTTCACGGGTTACAGCCTGTTCAAGGATCTGGAATCAAGTTTTGGTGTGAAATACATCGGCACAGCTTGTGAAAAGTGCACTGGTGGAGCTCCCTTGATGAAGGACAATGAGCTGAACAAGAAAGGAGAATTTGACTACAGATCTTCAGAGGGGATTGTCGCGGTCAAGTAGAATGGCAACAAGTGTGTAACCATCCTTAGCAATGCAGTGGGATTTCATCCTACAGGTAGGATCTTTCTCTGTCTCAAGGCAAACAATTCATGCTTTGCAACATACCACAAGAAGGACAACTGAAGTTGCTTGAATCTCAAAGCAGTGTTTAAAGCATTGCTATTTAAAGAGAAATTTCTTTGCTTATTTATTGTTTGTGGCCAATCGAGCAAGTTTGATGTAAGATTTCTTTTGAAATAGCCAATAAATAATCCAAAAACAAGATTTCACATGGGGCGGCATATTTTGTAACCAAAACGCATTTTGTCACAGTTTGGCCAGTGATGCTGTTTTTTGTGTCCCTAATAACCAGGAAATGTAAGAAAAACATTTTTCAATGACAATTTCTTGGTCCGGCCATTAAAGGGTTAAAATGATTAAAATCAAGATAAATTAAAAAGAAAAAAAATCAAAAATACCGTGCATATTTCATGCATAGGCACATGAGAAGAGAAAAGTGTCTACATTTGGTGAAAATTTAATCTCCACTGGCAGTTTGTTCTACTTTTTTGCAGCATAACAGCTCAATGCTGCCTCCTCATGTTTAGTCTGGATTCTGGTCTGGACTAGCTGACCTGAGTCCTTGGATCTGAGGGCCCTGCTGGGTTTATATTCTTTGAACATATCATCGATGTATTGTGAGCCTAAACTGCTCTGGTATTTGTAAACAATAAGTAGAGTTTTAAAAACGATTCTGAAAGTGACAAGAAGCCAGTGTAGAGACTTTAAAACTGGTGTAATGTGTTCAGATCTCTTAGTCCTGGTTAAAATTCTAGCAGCAGCATTGTGCATGAGCTGCAGCTGTTTTATATTTGAAAAGTTCTGTCAAAAGGCCATTACAGTAATCTAGTCTACTAGAGATGAATGCATGGCTGAGTTTCTCCTGGTCTTTCTGGGAGAGAAAACGTTAAATTCTATTGTTGTTTATCAAATGGTAAAAGTATGATTTGGTGACAGCTTTGATGTGGCTGTTGTGTGTGAGTCACTGCGTGAGTCTCAAGATGTTTACTAATACTGACCCTCTTCTCTTTACTGCCAAACAATAATAGAAGGAAGTGACTCGCTTCTGATCGTGAACATGTATCTTAGACGAACATATTATGTTATTGTTAGTTAGAAACGAGATCAGAGAGGCAGAAGGTCCACATTAATGTTCATATTGCCTAAATCAATCGAAATTAATTTGAGTAATTTCACCAAGACTGTTAACAGAACCGTTAAGGATGGATCATATCGATACTGCAGTTTTTGAAAATTCAGTCCCGGGGCTAGTTTAGTACCAGGGCTTGGTACCCAAACCCACTTTCAAATACCCAAAAGAGTTAAAATGTCTCAATCACGGACTGGTGGAAGAGACCCAAAGACTTCTATACTGTAAGTCTTTAGGTTGCAAGGTTTATTTTTACTGTGGAATATGTTTATGTGAAATTCCCACATGAATCCCTATCATATATGATTATGATGGGTTCTAATCCCAGAAAAACCCATGCCTTTCACATGAATGCACACCTTAAACAAACACTACAAAAACCTCTTAGATTCCTCGGGTTTCTCAAGTGACTTAGCCGTTACTGTTAATTATATGCAATGTAAAGAAGACCATTTGACAACTGTCCTAATAATTACAGTACTTACTGTGCTTAACAGTCTCCCTTTGAACATCATGCATAGAGTGTCAAATCACCACGTAAATGTGGGCCATTTCTCCACTTTCCCCCCCCCCCCCCCCATAAAATTAGCAGGAGGGATTTTTTTCCCCTTCTGCTCCAAGGCTCCCTATATCATTATTCAGTACAATATAATGGACTTACACGAGCCACTGTGGTTGAGTTTTCAGTAAAAACAAAAAATACATTAAAAAAATAAATTAAAATGACCTTTTGAAAATCAGCCCTTTCTGTCTCCATCTTATGCTTCCAATTTTATTTTTAATTATTGTTTTAAAACTTGTCATCCCATGACAAAAATAGCCTATCAGAGACACAGAAGGCCCGACTGAGAGGTGTTACTGTGGTGTGTCCATGCACACGTAAGCCTTGCGTTTCACCTTGGTTTCCTTGGCCAGATTACTTACCTTCGGTTAGCAACAAAAGTTGAAAAGAAGGTGTTGGGCAGCTCTTGAGAGAAAAAACAATGGTAAAAACACAACACTCCATCATGAATAAATCATTCTTGTAACGTAGCAGCCGTGGCTAAGAAAAGCTGTGCACATCCACCTTAATGAGGGGCGTGGCTTTGGTCAGTCGCTTGAGGGAGGAGGGGGAGGAGTGAAGTTCGGCTCAAATATTGCTTGTACTCTATAAACTGCAAAATAAGTTTTAAGTGATGGAATTGGACGTGTTAGTGGATCAGACAAATAAATATATGACTCAGTTACATAAAATTGTGTTCGACCTAAGCCAACAGTCGGATAGGTCCAGTGTCGAAAAATCGAGTTAAGGCAAGGCGTAACATGCTTTTTTTACCAGTCGATCTATGTTTCTACTCCCACATATGGGCACAAGCTGTGGGTAATGATCAAAAGAAACAGATCACGAATAGAGATGGAGAAAGTACTATATCTCTCAGTTGGATCGGGAACGCCTCGAGATACCCTCAGATGTTCCGCAAAAAATAGGCCGGAGACAGATAGAAGTCTTTGCTTCAGCAATGAAAGGTGTGGTTTGCTATTGCAACAATAAAAGAACCCAGCATCCCTAAATGATATACAGTCAGTAAAATAGTAATCTCAAAACATATTTGCAGAGCAATTGTTAAATCAGCCTCACTTACCATAGATGCTAATTACAGCGCACACAATCAATGAGATGATGTTTGATTTTTCATTCTTCCCACACCTGGTCGACGTCCTCCGTGCTTGTGTTGGGGTATTAATATAAGTTTAGTTTGGCACTGTGTCCAACATTTGGAAGTGACTCATTGTTTTGTTTTGTTTTTTTAATAAGAATGGCAGTTTTCAGTGTTGTTGTTTTTTTCATGCAGGGATCAAATCCAGCAAAATTTCATTACACAAACACACTTTTTAAGAATGAAGTTATTTTTTCCTCTAGAGGGCATCCAAGTAACTTGAAATAACGGAAACTGGAGACTCCCCCCCCCCCCCGCTCGGCATCTTTCCACCGGTAATACGTAATGAGCCGGTGTGCATATGGATTGATAAACATAATAATTCCAAATAATTAATATGAATAAACATAACAAAGGCACAATCCAAAAGATTCCTCTTTTTCACACTAATCAACTATTTATTGAACACATTAACATACTAACCATGACCATGATCATACTACTTTTCAGAGGAAAACAATGTCTTGAAAAGGTCAGGTTGAAATCATCCACTTATCTAATTTAAAAGGAAAATGATGACTACAAAATGTATGAACTCCAAGTCAACAGGTAAGATGTTCATAAATCACTTACTTTTCGATCTATTACTGAAAAGTTCGGCTAATACTGGTTTACCTCATTATATCCTTGCTTTTTGAGAGTTTTTGTATTAAAAATCAAGTTCTGGTGGAGCCTAGTATGTTGAGTGACATTTTGCTCCCCCCCATGTTGGTTGGCACCTAAAGGGTCTGTTTGTATTACAATCGTCAAGAAGAAAACAACCACCATGTAATGGTTTAAATCCCCTAGGGAACCTTCCAGATAATTTCTATGAGCTATAATTAACCTCAAATCCACGAGGTTAACATATCACAGCCAATGTCAAGATGACTTAGAAGGAAAAAAAACCCTACTATATAATGTTTTTGAGAAAAGCTTTTCTCATCGGTGATCTGTATGGATTTAATGGTTCAGGTCTGCATCACCAATAACAGTTGGGTCAAATGAGGTCTGCCATAGTTGACCAATCACAGATATGATGTGGTTATCTTCAATAGCTCATTTTGAGGTCCCGGTACTGTACTGTGTAGAGCAGAACACGCAGTCAATGTTTTAAGGTCAGGGAAAAAATGGGAAACGATTGTCTTAATGACCGTGTAAAGGTGAGAACTCAGCCGCAGGCTGTCATAGCAATGTATGTGGCAATAAAGAGTTCATCAAGCTTTCAAGGTGTATGTAAATAAATAAAAAACAAAATTATTTTCTCAACTTAAAGTCTCACTGTATTATTTGTCGGGTAGTCAATTATTTTTGGCTTATTGGAATGTGTAGGTGGATGTGCAACTAAAATCAAAAAGTCAAATTTCTATAGCCTCAACAAATTCTGATTTCAGTATGCTCTTATAAATTTGGGTTCTGCAAGGTGTTTTTTTTTTGTTTTGTTTAAGCAATGGGTGGGAGAAACTGAAAAACAGCCACTGGCTTAGTTTTACACTACACCAGCTTGAAACATTTTGTACAGATGTCAAAGGGCAACCCTCTGAATCTGAACTTTAGCAGCTGAAGTTAACTGAAGCTTCAGCCGGTTGGAATTATTTTTTCCAATAGTTTTATATTCAAATGATATTTAAGTAGAAATTACACTCAGTCTTATAATGCAGTTTCAACATGTTCTTTTAGCTGTGTTAAGCAGCCAGTATGCTCAGAATGCTGTGTGCAGCATGTCCCTAGTTAACAAACTATAAATGAGCCAGTTTTTCTGAAGCTAAGTTACGATGTATTATTGATTTTCTTATGTGACTTTTGGCTTTTCTTATGCCAGTGCTGGGCAATTAATTTAACAAAGGGGCCACATGAGAAAATGGAATGCCTGCCAAAGGTGAAACGTTAACATAAACTTTGTCAATATTATTTCTAATGTATTTTGAAGAAGCATATTGTCTTGTTTCAATAAATGGCTTAGTGTGTAGATATAGTATGTTTTGTTATAATTAGGAAATATAAACGTTAAACTTCTAATATAAATGTTAAATCTTCTATTTCCACCTACAAATCGAATGTAAATAATGGAGTTCTAATCCAGTTATCCAGTCCCTCAGCAAAGCATGCATTCATGTGCCATCAAAACAACCATCCCACATAAGCTGTTTTATCAGCTTTTTAACAGCATTCTATGCAATGTGGAGGTGCAATGGCTGCAGCGCTGTCTGTATCCCATCTTTGAACTGTTGTGTTCAAGCTAATTCTCGGGCATTAGATAGCACCAGCTCCCAGCTCGCATCGTCTGAACCCTGCCACTGAAAGTTGGGATGCCAGTTTTAGGCATGTCAGGCCCCTGGGCATTGGGCTTGGGTTTCGCCAGACCTCTTGTTAAAGGATTAGCTTTCACTCTGATCGTCTGGTATGTAAAACCTTTTTTTTACCGCTCCTGATGCATTGTACTACTGTATTTCTTTGTTCTTTCCTGTTTGGTGAAATTTAGCCAAATGTTTGGTGGAAGTCTTACTTTATGCAAGGCTTCTCTATGTTGCTTTAACCTCACTTTCACACCTCCCTTACTCCTGCCTTCTTTCTCCATCACTTCCTCTCTACTTCAGTCATGTGTTGATTAGCCTCTGCAATGTTTTTTCTTTTTTTCCAATGAAGGAAGAGGGATTACGCTAAGCCCTAACTCGGGGAAACCAGCCTTATCTTGCCTGTAGCAGCTCCATGCACCAGAGAAAAATAGCCCGGAAGAGAGCGTGGCTACAGGCTAGGATAGAACAGTAGAGGAGAGAACAGGCAGAGAATGGCCAGTGAAAAGTAACTCCTCCTCCGACGTTTGGCGCGTTCGGTCACACTCATTGAGTTTTTTTTTTTTTTTTTTTTAACATGTCCATATGCTTTTGTTGGTCCCCATCAATTAAAGAAAGAAAAAACCCAAACTAATATAACTTTTAAAATAACAGAAATAGTAATAAATATTAACTAATCAAAGTCATGCATTGCTGAAATTAAAGCAGCCGGGAGAAAATTACTACAAATGAGGATATGATGGACTATAATTTAACACCGTGTTTGTAATTCAACATTTTCAAGCGATCACAGTAATCAAACAATTTCTGTAACTCTAATGAGGCTTTTGTACCTGTTGACAGGTATTATATCTGATCCTTGCTTTCTAAATTTCAGTGAGTGCCTTCTCTAGAATACATATTTCCATTCCTTCCACAAAAACTCAATAGGATTTCAAGTATACAGTATTAGGGCTCATTGAAGGTCCCTTCAGAACAGTCTGGCGTTTTCTTCTTTATTAGGTGTTTTTAGCTGTGTTTTGGATGTCGATCATGTTAGAAGACCCGCGACCTGTGGCTGGGACCAAGTTTTCAGCCAATGTCACTCCAGAATGCTTTGAGGGTTTTGACATTTCATTGTACCCCGCTCAGATTCAGGCACTTTGTGGAGTCCCAGTTCATGCAGGTTATAAGAACAAAAAAGAAGAAAACCCATTCCTGTCACATCCTGCACTTCATAAAGCTTGCTTTCTTTAAGTGAATTTTCCAATTACAGTAGCATTAAATGCAATTATGGTGCCTCTAATAAAGTCCCAGTCACTGGTTCATTTCCTGACAAAAAGCTTCCTCTTTTATCCCATTTTTTCGAACAATGCGCTCCGCGACGGAAGGGAACAAGACTCCACTGTAAACAGGCTGCTGGCCTATTCACCTGGCCTAATTACCCTTACCCGATGGGAGTGCATGCTCCTGGGAAAGGCTCGAGCTCTAGGGTATTCCACACTGAACTCAGATATCAATGCTGGTCCCAATGGGCATCTGCTCAAACACCAACGGGACTACGACAAAAAGGCGGCAAGTGATCAGTATGACATTGGAAAAGAACAAAGTTAATATATATCTTATACATGGGTTAATGTTCCAATTTTATGAAGGCCCTACGTCATTACTAGCCATTTAATGTTTTTGTCAGGATCTTAGTACTTCAGTGTCATAGCTGCAGTTCACCAAGAAATCCAAAGCGGCAAGATTAGTGAGCACTTGGGGGGCACCAGAGCTAACAGTAAATAAGCCTACATAAACCCAAGTACGACATTAAGAAGCCAACTAAGGATTTTGTCTTTCAGACCTATGAACAGACGGGAAGGAACCACAGTTGATTTGTATAAGCTTGAGCATTGTGCCTTGTATGCATTAGCTCAACCATACCATTGCAAAGACAGAATCACTGCTGCTAACTAAAGTCCCTCCAATGTGTGAGACCACTGAGTTCTATTGAGGAAAATGTTGCAACTCAGCTTTCCACAACAACGTTAACTTTATGGGAAGTAGAGGAATAATTCAAGTTTGACACTAAATAGGATTGATACATGTTGGAAACAACTAATAAAATAATGACTGAAAATGTCTTATTTAATAATCATTTTAAAAAAGTCTTTAAGCAAGGCAGCAATCTTGAGGTTACCCATAATACGACATTACAGGTTTATGGAGGGCCTGGCAGTGTAATTGGAGAGACAAGGTAAGGACCAACATAGCTTCTTTTTTCACTTTTCCTCCTGATCCTATCACTGTAGTCCTTGGACATACAGATGAAAGACTTGTTTGTAACTGGAGACGACAGAGCAAGTGGAGGTAATGAGAATGTAAAAAACGGAATGCAAGAGAATGTTTTAGCAGTATATAGGGGAGAGTGAAAAAAAAATTACCTTTGATTTCCTCAAATTAAGAGAGGAAAAACAGTCCTGGCCCACTTCTCTAACTGGCCTGTTTGATTGACATTGAAGCAACGTGAGGCTCTTGGCTGTAATAACTTGACTTTGTGAGGAGAATTCAGTGCTTTGTCTTCCTTGGTGGTGGGGCCCGGGGTCCACGGATCAGCCTTGACTTATTATGACTGGCTTTTGTCCTTCAGGATCAGTGGGAAACTTGACTTGCCCTTTGGTCTGTCATCGAAAAAGGGCCCCCATACTGGGACTGTTCCCAAGCATTGGAATGATGGAATGACAGAAGAGAACAAGGCCAAAGTTTGTAGTTGCCTATTATGTTGCAAGGCACATTTACACAATATAATAGATGGCTGTGGTTAATAGTTTTTATTCATTAAAAACCAAAAACTGTTGTACTTTCACTTACTTTCAGTGATGAAGAAAACATTTTCAACATTCCTTTCATCAATGTTATTTATTGACTATTGCCCATAACTGTATGAAGAGTTTACAGTTAGAGACAAACATGCACTAACTTCAGAAGTGGGCTATTTGATTCATGTTGCACAATATACCTCATATGCTGATAAATGATAGGTTACTATAGCAGCCTAAGAACATATCAGGGTTTCAACTGGCTGATGGCTTATACATTTTGCTCTACATATTGTATTATCATTCCTTTTATGGTATAGCTACTGCCTGTGTCTGTGTTGTTTTGTCACTTGCTTGTTTTTATTTAGGAGGGTTCACTTGGCATTACTACAAAATTTCAATGAGTATTTCAGGGAATATTTGCCAGTTGTTGCATTGTCTTAAGGTTTATACCTAATTACAATTGATTTCTCATACTGTATATTTAAACACATCATATGTAAGAATAATGTAAAGCAGACTAAACATTTAAATGCCAATGCTCACTTGTAAATAGTGGGAGGAGATTGTTCTGAAGGCTACGGGAATGATCTTGGAGTTGACTATGTAACTCACTGCATTCTGGCATGCCTAGAAAAACAATATTTTTCAAGTCAACGCTTGATAGATCCTCAACAGGACCACACTTTATCTGATTAATTGACTACATTTGAACCATACTTGATCTATGAACTCAAGTGCAGACATAATTGTACTTTAGAATATAGCTTATTTGAGGAATGTCGACAGTTGCAATGAAGGAAAAAGATGAGTGTGCAAAAATAACATGGACAGCGGAGAAAGGGCTAAAACATTTTGAGGGAAACTGTTTTCAAAACACCAACAGAGATCTCTTCAACATATTACTCACGGCAGCATTAAAATGTGTGACTATCAGGTGGTTGAAGCCAGATCCCACCCACATATGATGCATGGATTCTGAAAATATAGGACATTTATCAGATGGAGCAAATCACATATTCATTAGGTCTCCAAAAAGCTATATTTACCAAACAATGGAATAATACAATGAAGTGCAACAAGTGCACAGCGGGGGCTGTGGAATGGCACTGGTTGTTCACAGTGGATTTAACAACCCCCTTTTTTATATGCAGATGTCTATAATGGAATTGTCAATATTTTCCATTTATATTTATTTGATCTTTGCATAACGATGTAAAAAACAATTACAGCTGTAAGATGCAAATGTTCTTGTATGCAAAAGGCAATATGTGTTACTAATTACTGAAATGAAAAATTAAGTTAAAAAAACAAACAAAAACAGCAGAGGTTGTCATAAAGAATGATGCACCTACAGTTCAAGTTGTGATATGGATGTGCACAGGCTGTAGTCAACACTGTTGACTTTGAAAGTGACATGAGTTGAAAAAACAAAAGGCTCCCCACTTAGCTCTCTTCCACCCCACCACCTTTATTTCATTTCCATTCAGCTGTCTTCGCATCCTATCAAACTAAACGTTAAGGTGTAATTACCTTTGAAGTGAGTCAACTATCTAGTGGGAAATGGCAAAGTTACAGGGACAAACACAGAAGCTCGAAATGACGACAGGTGTTTCCTCCTGGGCCAGAGTGAAATGAACATGGAAATGAATGTCTGAAACGCTTTCAGCAGGTAGTGGGGCGAAAACGGGAGGGAGGGAGGGACAGAGGGAGGGGTGGAGGAGGCAGTGCATTGAAGCTACAGAGGTAATTATTCTGCAACTCCTTCACCTGTGACAAGAGGTGGCCAGTGGGGGTTGGCGCAGGGGGACCTGATTGTCGCGTCCTAGAAAGCAACTGGGTGAAACCTCTTCTACTAACCTCCGCAATGATTGGATAAGCCCTTCAGCTGTCTATTTTGGACTTTCTAACACATGCATACACATTTATTTTTCCACTTTTTTCATTTTGTTCCTCTCATTCATACATATGCATCAATACACAGTCCTGGAGCAATCCACACCATAATTATTCAAGGGAGAAAAAGAAGCCTGTAGCTTGGAGTTTATAATTACATTGCTGGGTTAGAATAGTTTGAACCATTTTTTTTACCCAGGTAATTTGCCTCATTTCACAACTGAATTCAATCACATATGCAGTGAACAAGACAGAAAGCAAAGTTGAAGGTAAAGTTATCTTGAGTTAGTGCCGTAGTGTGTAATATTATATTTCTGGAGGAAAGGCAATTGGAATAAAGGAAAATAAGGTTGCTACAAAGAAATACAGTGCAGCCCAAACTGTGCCCTCAGTCATTAAATTAGAAAATTGACTCAAGTTACACTCAAGCAATAGGAAAGAAAAAAGTATTGAGGCTGGATTTATACTGGAGGGCTTAATGCCAAATTCCATATCGGTTGATTTAATATTCACTTTCAAGTGTTTCAATATCACCATTTCCGTTAACTGGAAACCTAAAACAACTTGTGCATGAGTATATACCCAGAATGCAGGTAAAAGAGTGCATACCGCTACAGTGGCACCGTCAAACATATTTCATTTATATACATTTATACATAAATGACCCAATGTTTACATTCACAGATTCACAATTAGTGCCGTTGCATCCACACTTGATTCAGACTCGAGTATATTCAAATTTATGCAGTGGCAAGATGTGAGGTAAAGAACAAAACAAAAAACCCATAATAATAATAATAATCATTTTTTTAATTTAAAAAAATGAATTGGGTCACTTCAACTCTGTAGTGTATATTTTCCTAAATTACCTAAATTACCCGACCATTCAAATTTATTTATTGTTGTGAACGACCCGCAAACTTAATTTCAGCCCTTCACTGCGTAGAAGTAAGGAACCCTTCTGAGTAAGTGCTGCTGTAAATCCAAACAGTGAGTTGGCCAGTAAATCAAATAGTCCAAGTTGCCAGAGTGCCTAGGTCGAAGTGTATTATCTGTGTAAATTACACTGTCGCCCTCATTGGCAAAAGTGGGCTTGTGTTACCACTGTTGCTGCCATATGGAACTTTGTAAGAATACATATAAACGGAGACAGATGGGCACACCGGGGTCAGACTGATTGTGACCGAACCGAGAGAGAAAGACATACAGACAGACAAAACCAGACGAAGAGAGTGGGGGGGACATACAAAGAGAGAGAGAGAAACAGAGAGAGAGAGTTAGCTTCTGGTTAGATTCCAAGTGTCTAAAGGCTGTCAGTTAGCTAGAAGTGAATATATGCTCATAAAAAAGAAGAGAGAAACGGCATTGGAATTAAATGACTTCCTTTTTTCCTATTTTAAATCCATCCATCCATTATCCATACCGCTTATCCTCACAAGGGTCGCGGGCGTGCTGGATCCCATCCCAGCTGTCTTCGGGCAGTAGGCAGGGGACCCCCTGAATTGGTTGCCAGCCAATCGCAGGGCACACAGAGACAAACAAACATCCGCACTCACACTCACACCTAAGGGAAATTTAGAGTGTCCAATCAACTTGCCATGCATGTTTTTGGAATGTGGGAGGAAATCGGAGTACCCGGAGAAAACCCAGGCAGGCACGGGGAGAACATGCAAACTCCACACAGGGAGGCCGGAGCCGGGATCGAACCCACGACCTCTGAACTGTGAGGCGGACATGCTAACCAGTCGTCCACCGCGCCGCCCCTTTTTTAAATCATGAGCAGTATGAGTTTCAATTCAAAAACAACCTCTAAAAACCTCAAAAGTAGAATACTATGTGCCTTTCATGCATGACCAAAATCAGAGCTGGGCACTTGACCCTTTTTTGCCCCTCTGGCTGCAACCCTCCACCCTTGACCCTAACATTAACGGCAAACATTCAGGATCAAACCTATGTAAATATACGCAGTAACGTGTATATACACATGTATATACACACCAACATACATCTACATAAAAAGTATGAGGAACACTCATTTTAGCATGTACATAGTACAGAGGAAAAATACTCTAAGGAAGTGACAGTGCTGCAGTGCTGTAGTGAAATGTAAGGAACAGCATTGGATAAAAGTAAAACTAGACAAACAGTAGTGGGGAATGTTGAGTATTGCACGGTATTACAGTAGTGGGGAATGTTGGGTATTGTACGATATAAGCTCAGGTGCAGGACTGCACAATTGCACTAATGTCCGCCATTTTGTAGAGACTACACAATGTTCTTGTTAAAGAGTCTGACAGCAGCAGGCAAGAAGGAACGGCGGAATCGCTCCTTTGCACAGCGAGGGTGTAACAGTCTGTCACTGAAGGAGCTGTGGAGCGCTGTTAGGGTGCCCTGGAGGGGGTGGTCCGGCATTTGTCCATTGTCCAGCATTGATGACAGCTTGACCAACATCCTCCTGTCCCCCACCGAGTCCACAGAGTCCAGGGAGCAGCCCAGGACAGAGTCGGCCCTCCTGACCAGTTTGTCCAGCTGCTTCTTGTCCCGGGCCGAGACGCCGCCTGCCCAGGTGACCACTCCCTGGAAAATGACCAATGCAGCCACAGAGTCATAAAAGTTCCTGAGGAGTGTCCCCTGAACCCCAAAAGACCTCAGTCTCCTGTGTAGGAAGAGTCTGTTCTGACTCTTCCTATAGAGGGCGTCTGTGTTGTCGCTCCAGTCCAGTTTATTGTTCAGATGAACACCCAGGTATTTGTAAGTTGAGACTCTCTCAACATCTGTTCCCCGGATATGCACTGATGCAGGTGAAGAGTGATGGAGGCTACCAAAATCCACCACCATTTCTTTGGATTTCCCCGCATTGATCAGGAGGCGGTTCTGCTGGCACCAGTCCACAAAACCCAGAGTAAGTTCTCTGTACTCCCGATCATCTCCGCCTGTGATGAGGCCGACAATCGCAGAGTCGTCAGAGAACTTCTGCAGGTGACAGGTAGGGGTGCTGTAGCTGAAGTCCGAGGTGTAGAGGGTGAACAGGAAGGGAGCCAAGACAGTTCCCTGTGGGGCCCCCGTGCTGCAGAGGAGCACGTCAGACACACAGTCCTGTGTCCTCACATACTGTGGCCGGTTTGTGAGGTAGCAAGCAAGCATTGTGTACTGTATTTATACAAATGTGCAAAAATGTCATGTTGTCTCAACAAATGTGGAAATTCTTACTTCATTTGACACCTGTGTGAATCAAGACGTACCGTACTGTGATTGTGAAACAGAATGGATACGGTATATGGTGTTAAATCTAGGCCATAAGTCTTGTTTGCAGGTTGAAAAAAGACATATTTTTAAGTTGTAACTGTCATATCATTTTTTTATTTAAAATGTTGATATTCTATTTCAATGTAATATCCCCCCCCCCCCAAAAAAAATAAATAAATAAATAAATAAAAAATCAGCTTCAGACTTTTATCACAAACGGATATGCCCATATCAACTGGATCATTGGAATCAACTCAAGATGGTCAGTCACAATAACACTGTTTGAATAAAGTTCATAGATGCCACCCCCCATGGACTCAAAGCCCATAATGACACATGACATTAATATGCAAGGATGCAGACAAGTTATAATTTGTTAGTATCAAAATCGAAGGACTAATTAGTGATGTCCTACATAACCTGTAGTTACCTATACAGTGGTGACTATGGGTTGCTTATTTTCATATGACTCTATTTCTTTTATGTTGCAGAGTGCAGAAGTTCAGGAGAAGGGAGCTGAGTGTGTGCAAAGAACTGTATGAGGGAGGGGAAAACGTGACAGAGAAGATGCAGGGATTCTTGACACCACAATGCGGAGGGAGCAAAGGGATTCTTCTCTCATGTTGCTTCTTTTTGTCTCCCAAAATCAACAGACTCGTGTCTGGCCAGGAGACTGATGCTCTTAATCTCACCCTGCTTGTCTCTACTGTGGCCAACACCTGATTCATGATGTTGGCTCACAGTGGTGCAGGTAGGTTAACACAATACACTTTCACACCACTTTTTACAAGTCATACGGGTCTATGCACATGGAAGCCTTTATTTTATCAATGTCAATTCTTTGTTGCTAGGACTCGAGTTGTATTCGTTTTCTCTTTATGTGCAAATCTGTTTTTGAAAGACTATAAAACAACCTTGGAATTTGCTTTAGACAGTCACACATGTGAAAACCGGAATGGAATCTTTATGGAGGGAATTACAAGCCAGAGATATACACACACACACACACACATGCACCTGTGCAAGAGACAGATGTGTGAATTAAAGCCCATCCAATTGCATTAAGCTGATCAGTCTGATGGCGGTGATTACCTCTGATTGGGTATCACAACATTGGCAATGGGGAGCAACAACTGTTTCCCCTGGATACACTGCGCCACCGACCATTCAATTGCAATTATATCCACCATATTAGCAGATTAGCAGACAAGCTGACCCCACCATGGATCGGAGCCAAAGCAGCGCCCTGACAAGTTACGAGGCAGGTGTTAAAACTCCCCCCACCCGTTTCCTCCCAGGACACCATGGTGGAGCTGCTGGGCTGCAGCTGTAGCAGTGGCACTCAATGTGTTAATGATGCATGGCTGTGGGGCTCCAAGAGCTTTTAACAGCTAAAAGCAATACAAAAAGTTCCCATCACTGATCTCGGGTATGTGAGAGAAATAGGAGGCAAAATGGCGATAAACAACTAAAAACACATACATGTAGAATGATTGTAATGTTGTTAGGATGTTTAAGAATGATATTTATGTTTTCAAGAAATGAAAGTACTTGTAAATGGAAAATGTATTATCAATTTAACATGAAACAGAAGAGTGCTGTTCAAAACCCTTCAAATTTGAAGGATTAAATAATATTGCCAAGTATATACAGTAAAAGGAGACTTAAAAACAATGAAAACCCAGCTGTTCTTTCTGCTTTCTGATGCTGTGACATGACATCTGAATATGATGAAACCACGATCAAGACCTGATTAGGCAGTTGCGGTTCTGAAGGCCCGGTATCCTGAATGTTTGAGATGTCTCCCTGCTGCAACACACCTGAAACATTATAAATTTAACCATGGAAACCATGTCGATCCATTAACTCCAAGTAAATTAAGAGCTCATCAGGGATTTGAACCTGGGACCTCACGCACCAAACACACATTCTGCTGATGAAACGTTTACCAGCATAGTCTCTTTATCATTGCCATCCAACCGAGGTGAACTAGTGTCTTTCACATTGCCATTGAAAATTCAGGTGAACTTCAAATTTAGGGAAACTATGTCGATCCATTAACTCCAAATAACTTAAGGGCAAGTATGGGATTTGAACCCAGGACCTCTCGCACCCATTGAGAGAATTATAGCTCTAGACCAACGAGCGTCATGTAGCTAATGATGCGCTAATTTTACAAGCACAGACCCTTTGGCATTGCAATTCAAATTTCAAGTACAAAGTTTAAAATTTATGGAATCCACGTTGATCCTTTAACTCCAATTAAACTAAGGGTTCGTCCAGGATTTGAAACCGGACCCCTCACACCCAAAGCAAGAATCAGACTCCTAGACCAATGAGCCCCATGAAGCAACCCACATGTTAGTTTTACCAGCATAGACCCTTTCACATTATCATTCAGATTTCAGGTGGTCAATTTCAAGGAAACTTTCTCAATCCATTAACTACAAGTAAATTAAGGGCTCATCCAGGAATTGAACCCAGGACCGCTCACTCCCAAAGATAAAATCACACCACTAGATCAACAAGCCAGTTGCAGCTAGTCACGTGCATTTTTACCATCATAGATACGTTGACGTTTGTATTTCCATTCAAATTTCAGGTGAACAATTTCAAAAATAATTTGGTAACAATGTGAATCCATTAACTCCAAATAAATAAAGAGCTTCATTAAGGATTTGAATCCAGGACCTCTCACATCCAAAGCAAGAAGCAGACCCCTAGACCAACAAGTCACTTGTGATTGGTGACATGCTAACTTTACCAGCATAGACACTTTTGAATTGACATTCAAATTTGAGATGAATTCAAATATAGGGAATCTTTAACTCAAAGTAAGTTAAGAGCTCATCCAGGATTTCAACTGTGTACGTCTCACACCCAAAGGAAGAATCACACCCCTAGACCAATCAGCCGCACGCAGGTGAGGACACGTTAATTTTACCAGCGTAGACCCTTTAGCATTGCCATTGAAATTTCAGGTAAATTCAAATTTATTTATTCCTTTTTTAAATTTTATCCTCTTAAGCTCTCATCATTTTCTCCTTGTGATGTACCGCTTCCAATTCCCATGTAGATTTAGAGAATAAACATGCATATCACAAAAACTACATTGTGTACTGTGTGTGTTTGCATCAAAGCTCATGACCTCTAAGTTTCAAAGCTGAACTCATAACTTGAGTTTAATGCAAGCATTAAACCCGTCGCCTTTAATTAAATAATCAACGGACCCAATGTTGCTACGAGTGAAAAACGCTATGTCTCCCCATTTTTGTACTATAGAGTTCTCAGCCTTTGCACATGAGTTCAGCAGGTATCTTCAAACATGTATACGTAGTGTGCTTAGAAACAGATCATCTGAATTAAATCTACAGGGTCTTCAACATTTTCTGTAAAGAAATAGTGAAATATTCAGGGATGTATGATTATGGAAAAAAGTAATATGGCTGTAAAAGAGAATTGCTCCCCAGTGTTTACCATTTTTGTTTTTGTTTTTAGAATGCTGTAAAAGTAACTTAATTAAGTGGTCTTTGATAACCACAGTTTGTTCTTTAGCCTAACAAAACATTGCCTCAAAATTTACCAAGTGTAAACTCTGATTGAAAAATTGATATTTTAACAGCAATTTTTTACTTTATTTTTAATTGGATTTATTAGGAAAAAAATAAAGCAGAATATTGACTAGAACTTTTCTCTTCATAATCATTATAACAAATGTATACAATTTAATATTTTGAGAACTAACACACACACAAGTCTACTTCAACATCTGCATATAAAAAAAAAATGCTTCCTTGCAATATTGTATCATCACACTATCTTAGAGAGTATAATGAGGCATTGCCTGTGCTCTGTTTTCTATTCGGAAGCCCTCATAAAGAAACTAATTATGCTTCACAATCACTGTCAGATTAAAATAATGTATGTATTTCTACTTCTAAGCAGACGTTCATATCGCGTACCAAAATCGAATGAGGTTTAAGACAAGCAATTGTCTTGCTATTTCGGTTGTGATCTAATAAGGGGTCAAAGTGCTAATTAACACAATATGTGCAAATTTGTAACTGTATCATTTTAATCAGGAAACGAAGAAAGAATACAGGCAGTATAACATGTTAATTTAGTAAATTGATGAATACATTTATTAATACATTTTATATAATACTGTCACAACATAAAATACTATGTCACAACATATTATTGTAGGCAGCAGGATTTGATTAGTTCATCCAAAAACAAATTTCTGCATTTGTTGCAAGTACAAATTTTATTATTCCATCATGTTCATTCTCATCCCTTGCATGAATAAAAATGTCCCTTTTTTCTCTCCATTTCTTTTATCTTCATTCCTCATCTGATCAGCTGTGGCTATAGGTCATTTTTTTGACAAAAGTCTACTCTTGTCAATAACATTCATGTAGGCATCAAGAATCTGATTTTGTTTTATTTGATAAAATGTAAGAAACATTCCACTCAATGTTCTCCATCTGACCTTTTTTTTTTTTTTTTTTTTTTACAAGAATCCATCTGTTTACACCCTGTGACTCCTCAGCTTGGACCCATTCTTGACAATTTCAAGTTTCACGGATCACAGCCTCTTGACAGACATAAAAAAAAAACACTTTTTAATATAGTGCACCATCTCTAGTGTTGGAGTTTGATAAAATTATCAAAAAGCAGGTTCTAGCATAACGGATAGTGAGCTCATTTAGTGAAACGACACATATATAAATCCTACATAAACTACTCTGAGCGGAACAAACTCAAGTGATAATATGCTTATCACATCAGAACAAAGCGTAAAGCCATGAAGCTTAGGAATTGTATTCTATCACTTAAAATCTTTAGTATCAACCAATTCTGCTTCAAAATAAACAAATTTCTCAGAGACTGAGATTGCTCTCTTCCAGTAGCACCACCACAACACAAAAAATACAGTATGTGCAGTGAAGCATTCAGGAGCATTTTATTGGGCAGAAATCCCAGCTTGGCTCTTTCAAGCCTGTTTGCCATGAATGATTTCGGCTGCCTTTATAGATGCCCATGCTGAGCTGATGTGGTCTGACATGTCTTGCCTGATAACCACTACCCAACTCACTGACCTCCAAGATGGATGTCTGGTATAGGGGCCCCACATTTGAGCCAACATGGGTGACATGTGAAAAGAGCCAGATGCTTGAGTAGAAAGGGCCATGGTATTGCTGAGCTGGACCTGCTTCGTTCATATAGTGGGTGAACAGCAGGAGGAGATCTTTGGGGGCAGCCAAGAGCCCAGGTGATGGGCGGCCAGGACAATGGCCCAGTGGTGAGTTCATAGAAAGATGTCAGGGTTTTTTTGTGGTTGAAGTCTACTGCTGGACATGAAAGTAATTAGAGCACAGTTGAAAGGTCAAGGCTTTACGGTAAAATGCTACTGAACTCTGCAAGGGACTGTTGTACTATGGAGAGACAGATTGACTGGTACCCCATCAACCCTCTCAGCCTTTATATCAAAATGAATACTATAGAATGTGAAATTGTCTTTGTAAGCATGTCACAGCATTGGCTACGGAGTACATTTATATTCACGTTTATGTTGGCTTGGGCCTTTATGTAGAGTTTGTATTTTCTACTTGTATTTGCATGCGTTCGCTCTTGGAACTCCATAATTTTTGAAGACTTTTTCTCCATAGTGAGTTTGAATATTTAAATTGTTGTTTGACACAATAGCATTGTCACTATTCAGGGAATGCCATCTATGGAGGCAATGCCTGTGGAGACCGAGGTGAAAGTGAAGTTCAAATAAGTGAAATTCAAAAGTGTGTATGTCATTTTTTTCAATCATGGTTTGCAAAGAATCTTGGATTAAGGGCAGTGGGCAGTAGATGCATTTGATCAGCAGAAGAATTTGTTGACAACTGGATTCTGACTCCACATTGTGGCAAGCAGCCTCTTTTACTGTGGCAGCCATACAAGAAGGAGCTGTATGAGGGCACACAGGCTAACATTGGAGCCTCTATGCAGGCACCTAGCCGCACTGGTGGTTCTGGCAAGAATGGCACACTGGGTGGGCAGCCACACTGACACACCCGTCATTGACCCTGAACAGCTGCCCATGTTGCCCATACCAAAAACCTCCACTGAAGCCCATAGAAGAAAATGAGGACTTGCACAGGAAAGTATCACTCTAAAAACAGTTGGGTCAAAAATAACTATTTTTGGGTCAAATTTGACCCAATTGTTGTGTTAAAAAAGGACCGACCCAGACTTGGGTCAATTTGAACCAAAAAATTGGGTTATTCAGTTTTGACCCAACTTTAAGGGTTAAATGAACACAACAAATTGGGTAAAAACAATGCAAATAATTGGGTTATTCAACTATGTATTTATTTATTCATTTTAAAAGTGTGTTGAGATATATTGACCTCTTGAGGAGAGTTGCGCTCAACAGTTTTCAATCTCCAAGCAAGGTAACAAGAACCACTCTGGTGATCGTGGAAATGTTCCTGTGGATGACAGTAAACACATAAAGTTAATATGTGGAACATTATTTGGAGAACGCACAATTCTTGTGAAGTATCACATCCTATACAATGGCAGCAGACTAATGCCTTTTTTTTTTTTTTTTCCGATTCAGTTGCAAGCAACTCGTTTTCACAAGATTACAATGTATGAAGTACTTACCAAAACAGTGTGAAAAATGAAGAAATCCAAATGTCAAAAGTGTCATTGACTTGACTGACAATGCTGCGTGTGTAGACATGAACAGTATGTCGGTGGCTGTCATGTCCGCCAGTCATAATTCAAGTGTACATCTGGCACCTTTGTATGGGCCTGTAAGGTTGATTTTTGACCTAACGTAAAACATTGCTGGCATATAACCCAATATATACTTAATTTGAACCAACAATAAGGTTCATTTATAAGAAATAATCCAGAATTTTGACCCAACACAAACAATCCAAAAATTTCGTTAATGAAATAACCCAACTGTTTTTAGAGTGACCAGAGATAAAGGTGAACAAAGTTTTAAATTTGTCCTAAATAATTAGATCAGACTAAGAAATCTATCCATCCATGCATCCATTATCTGAACTGCTTAAAATTTAAATTAGTTTAAATTGTTTAAATCAAAAACTAGTCTTTAAAAATATATGTGGAAAAAATGCTGCTATATTGTACCATTTATATATATTTTTAAGTATTTATTGTCTGGCTGCTAATTAAACTGCAAATTTTGGCACACTTTGGATCATATTTTTGTAAATCTGACTTTGATAATGCTTTAACAGCCATGAACCTCACCTTATGCCACTTACAAAAAGCCTAAACTTTTGAAGTTATAAATGCAGGTCAACTATTTCTCAGCTTTTAAGCATGCTGAATGACTGGCACTTTGCTGCTGAATATGGTGCTGATAGTGTTGCTGATGTATTGATTAATACACGTTTGATTGTTTCAGGCATACCTGTATGGGTGTAAAGCCTGGTTCACACAGCAGGATTTTAAAATTGTCGGCCGACTTCCAAACTGAGAGACCCCACATGTTACTAGAAAAAAAACATTTATTACTGTTTTGAACATACCGTGTGTGGTGTGCAGCCACACGGCAAGATCAACACATCACACATGAACCACATTCATTCACAAATATTCCTATTCTCACATAAAACGGAAAATCTCACAAATCCCTTCGAGATTAAACGAGACTTCGGAGTGAGAAGAACATAGCGGATGAAAATGCAGAAGGGGTCTCCGGTCGTGTCTTGACAGTGGCACTAGTTTGCGAATTATTTTTAGTGGAAAAAAGTGACACGAAATGAAAAGACGTTGGGCTCTGTTGCGCCATGACTGTTTTTATTTTGGAGTTTCATTTTGGATTCCCACCGCGCTTCTTCGCCGCCCCGATTTGAGGTCGGACGTCCTTCTGAGCAGTCAAGATCAGGCTGAGCCTACCACACACGGCAGGATTATCTGATAAGATTATTTCTGGAGCCATTACAAAGGTCGGCCTCGACCTACGATTGTCGGGAGGGGATATTCGGGGCTAAAATCGGGCCGATTATCCTGCCGTGTAAACCAGGCTTAAGTATTTTTGGACAATTGGAAATGCAAATTTAGAAGTTAAGGTCATATCCGGTGTGCTTCAAGAGTCCATGTTTGACCTTAAGCTTCTCCTTACCTGCATCAACTATTTGGATTCAATACTAAGGATGTACCACTATTGTGAACATTGCGGTCCCTCGGTCACAATTCTCATAGTAATGTCATGTGAGGTCAGGTTTATCAGACACCACCAGGGTACACTACACATTGAGTGCTGAGCCGTGTGCTTTAGGACTCATCTCATTTCTATTTTTGGCTGGTCATAGTAGTTTTATGTAGAGGAGTGAGAAGCTAGGACAAGACTTCAGATCTACCCTCAGCCTCTGGACCTATCATGGTCCAGTTTAGTAAATCTGGTCACGTCATCAAACCCACTCACTCATTTGAAACCTACAAATAACCTGCTGAGTCATGAACAATAGCGATCGGCATATACTGCCCCCCCCCCACAAAAAAAGTGTGGCAGCGTCAGAAGAAATTGTTAGAGAGAGAGAGCTGTTTTAATTATGTAATTTGTTAATTAGGGGTGTTAATGCACATAGTCTTTGTTACAAAATATGAAATTGGATATTGAATCACACAGTGGATCTGATGAACTATGGCCACAACAATGGGGGTAGGAGAGTAACAATGTAGCTTAGTCTTGCATAGCACAACTTGAGTAAGCTTGATCATCAATGTAGCGCGAGCAAAGAAAATGCTCTAATTGCTCAATTTTATCAAATGAGGCAATTACAAAAGATGCCTGAATGGAGCCTGAGCTTCATTGTGTGACTAAGAAATGTGTGAGACAGAGGAGTAGAGAGGCAAGAGGCTTTTTACACTTCTATTGATTCCTTGTAGACCAGAAGCATTAGAGCCCCTATGAAAATTGATCTGAGAAAGGAGCCTTCTTTTATATTGATAAAAGTTAACCGAGAAGCTCCCCAAAAGATGTGAGAAAAGAAAGGGCCAGAAGTGTGAAGACAAAATTTGACAGAATGCTGTCATATTCTCTAGCTGGAAAAATCTGAAACATTTACAAATTTACAAGTTTTCCTTCCGGTTCACGCAACTTGAAAATGAAAATATCAGAATTGAATGAAACGTCCAAATAACTTGTTATCTGTTTTTTTTTGTTTTTTTTTCAATTTTACATTCGTGCTCTAAAATTGGAATTCGGATTAACGAGTCATTCTCCGTTTTTTTATTTTGTCTTTTGGAATGAAAATTGAGAAAACAGGTCATTATGCATTTTTTTTAGTTTTGAAAAACGAATGAACAAATGATACATGGCTTGAGTTAAATGTTTTTTCATTTGAAATGAATATTCAGAGTTGTACAAAAAGTCCAAAGTACAGACACTTTGCAGACGCTTCTGACTTTTTCTTATAAATTGTCAACTGATACTATACATATCCTTGAGGGAACCTTTATGGAATTTAAAACAAATCTGCATCTAATGTGGGAGTCAGCTGGTTTGCTACTTGCTGTTGGCTAATCAGTAACACACATCTAATTGTGAATAGTATGTTCAGAGATATTATCAGCCACTCTTAAAATCTATCCTGTTAAGTAAGCTTCTGCTTTGTTGCCAAAGCGGTTTATTGCTTGATCTAGAACGCTGATATGCCACATTCCAAAACTTACTTCTATTCTTAGAGTTATAATCTTCTAAATAATACTAGAATATGATCTAGAACATTATTGAAATTGTTTGGCTGTGTTATTTGATGAGATGCTACATTGTCCACTTTTGTGAATTCAACCCTTTCAAGCACAGTGGTCACTACAGTGGACAGCTATTTAAAAGTTGCTTTAGCCTATAACAATTAATCTAAACAAAATCTAAATCATATTATCAAATCATAATGCATGCATGAAAGGAATAACATTTTCCTTGTTTATTCATTTATTAAAATAGGCAATGATTACTATTTTAGAAAATAATGTTGAATTTGAGTAGTGGAAACCTACCTATGATATGCACTCTATCCAATCAAAACCTGTTTATTTTTTCTTTGGTATAAATTAACTGCATATGCAAAATTGTGACAATGGCATTTCACAAAGACATTTTGTATTGTTTGACCAGAGATTTTATGTTGCACCCTGAGAGTGTATTGACAGTTTGTAGTAGTACAGTATGAAAAGGCTGTCACTCAGTACATTTAAAAAAAAAAAAAAAGAGTATTGTCCTTGGCCTTTCTGTAGCATTGTTTGCAATAATACAGCACACCATTTATTCTTATCAGTCAGACTTCTTTTCATTTGTTGTGGTCGCTCCGGGGACTCCAAAAACTGGTATCTCCTGAATTTCACAAGACCAGTCAAACCTTAGTGCTATGCTTTGTGTGCCAGAAACTCATTTTAGCATCTCTTGGTGCTTGGCAGGTGAATATGTTGGACCTGGATGGCAGGAAGTGGCTGATAGCCAAGTGGCTTTGTGTGTGAGAAAGAAGGCCCTTGAATTATAATGAAAATCCTCTCTCTCCCATGTTTTTTTCTTTTTCACTTTCTGGGTTGCATGAAAGAACCAAGGCTGGTTCTGCAAAGAATTGCAAAGCATTCATTTTGATTACTGGGGTTTTTGGTGCCGCCACCCCGGCAGGGACTCCGGATATATTCCTATCCATCTGAAAGCGTACAGAGAGTTAAGGCCATCATCACATCATCACTGTCCAGATGGCATCAAGCCCTCATATCCACTCTCATACTACTCATTCCAGGGTTCTGGCTTTCCCTCACCAATAAGCGGGAGCACCGATTGACCATGCCAACAACAGTCAGGACCCAGGATCCAAAATAATAGACAAGACCCAAATCCAAATTCCCTCCTGAGTCTTCCCTAAAGTCATCCATCAACAAAATGAATCCACTTCATGGGGTGCCTTAGCTGAATTTATGACCAAATAGACTTCACAATCTTTATTTAACTTGGTGGATTAAACTGAAAGAAATCTGGCTATGTTCCCCCTGACATGGAAAATGAAGCACGTATCTGAATTTCATATTCCTTGATAGATTGTCACAATAACAAAAGAGACTTTAATCAGGTGGTCGAAAGACATGAGTGCAAGTGCTTGTAAAGTGAAAAGCAAATTAACGACAGAATGGGACAAATCTGAAATGAAATCAGACCCCAACTTCATTCCCAGTCGTTAAATGATCCTTGATGACAAGGGAGAAGGATATTTCAGCCAGGCAAGGCTGTAACCTAGACTTGCATGTAAAAAGGTAATTTTCTTAATGAGATTTCTAGCTGTCTAGCTAGCATAATACATCCACACTGCATGCGCCCTCCAATCTTCAAATCCTCAATTAGGTGTGAATTTGGTTGGAGAAATCATAGTTATATAAACAGCTTTATAGTGCAGGCGTGATTTAATGTCAAAACTGTGTGGCTTGTGAAAACAAGGAATGTAACTTCTCTTTGTTTATTCAATGTTATAGGAGACCATTTGATGTAAAAGAAAGTATTTTTTTGTATTTACATTAAGTGGCGATGAATGAACATCTCGTCGCTGCCCTGTGAAAAACACTTATTTAAATTTTTTTTCATGTTCTTATTTTTACATGAATGGTGTTTCCGCATTACAGACATCGCATTAATGTGAAAATTAAAAAAGTTTCCAAAATTGGAGATAAGTGTTTTTCACAGGACAGCGACGATATGCTTCCTTCCTCCCCGGACAAACACCCAGAAGTTCATTTATATTAGAAACAGATACTTACAAAATTCTCTCAGACAGATGCTAAAATCGGGCCAACCAGGGAATCCCCATTAAAGAAAGACCTTAAAAGTAGAAAAACAAGAAATCAAAAAAATGCAGCTATATTGACAGTCTTAATTTGCCTTTGGAAAGACACTATGACTGTTTTCACGTTGCTTTCAAACTGGCCCATCAAAGGTGGAATAGGGAGTTATATATCAGTGGATTTCAAACAGAACAGCTGTAGTAAAACATTGCCTTGTCCAAAATGCATACGAAAATTGTGGCTCACCTCGCTATAATAATTAGATGTGCATCAACGTCATTGCGACAACAATTACTTTACACACAAATGTGGAATGGGCACCTTGTCGCAGGAGTTAATCTTAACACTCTGCGCTTCGCCTCTGTTACACCTCGGAAAGAGGCTTATGGTGGTTAGTGTCTGTGTGTGCACGCCCGCATGTGTGTGTGTCACCGGGACAAGTTGTGACAAAGAATGGCAAATTGGGGTTAAGGCTCCCTGCTGCTTGTTCCCCATGCCAACAAAGGATCAGAGGAAAGGAAGCAAGTGAGAAATGACACGTTCACATCAACCGACTTGCTTGTATGTGAGGTGTGTCATTTCTCTGTGTTTGATGTACAATGCATAGGTCAAAACAACACTATAAATGTGAAATCATATTAATTACATCATTTAATTATGAAAAAAAATCCTAGTTTCATTCAGATGAGTTCCAAACCTGTTACTAAAAGGTAATTGTGTCCAGTTGACACTATGTTCTTTGTATTTATTAGCTGCACCATACATACTTACATCACACATTTTCATTGTTTCCACATGTTGGTATGCTTTCATTAAAAAAAATACTCTACACTGATTTTGTACTGACAGGCTTGTCTGTTTTGCCATCATTCAGAACAGCCAGACATAAAGATCATGTAGATTCACACCTGTAGTATGCAACCATTATTTGACCAAACATACTGCGGTTATTTTAACTTTGTTGGTAGCCAATGGTATTCTTCATATCTACCTCCTGAGTGATAAATATCTGCTATTTGATCACCTATTCTTGTGCTTTCTTTCATGGTCATTGAACACCATTGCTTTGACCTTAAGATGTAAGTAAGCCAGGAAAATTGCAAGAGCTCTGAAAGAAGCAAAAAGCTTATTCAGAAGAAGCAGTAGAAGAAAAGCTTATTGATCCATTATGCATCCTATGTCTGCACAATATTATACTTTGAATAATATTGATAGTACATTTGAAAAAAATGCATACATTATTGCATGGTTTTAATGAGTATTTTCCTCACAGCCAGTGGAGAATTGTCTTATAAGTGAATACCATACGGTACAAAAGATCAGAATAATTGTTTCCGGCAGTGAAGCTAAATAAGTCTGTTTGAGAAGGAGCTCCTTTGCTGCTGCAGAGTGTTGTGTAGATAATGTGAATGAAAATGGAGATAGGTTTACTTAGTGATCTCTGTTCCCTCTCTGGGTCTCCATCTTTAGTCACATGATGTCACTAGCCTTCTTAATGACTTCATTAATTGTTCTTGCATCACTGGCACTGATGCTGCTCCCTCAGCAGAGAGCAGCAACGTCGATGGAACCTGCTACCACAGACTGGTAGATCATCGCCAACATCTTGCTGCACATATTGAGAAGGATCTGCGCTTCCTCAGTCACCACGGTTTCCTAAAAAAGTCCTGAATAAGGTTCTGCTTACCCTGCTAAAAATAAAACAATAAATACAAACAGCATAGACCAGCAAAGTTTTATATTGTTTTCATGCTGGTCTTGCTGGTGACAAAACAGTAGCCGCAGCAAAAGCAGCCAAGATTCAAACAGTCGAACCTTTGGCCACTGGGCAACCCTCTCTACCAACTGAGTCAAATCAACCCAGCAACACCACAATGATGTTGTTACCCTGCCGGTAGCTGGTGACCCCAGCGAGACTCCAGCTGGTCACCAGCTCTCACCAGTGCTTGGCTGGGCCCCAGCAACATGCTGGCCCTGCATGGGCGGCTGTGGCTCAGTTCATAAAGCATGTTGCCCAGTGACTGGAGGTTCGGCTGTTCAGACCTTGGCTGTTTTTGCTTTTACTGCTGTTTTGCTCTTGCTGGTAACACCAGCAAGGCCAGCACAAAAACACAACAAAACCATGCTGATCTATGCTGTTTGTTTTTTTTTCCAGGGTATGTCAGTCCTTAGTCTCCTCAACAAGTGGAGGTGATTCTGGCATAACTTGTATAAAGCATTTGCGTTGTCTGTCCAGTCCAAGTTATTGTTTTGGTGAACTCCCAGATACCTAAATGAGTCCACTGTCTCAATGTCCAAGCCCTGGTTGTTCAGAGGTGTGTGGTGGGCAAGGATTCAATTGATTACCAACTCATTGATTTCTGTGGTGTTAAGGAGCATGCTCACACCACTCCACAAAGTCCTCGATGACCATCCTGTATATCTCATTCAATTCAGATACACAGCCAAGAATGGTGGGATCGTTGGAGAACTTCTGCAGGTGACAGAAGATAAAGTTCTAGTGAAGTTCAAAGATTAGCGGGTGAATAAAAATAGGGTGGAGGACCACCCCTTGAGGTGCAGCCGTACTGAAGACTACCATCTCTGATAAAGAGCCACACGTCCGCACATACTGTGGTCTGTTAATTGGGTATTTGAGGTCCATTCAGTCGGACATTTACACACCTGCCTTTTCTATCTTCTCTCACAGCAGTGATGGTCTGATGATGTTGAAAGCAGTGGATAATTTAAAAAGTGACATAGCAGTGCTCCCTGGGGACTCCAGGTGAGGCGATGGCATCATCCACTCCGACACCAGGGCAGTGGGCAAACTGCAGGTACTCCAGATTACCCTGCCTCCCCTAAATCCTAAAAGATGTCATCCATTTAAAAAACAAAAACAGTGCACAAGTATTTCATGAATCTGTAAATATATTAATTATTTCTCTACTGAGATCATTTTCAGGCAGCCTCCTTCACTGTGAAGTCTATTTGACATCAGTGGGAATTAGGGCTCTCGACAGGAGGCTTTTTACTGAATAAGGCAGACTGCAATGATCAAATCAACACATCAAATTCTGTTTTTTTTCCCCATGTGCCAACTTTCCCGTGAAAAACATGGTGAACTAACTATGAACGAACTATCAAT
Organism: Filicampus tigris; assembly: GCF_054856515.1. Lineage (NCBI taxonomy): Eukaryota > Metazoa > Chordata > Actinopteri > Syngnathiformes > Syngnathidae > Filicampus > Filicampus tigris. Next base: position 9,223,583 of record NC_141228.1, on the reverse strand, counting down.
TTCTGCACAAAAAGAGAGTTTTTATCATCAACATTCACTCCTGTCAGGTTATTGACATGTGATGTTGTGTATGTATCAAGGTCAAATACTGTTGAGCAAGTTCCTTGTATCAGATATTCACTTTTTCTGGTAAGCTTTTCATGCTGTTGACCCAATGAGTGTACAATCAAATAAAGTAGCCTAACCACGGACAAACCTCAAGATTGAACACCTCATTTCTGTATCAAAGGTAGTTACAAATTTGGAAACACATTAAATTTGGCGTGACTCATCAGCAGTTATTAAAAGTTTCTAGTACTTGTATAACCTACAATGAGCTATGCATTCAGAAGTGGTTAAATCAAAACTACTGTATAGTGTATGCTGTATCCATTTTTAAAGAATTTCTCTACCTTGAAGTCCAGAGGTTTGATATTCACATTTGGCTGTTAATGTGCCTCTGCTTTCACATCTTAATGAGAGCTGACATTCCAAAAGCACTAATTGAGATGGTCGGCAAAGAATCCTTGAATGTGGCAGCGCTTCAACTGAAAGCAAGTCCATTGAGCAATTTAGGATCCAGTACCTCACCTCTTTGAGGTAGAGTTTGCAACAAATTGAGTCTTGCTTTTGGTGATTACAAAGCAAAAAGCCTCCAGGGGTGCGGATCTTAGTATTGATCAAAAAACAGACAAAATGCCTCTGCAGGAAATTCTCCACCTAATCTATCATAGTGAAAAGTAATTGCTTCGTGGTGATAAAAAAATATCTTTGTAAGGGTAAAATGGTTCAAATTTGTTCTTGTGACCTTGGAGGCTATATTTAATCTTTGTGTTTGGCTGTAACTCTCAATAACCCTTTGTAATGAGTCACCTTTTTATCCTTTGCTATTAGAATATAACCATCAGGAAAAAATAGATTGCATTCAGATTATGTCAACCATTATCAAGGATCAAACCCTGATGGATTGGTCAAACTAACCATCAAGTTTGAAAAACAAATAAGACCACCATTTTCTGTCAACAATATTTAGCCACAGATCTAAAATGAAGGTATTCAGCTCTCAAGGTAGGTTCAAGGCTATTTCAACAGTGTTGACCTCTCCTGGTCCTTCTTGCTTACTTAAATGGTCACAGGGGAACTGTGAATCTATCTTCGCTTAATGGATATAAGAATCTCACTACCCGCCTCAGTGATGAATGACTAGGAATGGATGGCTAAAGTATCACTCTCAGCGGGATCTGGGGCTTCATTCGTTCTGATAGGAATCATAAAGCTGTGCAGGAATGCTTTGCTTGGGTCAATATCCTGTTCAAGTAGCCATTAAGCCACGTGCTACAATGGGCACTAATATCATCAAGGTGTACTGCTATCCCACTGTCATTGCATTCATCTCAAGGTGAATTATAAATGGTCCTCAAGCTTCCAAGCTGTTCACAATCTAGCCTACAAGATGGATAGCGATGACGCACTAAATCACACCATCCATCATATTTCTATATGAACATGCATGATGAGCATACAGTGGAAGTGTAACATTAACCATTCTTGCTGACAGATAAAAGAAGCAGCCCTTTCAGGAGTCCTCTTCACCTCCTAATATTACTACATCCAATCGCAGTCAAAGGATGTGATGAGATACATCTTGTTGGACAGAAAGGCGTTAGATATGTATTGTACTAAGATGGCCATTTCCTGTACTTTGCAGCTGGACTGTGCTGAAGGAGGAACTTGGTGCAATCAAATTTAAATCATTCAAGTTTAAATCATTTTGTGACTTAAAACTTAAAACACTTGTCGCAAATGACCTTTCCCCACTTGAAATGAATGGAAATGGCATTCATCTGTTCAAGCACCCTGCAAAACACCTACATTTTTGTATTTTGTTTTCAAATACAAAGTGCACTCGACACTATTGCACGTCATAAAAACGTACAGAAATAACAACTTTAAATAGAACAAAGAATTCACTCATCTGCCTCACAGTTCTGAGGGTTGCAGTCTGAATGCAGGCTCTGGCCTTTCTGTGTGGCGTTAACCCATGCTTGTATTGTTTTTCTCCAGGTACGCCTCCCACATTCTAGAAACACGCTTGCTTGGTTCAGTGAAGGCTCTAAAATTTTTCTTAGGTGGGAATGCGAGTGTGAATGATAGTTTGTCTGTACGTACACTGTGATTGGTTGGCAGCCAGTCCAGGTGTGGCCCGCATTCAGTATGCAGCTTTATCTGGTGTGTGTGATTTGGTCCCAAGGAGGCAGTATAATACACGCATGCTGTACATCTATATGGTCTGTACTGAGCAGTAATAAGCTTCAGTAATATTAGCTTTTTTGTCAGAAAAGACAAAAAAGAGTGAGTATTGTTAAAATGCCCATCTACATGTGTTGCTGCACCATTTATGTTCAAATATCCATTACTTAAAGGTAAAATCTAAGATAGTAAAAGTCCATCACACAATATTACGCTTTTGTCTCGCTCTCCAGCGATCTCTCTCTGTCTGACTCTCTTGCACCATCCGGCATACGTGACCCAAACCGGAAGTAATTGTTCACAAAATATTCTGAAAAGAAATCATTTCACCAAGATTTAACAAAAAAACATAACCATAAAAGTTATGTACATAAAATATTGGACTCAAGCAAAAATTGTTTATTTCTGCCATCATGACAATCAATCAAAGGTATTACTAGCACCAGCTACAAGCAGACACAGCCCAAAAAAAACCCAAACAAAAACAGACAGAAACACACATACTGGTGGATATAGGTGAAAGCACCACAGGTCACAGATGTTAACACTTTTTTTTGCTGGAGGAGATCTGGAATTATATGCAGGAAAAATATAATACCTCAGTAATCAGTAATATGCGTTCTTGCACTTAATGTAGGTTTGCTGTGCAGCAGTTTTGTGGGGGGGGGGTGCTAATTTTTATGTAAGAGAGCCCTTTGCACTGGAAAAAAGATCACGAAGTGCTTGGCCCTATGTGACCTTCCATTAGCAATGATGAAAACTTGTGGACCCCCTTCAGCATTCAAGTTGCCCATCCCTGCACTAGGGCAACAGAATTTACTGACTGATGTGCTGCTTTACACCATTCCCTGGGTTGATAAAACCCAAATCCATAAGGCGCCTGGAGGAGACCGTAGCGAATGGTAGGTGGGATTTTGCTCATGATGTGATGGATTAAACTCAGCGGGATCAATTTGGAGTAAAGAGCTGCCCAAAAGAGATTGCTCCATTTAGGCTGCTCTACCCTCACCCTTACATTATTACATCCACCCTGCACCTGACTTACAATCCCCACCCATTTCACTGGTAATTTAAATTTCACCATGAACACTTTTGCAAATATATTCACATCCTGAGCCATTTTAGGTAATGATAGAGTAGAGGCTACCTGGCCAGACTTACAACTTGGGAAGCAAGAGAGCTGTCAAGAATATTGTGAATGACAAGAAATACCAGTCTGCTGGTAACTAGGTCATCTGCAACCTAGCATATGCAACACAATCCAAGCATTAATGCAATCTATTCACTTCGTGTGTAACTCTATTACATGGCACATTGCACTGAAGGTCCAAAGATGTGGAACTCAGGCTGACAGGTTGGAATAACCCCGTTTCAGTAATTGTATGATTTGTATGGTTTTTTTTCCCAACATCTTGTGTGTTACTTGACCATACCTAACAGTTCAGTCAGGTCAAAGGTTTTTCAAACCATTATAGTTGTGATAAAATAAGTATAATAATAATAGCTGTGACAAATGTTGTCGGAAGTGGGATGATTAGTGAGGCTGCTGGCCTTGGGACAGGTGACATGATTGACCATGTACAGGTTTGAGACAACTGGAATGGAGAATATGTGTAGGACATCAACCAGCCTCTGGAGGAGGAGTTACTTTGATACAGCATGCTGCCATAGTTTAATATAATCACTTTGGTGGCCCTTGTACAGTGTTTTTCTTTTGTTGTTGTTGCCCTAGCCGTCATAAAAAAGAAAAAAAAGAGTGGTTTTGTGGTCAGTGTCCACACTGTATGTGCTAGGGAATAAGAGTGCACCGCAATTTGTTGTGGGTTCTGAAAATTTATTTAGAGTGCATCAGGGAAGAAGTCACAGCACATTAGCTATAACAAAACAAAATGTTTGTTCTAATAAATCCATTGTTTCCTCAAACTTTTCCACACAACCCACCATAGTTGTTAAAAAAATAAACAATAAATCACATATCCACAAGTATTCACAGCATTTGCTCAAATACTTAATGCTCTGCCAATTCCTCTTTGCAGCACTGCTCAAGCTGCATCAGGTCGAATGGAAAGCGTCAAGGCACGGGTATTTTCAGATCTCAGCAGAGATGCTCATTAAGATTCAGATCTGGGCTCCGGCTTGGTGCTTAGGGTCGCCGTCCTGCTGAAAGATGAACCGTTACCGTTACCCAGTCTAATGTTAAGATCACTCTGAAGCAGAGTTTTCATTCAGGATGACTCTGTGCATTGCTGCGTTCATCCTTCCCTCTTTCCCTCAAGTGTCCCAGTGCCTGCTACTGAAAACCATCTGAACAACATGATGCTAAGACCACCATGTTCACTGGAGGTATGGTATTGACCAGGTGATGAGCAGTTTCTGGTTTTCCTTCAAACATGACGCCTGTCATTCAGGCTATGGGAGTTCAGTCTTTGTCTCAGGCAAAGAATTTGAGAGAAATTCAGAGCAGCCTGCTATATGCGTTTATAGGTCCTCGGCCTCCTTCCTGACAAGCGCCTTCTCTCCTGATCGCTTAAAACCGTATCTCACTGAGCAGCGAAGGTTTGTAAGTGTTTGCGGCACAGTCTGAATGTTGTTTTTTCGTCATGGTTTGAAAAAGTTTGCAAAGACGGTCATATGGATGGATGTAGGTCACTGTGCTCATTTCCACCTTCAAAGACACAAAACAGGTTCTGCATTCTTCCCCAGACCTGGGCCTTGAGACAATGCTGTTTCAGAGTTCTCCAGACAATTCCTTCAACTACACGCTTGGTTTGTGCTCTGGCTGGCATTGTCAACTGTGAGACCTTAAATAGACAGGTGTGTGCCTTTCCAAATTATGCCCAATCAACTGAAGTTAACGCAGGTGTGATACAATTAATCTGTAGCAACAGGGTGCACCTGAGTTCAATTTGAGCCTCATGGCAAAGTCTACGAATAGTTAGGGATATGCTTTTTCTTGGTTTTGTTATAATTTTGAGGAAAAAAAAAAAAAATTCAGTAAGGCTGTAACAACAAAAAGTGAAACACTGTGTATACTTTCCAAATTCACTGTATGTCATGTTTTGTTTACTTTTGGTTTGTTTTATTTCCACTATGTGTTTTTGAAATGTATAACACGAAACAGAAGATAACCCATGTACTACACATTTGTCCTTTCAATCAGTGCTGGCCTGAGAAAGTCACTGAATCCCTGTTGTGCATATCTGTGTTTCTGTGTTTAATGGTACATGCCAGCCTTTCTTCAAACAGTTGTGCTTATTAGAATCCACAGGGTTTAGTTTCATGAAGCCTTAAGAACTTGATATACGCCCACAGCGGGGCTGTGGATGTTCTTGTTTTGGGGTTAGCATTACAACAATAAAAAAGCTTTCAAGGTGAAGTGAGCAGTAAATCTTTATGGTCTCAGTAAATTCACTAAAAATGCAACAGAAGCAGCTGAGTGGCAGCAAAGGGACTCACAGAACCACAGGGTAGGAGTATTTGATCAAAACCCAAACCAACATACAATATATTGATTTTATTATAAGAAGCGTTGGAGTTTTTCAGATGCCCCATGAATACAACATCTTGAAACATTTCCCCTCTAATAAATGAATGGGGCAAAGTGGCAAATATTGATGCTGACTATCGCTGGGATGTTGTTCTTCATTAAATGACCACCTTTTTCTGTTGCCAATTTTTGTCATAGAGTATAAAGAGCTTACTTGAAAACTAAAATTGCAATTGTCGGGAAAATGGTAAACAGGGATACATTGTAATGCTAGCCTTTGAGAAAATGCTATTTAAATACAGTACATATAATGGGCTCTTTTACAAGCATTACAGAGTGTAATTGACAACTGTATTGATCAGGTTTGGTGAATAAATCTAGCTGCATGCTGGAAAGACTCACTGAATTTTATTTACTTTTGGTGGATTTGTTTTAAGAGCAAGTATAAAGACTTCATTTGCATTTGCTCAAGGCAAAGCGTGCCTGATGGTAAAATTGGGACAGTCAAACCGTTATAGTTGTGAAACTAGTGAACACAAATTTTCCTTTGTCAGTTATGAATGCGGGGATTTCCATTACTTCAGAGAGTAGTTCTGTTTGACAATGGAATGAAAGAAGTATGTGAAATTTATAGCAGTTTGGGGTCAGTGAACACAAGATTTGTGAGCAGCTCCTCTGACTCCTCATTGTACATTACTCAGAGAGCTTGTGTCATCCCTACACTAGTACACACTACTCGGACCTAGACAAACACATACACCCAATCATAGAATATTGCCAGGTGAAGGGCAAATACATAGATTTAGACATAATACAATCTAAAAGACTAGAATTTAACTTTATGACCAGGGCACTCATTACCAAAGGAGCCTCAGAACTTCAATTGTTCAGCGTTTCAAAACGCACGGTTAAACCTTAACCCAAGACCTTAACCCAAGAGAAGTCAAAAATGGAGTTGGAAACTGCAAAAAGATAGGACAAGATTAGACAGGGCGTCTGATCATAACCTAATGTACCTCATCCTCACCTCCCATTCCATTCCAAATTTGTATGTGTTACTATTTATGTATTTTGTGTATACAAGGTGGGCATTCCGTCAGACTCACAGACTGGTCCGTCAATCCGTAACTGACGGACACCCGTTTTGCTGACGACTGACAAATGACGGGACACCTTTTAAAAAAGACGAATGACGGAAGTGGGTTTTCACCCATCAGGGTAAATGTCACTAACCGCGTCCGTTAGACCGTCACTGGCGGACACCATTTTTTGGGACATTTTTTGAGTGGACCCACTAGGACTAACTGACGGACTTAAATGACGGACTGATTGACGGACTGATGATTAAAATTCAATTCGTTATGTAAAATGACGGACTGATGAATGACGGACCACCAAGATTTGGTAAAATGCTCACCTCTGTGTATACGTATATCCTTTCATAAGGGTTTTAGTGAAAATGGGTAAAAAGCTAACAATGACGAAAAAATGCAGATGTAGGTTCCATTTCAGTTTTTTTAGGCAGTGTCTGTCAACCATTACATAAAATGTCTGAGGTAACTGACAATTCTCATTTCATAAGGGTTTACTAATATACTCTCTGTATACGCAAACACGTTGCATATTCACATAGCCAGCGTGATCCTATTTTATCGCTCATTGTCAAACTTGGATAAAGACGGCTTGTGTTGCTTGGCTGGACAGCAGACAGAGCTTCCTGAAGGAACCTTTTGTCCTGCGAGCAAAGACAAGTTCATAGGAAGTAGTGGGAGGGCAAACAGCACTCAGTGGCTGTCCTCTGTCATTAGACACACTCACAGACACACATAAGGCTTACTCAGTGCCATATTGCATGTCACAACACTTTCCTTTCAAATGCTCACATATCATCCTGTGACATCTGTTATACCCCTCACTTACACACATGCAGACGTGCACCCCCCCCCCCCCACACCCACACCCACACACCCACACACACAACAGTTTGAATATTACATGGGGGGGACTAAAGAAGGCCGGTTAATGATTATCAGAGGGAGATAGGTATATACTAGGTAGAACTTTGCAAGGTGGACAGCAGCATGTTGTCAAAAGACTGCATTTTTAATTTAACAAGAAAATAATAATGCTTGGGCAGATACTACTGTGAAGAACTAAAGGTGAACAATTTCTCTTTGTGTGAAATATACTTGTTTTGACATACATGAACTTATTTTCATGTGTAAAACAATGTAGGAATCAGATAAAGATCTCCCTCTCCATTACTTCCTGTTAGTGAGGCAATTCCCTAGAGACAAGCTCTCTCATAGCTCTTGCTGCTCTTCATACTGTAGCATCCCAGGAATTTTAATCTCCCCTCTTGCCTGGGAATGCAGTGTCCTGGCACCTCATCTCTCCAGAGAGAAGCACACATAGCGATTGAAGTACTTTAGGATGGCTTCTGATAGCCCCTGTCCTTCGCTTCTTTTAACACTTTTTACTCCAGCGCTTTTTTCCCCCAACTTAGCACTGTGTCATGTCTTTTTAGCAACTCTGCAACACTATATTTCCCTTAACATCGGCCCACACTGTTTAAAAGTGTTGTTCAAACTTAAGTCATATTTCAAGAAATTTTTACCCACAGCCTGACATTGCACAGGAAAATACGTAGCTTGTTTGCGCCAAGGCATTGTTAGCAGACCTTGACATTATTAGCCACGTTTGATTGATTTTGTGCTTCATCTAGAATGAATGATGCCTTCACCGAGTTTGCTATAGTTGAGTTTAAAAAGGGAATGGCGGGCTTTCTGTTGACATGCTCTATTCAAGGGAAAGCACATCTGACTATGACTATAGTCATAAAGAGGTCAACAGTTGGCATTTTTTTGTTGTTGTTTTCTTTAAAGAATCCACCGCACCGTGGAAGAACAATCTTGTCCTTCATTTTCCGTGCAGTGGCTGACACACCGTCGTGCTGACCTGTTTGCTTTAGGAGTTTTGCTTACAATAAATTATGATTATGATTGACAGATTATTTCCCTCCGGTCAGCAGAAAAAATTAAGTGGAAAGTGGAGCAACATGTCTGCTCCAAAGGCAAGTTTATCACCTCCTTTTATTTTTTAATTGATTCTACATTCCACACAATAAAAATTCAAAACCTTAACATTTAGTGTTTTGCAACAGTCTATCACATATTATGTCATCCGAACAACGTAGCAGCTGTGGCTAACATTGGTTTAATTCCAGTGGATGTTAGGACAGTGTACATCAGGTGAGGGTTGATGTGAGGGGCATGGCTTTGAACAACTTTGCAGTACGTTTGAATGACATAGCCTGGTCAAAAATGTTTATTCCACATTGTCCGTTCCACATAGAGCTTTTAAATCATGCAATATATAAAAATACAATGCATTGACATACACTTTAAGTGTGGTATATCCGAACCACCGATGACAAGTAAAAACATTACGTTCTACACACACACAAATCCCAAATGGCTATTTGGTCTGATTAAGACAAATGCTGTCCGAGTAAATATCAGGACTGCCATGTAAACTACCCTCATTGTAGATTGGCCTTTTCTTTATTTATGTCTCGACTTAAATTGGTATGACAAAATGAATGTCTCTGCACAAGTCTGTTGGCTACAATAAGGGGGCAAATTTTATTTGAGGGAAGGCTCATGTCAGCAACAAAACAGATTGCCATTCTAAATTGGAGACTGTTTGATTAAAAACAAAGAAGCAATGACGAATCTGCTCAGCAAATTAGCAGCCAGCAGTGGTTTATGCCACAAATACTCATACAACCACTTAGAACCCCAGCTGTTCAAGGATATGAAATCAAAGCTTGGAGTGTCTAGATTTCAATGTGATAACACGCCTGTATAGCGGAAAAAAAAGGGCTAAAGAATTTCCATATTTACAGGAGACCAACAGATCGTTGCCTATACTTTTGCGGTGCGCCATCATTTTGAAGATTAATTACACTCTTAAAAAAGTTTCTTTCCAGTGCCAGTTTGAGTTTTCTATATTCTTTAAGCTAAGTTTAGATAGTTTTTTAAGGGGCATGGATTTCTGTTCAGAAATTGGTGGTTTATTTTGGATGGATTAAAAAAAAAATTGATGTAACATTATAACCACTGTATGTGAGTTTCATACCTGTTTTAAATCTATATAACAAGCACATAAAATTGGCAATTCACATAGCAATGAGTGGGACGTGGGAATTCTACTTGGAAAGAGCAATACGTTTGTGCTAAACTGTCAGTGCACATGTAAACACAAAGATACTGAAGTCATCTGAAATCACGCGCTCATCCTGCAACTGACCCTTTTGCATTGAGTCATGCACTTGGTTTTAGAAGCACTGCATTTATTCCAGCCACACTGTCAACACATGCAAGGACACTGATTGCCTCAAATTATTATTTAAATGTAAATAATTGTAATAGTAATTGAAATAAAGTGATGTGAGTCACTATCTTATCATGAGAACTGTATAATCCACAAAACATAGTAGCAATTGCATGAATGTCTGTGTGGTGCCACATGGTTCCTCAAGAAATGAATCATTGCAGCATGAAGGACTCGGAGACCTAACGGATGAGCTTGTACCCTTAGAAGTAGGATATTGGTTCACAATTAATATTCTGTCTTTGGGTGCACGAAAATATTGATCACTATTGTATCTAGTCACCAACACCAGACACAGCTATAATCATTGTCACATGAGTGTGGCTCTAAGGAAAAATGGTCCAGCCAGATGCTCAAACGCCGGCCCACTTTAAGAGTTACTATTGTTTTTCCTTTACAGTCGCTGCGTACAATACTGTAAACATATTGCACTAACACTAAAAATGAAACAAGGTTGTTCCTTACTAATATTGCCAAATGTTCTGAATGTTGGCTTGTTTTTCAAATGAAGGATGATTTGCATATGGAAGGCTCTCTGTGGTTATAATTGCCATCTTTCACAATATTGCATCAAAAATGAAAGAATACTGTATGGACATGCTTGAAAAGACAAATACAGCCTCAGAGTTGTAGCATAAAGATCAATGTCAAAGTTTACGTATTTTTAGCACTTTTGTTAAACATAAACATCGAATAGCTTAAAATATTGAGCTAGAGGGTTCTCCTGAAAATGGATGATTTTGGAGGTGCGAGGATTCCACCTGACACCTTTGGTATGAAAGTTTATTTCCATCGTATTCTATGGTCTCTATATATATTGATACTCTACTGTTTTTGTTTGTGACATTTTAATGTCCATAAGATGCCCTCCATCTACCTGGAAAGATATGAAGCGGAGTTAACTTACTACTAATTCATGGTTGCTTTAATATTTCTTGCCTTTTTAAGTTAGTGCATAGTAATACTAAGGCATGTTGTTGGAACACATACAATTCTGATACAAAATCAAGTTATACAATACATTTGGGATTAATTATTCAAATTGTATTTTTTGGAAACAGACGTTTTGAGCAAAACGCTCAATATTTTGTTGGTGAACCTACATTACTTGTCTTCTAAACCGCAAAACCTGAAACTGTCTTCCACAACACCAGTATGAGACCGAACTGCAAACTTACTGAGTTTACAGAAAAGCTGATGACATAGTGCCACTATGTCCTACAGGCAGAAAAAAAGTCAAGATAAGACTGCCCTCAGTCTCAGGAAAGAGAGCATCTTGCACATGCATAACCTCAGGCTTAAGAGCCCTCTTCTTCAACGATTGCTGTTTAATCCATCTTGGGAGTAGTTCCTGGGCCAGCGCTGGCCTTGAGGGTTAACAAGTAATATGGCACTTACGTGTGTGTGTGGGGTGTGTGTGTGTGTGTGTGTGTGTGTGCGTGCGTGTGTGCGTGTGTGTGTGTGTGTGTGTGTGCGTACCAAAGTTTTGGTTAAATCTAAGTTTGTGGCGTGCGGAAGAAGTAATCACAATAGGAATCGATTGGTCCAAATGCAAGACTGAAAGATTTGAAGCAAATTGGAAATTTATTTATGTATTTGTTCTTGTGAAAAAAGAAAATGGAGTGTTAATTTCGAACACATTTTGCCACGTTAACTATTCACATTGAGCATCTCAATCTTTATGAGAAAGTGTATTGAGTGTGGGAAGACTCCGAATGGTCTATCACAAAGATATGCACAAAAGACTCCCCTGTTCATCTTATCTCAACGAGAGGCTGGAAATAGCAAAGCAATGTGATTCCCCTTGTGTGCTCTCAGCTCCATGACACATCAACACTCGTCCAACACTGATGCAAGCTCCTCTTCTTGACGCTTGCTCATTTCCCACCCCTGTCATTATTATGCATCCAACTAATGTTGCCTACATTTCCCTCCTTGTTTTTAGGAGTGAGTAGTGGAAGCTCAAATATGTTTCCATTGGGTAGAGCAGTGATTCTCAACCAGTGTGCCGTGGCATGTTAGCCGCGAGAAATTATTTAATGTCAATTATTTTGACAAAAAATAAATATTTCCTAATTGTAAAAATAACTGTTTTGTTAATTTATTTATGCCAACCATATAGTAACAGGCAAAACAATAAAAACAATTCTTCCACAAGATGACTGGAGTAGAGGATAAAAATATTATGAATAGAAAATGGCACTAAAACATTCCTTAGCAACTGAGCAAAAAAAAAAAAAAAAAACTGAAAATGTAATCAAAAAATGCTCTGCAATCCCAATGATTTACGAACTAATAATATTCCCCCCTTGACTGTCAAATTCATGCCATTAGTCTTTTATGTTATGTATAGTGATCCACAAATAGTCCTCACAGTGCAGAGATTGTGGGTTCAAATCCGGCCCTGGCCGTCCTGTGTGGAGTTTGCATGTTCTCCCCGTGCCTCCGTGGGTTTTCTCCGGTTTCCTCCCACATTTCAAAAACATGCTTGGTAGGTTAATTGGACATTCTGAATTGCCCCTAGGTGTGACTGTGAGTGTGAATGTTTGTTTGTCTCTGTGTTCCCTGCAATTGGCTAGCAACCAATTCTGGGTGTCCCCCGCCTATTGCCCGAAGACAGCTGGGATAGGCTCCAGCACGCCAGTGACCCTTGTGAGGATAAGCGGATTGGATAATGGATGGATGGATGGATCTACAAATATGTGAGACTACCCTCTCAAGCTTTTCAGTTAAGCAGAGCCTTGAAATTCTGCCTCTGAAAGACCTATTAATACACAAAAAGTGGGAGTACAAAACGAAGAGCTCTAATCATGAACTGGCTGAAGCGCCTATAGTTGCTGTATGCTTGCAATGATTGACACCTTATGAATGACCGTTTAACTGTCACCTTGTCACTATCCTGCTTAGGACATTTTCAATGCCAGTACAGGTAACAATGGAAATTAAAACATTTGAGTGTATGCTCATTGTTGTGTGCTGACCAACTCAAAGAAGGTCGCTTCCTAGGGATATTCAGGAATTTTAAAGTTCCTCTAAATCACAAAAATGGAACTGATTTCCATACCAGAACTACATGACATCTATTCCCAACTTAACAGATGGCTGTTGTTTCACTGATCTGGATGATGGCCATAACCAAAGAGCATTTCTTCCATTGTCATTGCCATTTAGTCATCACTTTGTAAGGATACTGGTAAGAAATTGTTACACTTAAAAATAAAATACACAATGTTCATAGAAATTCAAAGCATTTAACCACCACCATGGGTTCTGTTTGGGGACTTCCCCAACACCTTTGGATTTATGTTTTTCCTTGAGCGATTAAAGAGGAAATAGACCATTGGAGCACCAATCCGTGCCCAGCGTAAGTCTATAATAAAACGCAGCCTAACTGTGCACGTGGGTGGAGTTGTCTTGTTTTGTGACGTATAGCAGCCAATTCCTGCCTGCTTTATTTACTAATAAAACCAAAAAGTTTGTAAATATAAAGCATTGACAAGCTACATACTCGACTTCATAACATACAAAAGCTTCATGATAAACAGTGACCATAAATGTTATCATCTACATGTACTTGCCGATCTGAATCCCTTTCTGTGGATCTCTTTCACATCAAGAATTTGATGTACAAAGCTTTTAGTCTTAGCTACAGAAATGCAGGTTTTCCTTCTCAGCCAAAGTGTAGGCCCTACGCAGGATCTAATGAGTAAATTCATTGTTCTCAACAATCTGTCAACCAACACAATTCAATAGTCCACTGTAATAGCAAGCAAGGCACTATTGTAGTTTTGACGTCATTTCTGGCCTGCAACTGATAATGATTTCATGCAATATGGTGCACCCCGTTGGCCAACTGTCAAGGCATTTTGGTGTTTACATGGCTTGAGTTAAATCACACTGGGGGAAAAACTATCAGAAGTATAGGCACAATCTTAATCTTAAATGTGTGCTGAACAGCTATTAACATGAACAACCCGGACTTCCACTGACACATACTTATTGTTTATCCTTCCAATAGTTTCACTTTGAGATGGAGATCCGGAGGCATGTTCTGCACCCTCCCACACCGCCTGCAGTGGTATCCCGCTTCGCCATGCCCTGGGGGGCACAATATGAATATAAATGTAAAATTACTAAAAGGCTGACAGGGTGGTATGCGTTCGATGTATGCATGCAGAACATTTTGACATACATTATACAGTAAGCATAGCAGCAGGTAGACTTCAAGTAGATTTTTTTGCCTGATACATAATCATTATGAGTCAGTCGCGAACTCATCTCTTTGGAGGAACAGTGAGATATGTTGTTGTTGTTTTTTCCCTCATCATTGTCATTTCTGTGTATGTGAATTTAAAATGTAATATAAATAATGCATAGATGATATAATCCCTCCATCAATCCATTTATCCATCCATCATCTGAACCGCTTAACCTGGTGGTAGGTGTGTCTGAGATATTTCATATGTAATTTTTAAACTCACTGTACACATAATTTGGTAAAAAATAATTGAAGCAAAAAATGAGCGGCTGTTTTTGGGGGGGAAAGAAAAATCTACTTTTCATTTAGTTTTTTTGTTTTGTTTTTTGCCTTTTTGAATAGTGGGAATTTTCCAGGTATTATCACTCAAGGCTTGGATTATAATATGTTAAAAAAATGAATCTTTAATCCTTGATGCAAAAACCTAGTGTGTCGGATTGAATATTCTCAAAAGTCTCAATTCTTTATAAAAGTAGGCAGCAGACATTAACACGCTGTGCACCCAAGTGCGGAGAAGTGGACAAGTAAATTGTGATGAATGGCTCAGATTATATAGCTGTTCTGCCCGTGCCTGCGTGGGTTTTCTCCGGGGACTCTGGTTTCCTCCCACACTCCAAAAACATGCATGGTAAATTGATTGGACACTCCAAATTGTCCCTAGGTGTGATTGTGAGTGTGGATGTGTGTTTTTCTCTGTGTGCCCTGCGATTGGCTGGCAACCAATTCAGGGTGGCTCCCGCCTACTGCCCAAAGACAGTTGAGATAGGCTCTAGCACGCCTGCGACCCTTGTGAGGATAATCGGAATAGATAATGGATGGATGGATGGCTCAGATTATTCTTACCAATTATTTATTTATAAAGCTTGGCCAATGTGTTGAAGGATCTAAATCTATATGAATGGCTTTATACTAGCCAACAGGTTAACCCAAAACCAATATGGCAATCACACATTTACGGCCATCGCATAATCAGTTAAAAGTGTTAGGGTCAGCGTGCCCTGATCTGACCATGGGACGAGCTGGAGAGGATCAGTCCTACAGACAGTGTGAGCCAGGGAGGAGACCAGCCCACATTATGTTTACATTTTGAAGACAGTATAAATGTGAGGGCTGCATGTTAGATGTGCCCCTTTTCTGCCCTCGCCCGTCTCGGTTGAGAGGATTCGCGAGGATGGAAAAGCTGCCCAGATCTGATCACTGTATGATTCCTGAACTTCAGAGATGCAAAAGAAAACAGACGAGCACATTCAGTCGACTTGTGTGAGTCTTTATTTACATTGGATGCCTTCTTGAAAGATAAAACGAACACGCATTGAGTAACTACTTGTTTTGTAAATTGCTAATTGGTCTTATGCCCTCGAGACCTGCAAAACATTCCAACAGTGTCTTTTGCAATGTTGGATAAAGAAAAATATACAAGCGTGAAACATTAAGTATGAAAATTCCCCAATAGATAATAAATTGTTGTAACCTCCTTGAGCATAAATTCAAACATCAAATCTTTTAAACGTTTTTTGAAATGTAAGTGATTGTTGGGGTGGAGGGGGTTTCAAATGGGGGTGGCAAATGAAATCTATACATGACATACTACTAATTTGGTAATTAAGTGTATATTTAGCAATTTATGCAGTGTGAAGTCACACCAATGTATCTTTACATCATACATCTCCTGTGGCTTTGATTAAATGACACATACTACATATTCCAAACACCCCAGAAAATGTAACTATAGATCATAATGGCGACTCATGCTCTGACTTGATGAGAGCGGAGCTGGAACAATTGAATTGTTGAGCTTCCTCCTTGAGCTAGTATTTACTCTATAGGGAGGTTGTCTTGCATCGCGGGGGAGGGGTGGTTGGGTGTAGGTAAAAGGTGGATTAGATGGAATACCATACCGCCCGTCTGTCCTCCACATGAGGACCAGACCCAAAGGTCCAAAGATCCTGCCAATTAACCTGTCACTCACTGTGCTGTTTGTTTCTCCCTTTTTGAGACAGCATGGCTTTCATTGGTGAAAGGACATAAGCCCGATTGCCTCCCCACTGAAACACTAGAATGTCTTTGCATTTAACCAGATTCTTTCGTTTACCTTCCACAAGCCTGTTTTAGAAAAGGTCACACCATCATGCAGTTTTTCTTGTTTGTAGGTTACTGATACAAAGGAAACATTTTCGTGTCCAGCACAAGTCTAGCGCAAAGCTCTAGATGTGCACCTGGGTGGAGTTTTCTTACTTGGGTATTTTGCTGGACTAGCACAGTTAGGAGAGGGGGGTTGCGCCGTTGATCGTGCGTCCAAATTCCCAAAGTGTATTGGTGCAGAGAACAGCATCAGCATCAACATGTGCTACTACAGTTGTCCAGCATAGTGTAAATTTACTGAACTGCCACTGTGTCCTACGAAGATGCATTCCTTTTTATGTAAAATTATTGAGACACACACTGGGGAAAGGCATTCCAAACATGACTTTAACCTGGATAGCCACACTATTGGAGCATTTGTAAGTCAATTTGTGCAGGTTTGTGTCAACGGTGAACATGTTGGTAATATTGTAGTCCATACTTTTTTTGATAAACCCAAATGGAAAAACATGAAATAACAACATTACATCCCCACAGCATAAGTTTAGCTTATAGTTGCCAAATTGAGGTGTGAAATGACCGAGAGGGAAAACAAACCAATCAAGATCTTTCCTCTAGAACTATGACTTGTAATTGATTCACAATTAATTCACTTTGTAATTAACCACTTATTATCAAGGTATTCCATGGCAATTCAGTGCTACTTGATATATACAACGATAAACAGTATCATCTGCCAAGCTGTATGTTTTCCCAATTTTTTGCATTTGCTCACATGCCAACTAAACCTGCCTCCCACTGTTAACAGCATCAGCTTTGATGAATCTCATTTGTGTTTTCTTTCTTCTCTCATTTGCATAAACTTGACTTTTGCCTATGATAATATACTTTTGAGTGTACTTACTGATATCTGTTTTACTCAGCCCCTTTTAAATATATCGATCTGTTGGTCATTTTCTGTTCATTGGGTATGACACAGAACTGCAACCACTTTATCCCCAAGCATAATATGAAAATTGGGAAATTGTATGCACAGTAGGCAACAGCCGTGATGGGCACATCCAATATTACACCTTTCTCATTATCATGATGCATCCATCACTAAATCTGGACTCATCAGACAGCATGACCCTTTTATGTCTCTAGGGCACAGGTGTCAAGCTCCGGTCCTGGAGGGTCACTTTCCTGCATGTTTTTCAATTCTCCCTGATGCAACACACCTGTTTCAAATGATCAGGATAGTATCAGGCTCCTTCCGAGCTTGCTGATGAGCTGATTGTTTGAATTGCGTATTTTGCAGCAAGAAGAGATGGAAAACATGCAGGAAAGTGGACTTTTGAGGACACAAGTTTGACACCGATGCTCTAGGGAATCGATGCCAATTACTACCAGTTATCCCACTCATCCCAAGCCTTTAAATTGTCCTAACTTCAAGCGTGTGAGGTATACCTTTTGTCAAACAATTTGCTTCAGAACACAAAGCCCTAATTGACCCTTAGGTCTCTTCTACCATCACCTTGTTTCACTCTCATGGTAAACAGTCAGGAGAACTACTCCCCAACCTGTCAATTGTTTGCACTGTTTGCTGTGTGTATTCTGGCCTCACCTCAGCAAGTCAAAGCTGTAATATAATTTCATATTGATTTCTTGTTGACCTCCCATGAAGCAGTCATCATTCTGTAATGTGCGCCAACATCATCCTAATGAAATCAATAGCCCTCCTGCCAAGTAGAGGTCCAATAAGACTCTCTGGGAGCTCAATGCTATTACTGGCTGAGTATTTGGAAAAATTCAGGGTTGCAAACAGGACCACTATAGCTTGGACTTGTAATAAACAACACATTCACATAAATGTTAATATATTTCAATTTAGTCTACATTTTGTCGCCAAATTGCAAAGTGCACTGATGGGCGCAGCAGAAATGCCCAGTGGGCGTAGCATGTCTACCAAATTCAAAACCAGTTTCATGGCAAACAAATTGACAGCAACTCCGAGGGAAGAGCAGTCGCCATGTGTGTCTGGCCAATCACAGCCCGTATAGAGTGAGGACACAAGTAGTTATCTAATGAGGATTTTTCTTTAGCGCAAGTACGGATAATGACGAGCTGTACTTGTTTCATGCTCGTACTTGGCAAAAATGTATTGACCGTAAGTGATACTCGTCTAAAACGAATACCCGGCTGAACCTTTTTAACTGTATCCGAACCATATTTGTGAACATGGGATCGTTTTAACACAGATGACTGTTTTCATCGAACATTCAGAGGGCCTGGATACACTGTACGCAAATATTTGTCAAATCTGATTTGGGAACCTTTACAAGGGAAAAATGAAGTGCACATCAAGATGATATACCCTATTGGTGAGATCCACTAAATTTGTCATTATGACTTGTTTATTGCTTTCCAGTAATATGGGTGACGTATCCGCTATAGGTGACTATAGGGACAGGTGGTGGAAAGGACTTGATGTGTTTAGGTGAAAACCAATATTGTTCAATCTCTCCTCTCAGTATAATGCTGAATAAATAAGGGTTTTATTTGGCTGAGCATGTGGAAGAGAAATCGAAAAATGTAGCCTACACCTGCACTACGCTGCCTAATGTGATGATATTGCCCACAGTTATTGGAATATCTGGCAAAACACTGTCACCTCTGTTTCAACATTTACAGGGGCACCCCAGGACTGTGTGTGATGTCCTTTAACACGCATAACACCCACCATCTATTTGGACAGTATCGCTGGCCACCAATAACAACACTGTAGCGAAACTTGTCAAGGTGACTTTGGTTCATTGGACCCGATTAGGCCTGTGGTACCAGCTAAGCCAATGTTGACTGTTGGGCTTTATTTTGTCTTCACAGTTTAATAATGAAGAGGGGTTTGGAGGTTTGCTCAACACTGAAAAACATGCTTCACAATGTTGAAGTCAAACATCATGGAACCTTTGAATTAGGATTTTGATGCTTGGATTAGTTACATTATTATTAATGTTATACATGACATTCAGTAATATAGAATATACCGTCGCTGTCCTGTGAAAAACACCTATTATTAACCATTATTTTTTCATTTTTTTTAATCCAATCCAATTAACATGAACATTTTTTTTTTTAAATTACAAAATTGGACATACGTGTTTTTCACAGGACAGCGTTGATATATGAATATTTTAATGTATGTTATTGTGATACATAAATTGTGCCATAATCGATACAAAGCAAGAAAACAAAGTACCATACAAAAGGGGGGGAAAAAAAGAAACAAACACATATTTGAAATACAATTTGGAAAGTATAACCTAATACATGTTTTACAAGTGAAATGGCAACAAATGCATTATTATTGTTTTTTAAGACAAAGAGGTAGTTCTATTCAGTCATTGGCAAAAATATCAATATCAGACTGTAGTGTGCCAATCATGTCTAAAAGGTCCCATGCCTCGCTTTTTTTTTAATCTGTTTTAATAATCTGTGATGCCCTTTTATCCGCTTTGCAAGATAATTTGGGTTATAAATGAGCAGGATGCCCTTTTTTTAAGGTACTTTTTAAAATTTCTTTTTTCATTAATTTGATATTCAAAACAGCTTCTCTCAAATTGATTAATTTTCTACATACGTCTGCTCCGTTGTAATTATGGCCGGCCACTTTCACAGTACGAGGAAAGTCAAGGTAGCTTTATTTATATACGCAAGGTATATCAATGTTTAGATGATTAAAAGTACAACATTTAAAACATTTGAAGGCAAAAGAACTAAAGACATTTAGGGCCCTGTTTTTGCAGACGTGCGCTAGGTGTAAAAACTAGGGTGTCTTCATTTTTGTGCTTGTGCAAGTCTAGTTTACAGTGTTTGGGAATTTGGCAGACCATGTTGTGCCTTGCTGGGCGTTTCGGCGGACCGAGAGCAGTTTTTATTACATGCGTCTGGCACACCTGACAATTTGGTGACAGAAAGAGAGCTCCACGGTCATGTGTGGTGGATATTGTTGCATTATATTCATACATATGACAAAAGCGTGGGCCAATCTCTCTGAATCATTGTAGAAATCGGGGGTAGAAGGCGCTCTTCCAGTGCACACTCCACAGTGTCCAACTTCACATCATCCGCAAGTGGAGATCTTGCAGTTCCTTTTAAAAGTACTTTGTGCACTCCGATCTCCTGCATCTAAGTATACATGTCATGTAGATTGGGCTGAATTAAAAGGAAATGAGGGGAGTCATTTCCATTGGATGGAAAACAAGTCAGCTCCGTTCCCTCCAACAATGGCGCCCCCTTCTACCTGTGCCCGTCTAGCAAATTACTAAAAGAAAGAAAATGTGTGGACGGTTAGACTGCGCTTCGTGCCATACTGGCACTAGGCACGAATATTGGGCCATTAAAAATTAAGGACGGATATAAAAGATAGCTTATTAAAATTACTAAATGAATTTACAGCACAAGAAAGAGATTATTTTACATATATACGATTGATTTGAAAAATGCTTTAAAACAGCTTAATCACAGGCATGAGAAAAAGTAGCATAATTTTTAACCGGTACTAAAAAGCATTCACACTTGGGGCTGACTTCAGTGTAAACACACCCACAATACCCAATTTGGTTTGCAATAACATATACTTTATTCATGGGGTCACGGTTATTATACAGTAATTTTGCAACAGCACTAATGACAAATTTAAAGGTTTATCTGCTGTGAGGTGTATATCCCAAATCAAAGCTTCAACATTGGCATGTTATCAAGGCGGAGTTCCTTCCTGAAGGTGAAATATAAAGAAAAGTTCCAGTATCAGGAATTCCCAACAAGACTATGAAACCATAGATATTTTTAACTTCTTTTAAAATCCTCATTTGCCATATCTCTCCCTCTTAAAGATGCACGGCACTATTTGTAAGAACCAAAGTCAAACAAGTCTTACTGTCATCTGAATGTGTGCCGGTTCAGTCGAAAGCCTTTTAAAGGTGAGACAGTGTCTCATTGGATATCAGGAGGATAGCTTGAAGAGAACTTAAAGGGTATGAGATGTCTTCAGCATCAACTCAGGGAAGAATAAGGGGACAAAGTCTTATGGAGCACATTATGAGATAAAGACAGACATTGAGCCCCCAAGGGTGAGCTGGAAACGTTACAAACAATGGGTGAAAAAATGTGCATTACTAACAGTATCTTGCAACCCATTGTATAGTTAATATCAGAGCTGAGCATTTTACTAAAATTTTCCCGGTCAGTTTATCGCCTTACGCCTTCAGCCCGGGTACCGTCCGGCGTCCATCTATCTGCCTTTTTGTCTGGCCGGACCAAATAGTAATCGCCTATAGGCCGGTCCGTCTATCATTTTAAACAGGTTTCCATTAGCGTTTCTGTCTACCACCTTCCACTAAAATCACAAAATGTTCTATGGCAGAATGGATTCAAGCCTATGTTAATTGCTTAGGATTGGAATGTGTTTAGTATGCATGTGCAGTTGTGTCAACACCTCGTGGTATAAAACGAAGTGGGGCTCCATGTTGCAGCAGCCTGAAACATTAAATGGCTTTAAAGTGAATGATAGCAGACTGCCATAGCTGACCAAGTCTGATAACATATTTTACATGCCGGTCACAGTCACGGGTGCTTTAAAAATAACCCAATGCAGGTTTACAATTCACAGCCCTTGCACCAGAATGCTCCAGATTTGTAATGGAGGTTGGTGATAGAAAACAAGAGACGGCGAGGGCACAGGACAAAGAGCGAATGGAAGGCAAGCGCACGTGCCGGGGTTGGTGGGTGGGGGTGTGGAGGAATGCGGGAGGCGGTTGAAAGAGCTGGCGTGAAAAATGAATCGCACAAATAGTAGTGACAGAGGAAGTGCTAAGGAGGAAGAGGTAAACGCCTGAATTCTTAATGAGTTCCCTCTAAAGATAGAAATACTACTATGGTAAATTCCTAGACACATCATTACAATGCAGTCAATGCAAACACAACTATATTCAAGACCCAAAGTTATCCATGGGCACAGATGACATGTGAAATAGATGTACAAGCATATGCACATTCAAGATTGCTATTCTAAACGTGTTTAATATATACAATCTGAGCTGGGCATTCCGCCTATTCGACAGACCAGTCCGTCTATTCGCCTATGACGGATGACCATTTTGCAGATGATAAACAATAGATGGGAAACTTAAAAAATAGACGACTAAGCATAGGTGGAAGCAAATTTTTTTCCATCTATGTAATCGTCTATGGCCGCGGTGAGGCTTCTGGTTCTGGTTTGGCAGCTTGTGGGTCACTTTAGTCCGGCTTCAATGCCGCGTTGAATCTTTTGTTTCCACTTCACTGTGCAGAGGTCGTGGGTTCGAATCCAGCCCGGCCTTCCTGTGTGGAGTTTGCATGTTCTCCCCGTGCCTGCGTGGATTTTCTCCGGTACTCTGGTTTCCTCCCACATTCCAAAAACATGCATGGTAGTTTAATTGAATTGCCCCTAGGTGTGATTGTGAGTGCGAATGTGTGTTGGTCTCTGTGTGCCCTGTGATTGGCTGGCAACCAGTTCAGGGTGTACCCTGCCTACTGCCCGAAGACAGCTGTAATAGGCTCATGGGGTTGTCCGGTCGGCTGACAAATTTTTAAAAATGGCTGGACTAAGCATGGCCGGAAGTGGATTTTAGTCCGGCCCACTAATCGGCCCTCATGCGTTTGACGTGGTCGCGAGGCGGCCAAATTTCTTCTCAGCCTACTCAGTGAAAGGCTTCTTTTTAGGCTTCTTTCTACTCCCGCGTCGGCGCAAGCGACAACTGCCGCATTGATTCACGTGACCGACGCATTCTGCTGTTGGCGAGAGGTCTGCAACACATGCCATGCACCCATCAGGAATTGTTGCTGCTCTGATCGGTCCATTATGTCACATCTTGCAATGACATACAGTTTCCCACACGGAGAGGAGAGAGAGGATGCAGCACGCAGTTCGTTGCTTCTGCAAAAGCAAACTAGTTTGGCAATAAAATTAAATGCATAGTCTAGTCATCTCGGTCCCCTTATGGTTGTAGCAGGTATGATATCCATTGTTGTCGCTGTCTTATTGAAGCGACACCCACCCCGACTTGGAACTTAACTGTTTCAAAACAACTTGTGTCCGGGAGTATATTAAGCTGCACGCAGCACTCAAGTATGATGCTGCCACATCAAGGTGGAGTTCATGCACTTCTTCTGGCGTCTTCTACTTTCGGAAATATGCCGTAGCAAACTTTTTTTGGGGGGGGGGGGGGGGGGCAGGGCGGGGGGTGATAATTTTTATGAATAAAGGCCGGGGGGGTCGCGACCGGAAAGGTACCCAGGTCAAGGGTGGAGGGTCGCGGCCAGACCGGTAAAAAAGGGTCTAGTGCCCAGCTCTGGTATACGCGGTGAGGCATGCAACAGGAATATGACTGGCTGCCCTGCATGTCAATCAAGTGACAAATTTCACATCGGATGATAGGCGGGACTCTATTTTTTTTTTTTTTCAGTCATTCACTGCTGTTAACAGGTAGCTATATCAATAGCATAAAACTGGAAGGGCCGACAGTGATTGAGTTCATGCCATGAGAGTTACTGAAATACCCTTCTCGAGCTACTGGTAGCTCACGATCTACTTAATGTGGACCCCTGACATGTACTGTATATTATATAACAATAGCTGAAGCTTCCTGCACGGTGGCATGTTAGTCAACCAATTCATATGAAGAATTTCAAAATTTTAAGTAAATATCATTCAAAAGAAAAGCATTCCACGTGTCTGTTGAACTGAGGGTGTTGAGTGTCCAAACCTACATTATACATACTGAGCGTGTAGGCCAAGAATTCAAATGTTGAAAACCATTTTAATGGTTCTGTGTGTTACATAAACTAAAAGTGTTGCACATTAATAATCAAAGTTGACCAAAAGGAAAGGAACAGTCAACCATGAGAAAGACGTTTACAAGGCGGTGTGTAGAAAACCATTTAAAATTGGTTGGATACGAGATAAAGCAGTAGCTCTCTGCCAGAGTAATGAGCGACTGTTCCTTTGTATGTCAGAGTATACGCACACGCAAACCCCCACACAGATTACACACGCACACACGCACATGGAGAGAACTGTGATAATTGGATGCAGAATTTGTTTTTAAATTGAAATGCACTTGAATTAATACTAAGTATTTTTGCCATATTTAACCACTAATGTGGTGTGAGAATACGAATTTGCTCATGGGTTCACTTTTTGGTATTGGTGCATGATGGAATAATGCACAGCGGGAAAAGATGAGTATGTCAAAATACTTTGTATAAAAATTTTTAAATACATTACAATTAAAAAAAAAGAATAAGATGTACTTACCATTACTGCTTAGAGATAGAGAGAGAGAGAAAGATATTCCCGGCACACAAACACAAACAATAACTTGTTTATGCAGAAACACTATGGTGCAGGGGACAAAATGGCGGAAGAGGCACAGGCGCCGTGAAGTCGAAACGTCATAGATCGAGTACGTCGTAACTCGAGGACTTCTTGTATAACTGAAATAAAATATTTATTAAGTGCTAGTGCAATTTTTTCCAAGAGTAGGCAATAGTATTTTATTTTTATTAATGTTGTAATCATTCTTAATAGTAATTCAAGTGTAAAAGTACCCACTATGAATATTAAAAGTAAAAATCATTTTTGAAGGTCTCCAATACACTGGTTTCACTTTACAGTATAAAGTAAGAGCGAAATATGGGAACCTTTTAAAATGTATAACATGAAGACAGGCGAAAGTTGCAGATTGCTCATATCCTAATATTCACACAGCTGTTTGGATTATGGCTTCTTTAATTAAAAAAGTGTTGTTGAGTAAGTACCTTAATTTTAAAAAATAGCAGACGAGCATTTATTCTAAAACATGAATTTTAAAGTATGGGATTCGCCTTATTGCTGAATTTAAAAGCATCCCTTTAAGGGCCGGGGGAAGCATGTAAACAAGCAATATGTCCGTCTCTTTTTCATCCACACTACACAGAGGCTACTGTACAGCAAAGACTGATGAGCTGTGAGATTTTAAGCACTGCATTACACAGTTGACATCAAATACAATAATGTGACTTCGCCAAATGTGCATCATAACACATGCAGATGTATACTTTGCCTTAGGCAGAATACTTTCTCTTGTATGATGATGTGCAACCAGCAACAAGCAATCCTGCCAATAGCTTCATATCATATGGACCATGACGCTCGTTGCATCATGGTCTCATCTCCAGACCAAAACCTAAGACGAGCTTTATTTTTTCCATCCACATGTATTTGATGTGTTCAAGCATCACTTATCTCTGGAAAATAGGGATCCTCTGAATACCCCTTTCTTTATATTGTTTATTCGTAGCACATAGCTCATGTGTTTGCCCTGCAGCTCAAAAGAGGTCAGAGGAACGGTGTATTCCCAACAGCAGTACGTACTTAGTTGCACACTTAAACATTGTCTGTACACAGTGGTCATTTAGTGAGAAAGGGGTTGGAGGGTTAAACAGATACGTCTCCTTTTGTTTTTCAAGTGGGTTCTCATGAAACTGCTCAGTCAGAAACGGGGGAGCCTTGTGCATTCATGAATTATATTACCCATACATATTTATGTGTTTGAAGGCCGTTGCATGAACTGTAAGTAAGTAAGTCTGACTGAAGGTGTAAGGGAAGCTCCGATTGCAGCGGTTAGCATACAAAGGTTTCTTCACTGTGAATTGTAACAAAACCAACGTTATGATAAGTGAATATTTACGTGACAAACATTTTAGTGCCTGTATACCATTTAGAAGAGATACAGTCAAGGTGACATTGCTAGGCTATACATTGCTAAGCCACAGTGGCCCATGGTCCAAACAAAACTGAAACAAAAACACAATTACTGAGTGCAGATTGCTACATGACAGTTCAGCCACAATAATGTAAAATACACTGTGACTGTGATGTAAGCGTATTCTCTTTCCAATGTATTCTGAGAGCTCTGTCCTGAAGTTGTTTTTAAATTGAGCACAGAAAGCAGAGAGGTGATTGTGGTGTTAGAAAGAAACCAGGGCCACTGGAACATGAGGCCATGGCTCCCCCTGTAGTTTGCTGAATGTATGGTACAGTAAGTTGAGTAGAACTGGAAGAGGCTTTCCTCTTGGGCTTTGCTTCCTCTGTCTGTTGTGCTCCCTTATAGGAATGCCTTATCTGTAACACTTGTTCCAGACATTGGCACTTTGTAAACTCAAGTTTTGGCAAGTAGGAAATGTACGCAAATATATCTCACCATACTAGATAGAGCTCACATTTTGAGCTGAGCACAAACATTGAAACACAAGGAATACATGAGGGCATTCAAGAAGTGGGTTGTTTGATCCTCTGTCAGTAAGAATCTGGCTGCAGAGAAAAAGTGCAAAAGCGTTGTGGGAATGAGATCAGAGTCTATTTCAGGCCTCAGATATCAGCCTAACAAGAAGCAACTTTTTCCGTCCTCCTGACCACCTTAGATTGGTAATACAGGAGAACCTCACCCTGTGTATTGAATGTCACAAAATGAGGAAACAGGGATTTGGAGAGAAGATGCACAGAAACTTCCTGTCAAGTATGTGGACTCGCTTTCAAAGCTGTAAAGGCTCCAGCACAGTTGAAATACTTTTGCCCGGCATTAGAGTGCTTCAGTGTCATGCCAGTTGGAGATGATCGCCAGTTATCATGTGAATGACTGGGCATAACTGTCGGTTCTATTAATCCATGTTTAAGCGCTGTTGGGTTATATTTGATTTTTTCTACTTCCTATTTTGTTTTCTCTTTCTTGATTCTACATAGTATCGACATGCTTTCTTGAAAATACATTTGCATTTGATTGAAGTTTGTCATTCCATTTAAAAAGAAGGAGCGGCATGTTCATCTTTAGACTGCAACGTTAGTATCATCTAGACTGTAATTGTACTTGTATTATTTATCACTGCCACAGACAAACAGGCAGCACCTTAAAACTCGGTTTACTTTTCTTCAAGCTTAGATTAATGAAACTTTTCCTTGGGACCCCTTAAATGCTCATTTTGCATTTGTTTTTTTTCTTTTTTTGTTGTTTTATTTTATGGCGGCCCCTGTTTTTTTGGGGCAATGGTAAACATTGCTATCTCGCGCTAGCTAGCTAGTAGCTAATTGGCTAGTTACCATATCATCTCTGTACAAAAACAATTTTGTAATTAAAAAAAAAAAATCATGTTAATGGGATGTCTGTAGGGTTGCCAACTCCCGGAAAAATAAATAAGGGACACCTCATCGGCAGGGATGGTCGACCTGACTGCCTTCAACAGATCGATACTAAATTATCGATATTCCGATCCAGAGTGCTCAATTTTAAGTATGGATCCTCAAGATAAAGTATTGATACCTTCAATTAATTCATATATACTGTGCAATATATTTATTAATCCATAATTTAGAAGGTTGTATTGTCATCCAATCAGAATTTTTGCTATGTGTTGTCTAGGGCAAAGAGCTTTCTGCCTTGGCAGAACCAGACTATTGGCTCTGGTCCCGCACACCAGAACTTTGTAAACAAATTTGATCGGATGAAGAACGATAATAAAAGAGAAAAATAATTAAAGTGTAGTATATCGACTGCCTGTACAGTAAAAATTATGCATATCTGTTTGAACTTGTAATCAATGTAAGGCTGTATGTGTATTCTTTAGTTATTATTCATCAATGTCAATCAATCAATTAATTACCTGTCTGTTCAATGTACTTGTCTGTCCCACCCCAAAATTATTATGTTTTTTTATTATGCTGACATTAATTGCATATTCCCATATTAACCTTAATCAGAGGGTTAAAAAAAATAATTATTTACATACCGTACATACTATATCTAGCTCTGCCGTTACCTGGTGGACAACAAATTTGTCTCGGGTTGCCCTAGTTTTATTGAGCCTTCCGTATGTCTCCACCACTGAAAGCATGTTTGTTTGAGGTCAGTCAGTCCACCATGGACTATGGAAAAAGTGCGCTGGCAAACAGTGCAGTGCACTCGATAGATATTTTCTCTCACTTTTTCAACACGTGTTTTCTTCTTTAGAGTCCTCTGCATTTTTGCAATCATTTCTGCGGAGGACTAGTGCTTCTGCCGGTCGCATTGCTGCTCGAAGGAGTGTCACCGTGTCATTCATGCTGCTTTGTTTGTTTTCCGCTATCTAGTTTGGCAAGCGGCTTTACCTCGACCAATAAGATAAGCAGATTCGGTATCGTCATACTCGTATACTGCTCACTTCATCGATGTCATCTTCCTGCAGCACTTCATTTGATTAACTTTCACATCACTTTAACAAACACTGTGTAGTACTATAATGTGTGTTCAATGTTGCCCACTCGGCATCCATTGCAGCCTGATCATCCTGGAAGGGGGATTGCCCCATCTGTGGTCCCTTCCCAAGGTTTCTCACTTTTCAACAGATGGTTTTTTTTTAGTTTTTCCTTGCCCTTCTGGGGGTTAAGATCAGGGTATGTCGTGTATTATATGTGAAGCCCTTTGAGACTTTCTAATCTTCCCCCACCTGGCCCTTGGTAAAACAATGTAAAATGAGGTTATTCAAAGCTGAGTGGAATTTGAACCATATGTTGGAAAGTTTGGGATTTTTTTTTTAGCCTTAGTCAGGTATTCGTCCATCCATAAATAGAGTCAAACGTTTGCTGTCAAGGCCCATGGCCCCTCCCCATTATCCTTTCACAGAGGTACCTTCTTTGGCAACTCAAGAAAGGCGAAGCCGGTTTTGATCTTACTTCATCACCTTCATGAGTGGGGAGCATTCGATTTTGCACTTTCAGCTGCTCTAGATGTTGTTATTGACTGGTATTGACTGATGTGTAGCTTCCAGAAAATGTCTGAGGCAAGGAAATCGGTCCTGGAATTTTTGGCTTAGACTTGCCTCTCACAATTAGCGTACCACAACCAACAAGTCATTTATGACTCATTTTCTTTGGCTTTTGACTCGGGTGGTTGACTGGTTAGCATGTCCGCCTTACAATTCAGAGGTCATGGGTTCGATTCCGGCCCCAGCCTTCCTGTGTGGAGTTTGCATGTTCTTTCCGTGCCTGCATGGGTTTTCTCCGGGTATTCCGGTTTCCACACACATTCCAAAATCATGCATGTTAGGTTAATTGGACACTCTAAATTAAATTAAAGACAGCTGGGATAGGCTCCGGCGCGCCCGCGACCATTGTGAGGATAAGCGGATTGGATAATGGATGGATGGCTTTTGACTCAGCATGAGACTTGGTTTTGCTTTTACTGTTTTTGTGCTTTTTGCTGTCTTCATTATTCATTTGGATGACACTCATCATTGACGCATGAATTAATTTGAAATACGATGCACACCGTGTCTTCCAAACGTCTGATACAACGCCGCTCCAGTCATGCATGCCACAGGACATTCGTAAATTACGTAAATTAGACTCTTCGAAACAACATTATATAGCTGCGCAATAAATTAAAACACGTTTAAGGCACCTAAATTATGCATATTAACATATTTCCTTCAACAACGAATGCCAGTGGCAGTTTCTATAGTTTCAACTGCAGACAGTTGATCACAACACAGGAATTAATGTGACCCTTTCAAGCGGTTGTGGCCCTAAACAATCGCATAGACTGTTTATTCCACGGGCCGACCCTGGGTATCCTAAAAGAATTACTGACAGACATAAACAATCAAAATTTCATTTGAAAAGCACATTTTTAAAAGATGGATTACTCAATTACGCAGAAACCAAATGCCTGACAATGGTGACTCCCACAGGGATGAGGATCCTGCGGGGGCAAGCGAGGGATATTTAGAGGGAGGTGATGGAAATAACAAAATGTGTTTATAAATTACTGGTTTAAAATAATTTAATTTAGAGCTTAGCACAGGAGTCACCAACATTTTTTAAACTGAGAACTATTCCTTACTGATAAATGCGAAGTGCTACCAGTTACATAAACACTTCTGAAAGAACTAAAATGTGCTTACATTATGTGGTGATAAATCATTTCCTCTTCATTGTGGTGCCAGCTAGCTCATCTCCACGTACGCTATGTATTTATGTGAATCCATGTGTGTGCTTGTGGGTGGGAGGATCCAAGGCGGCGGCTTGCTTGCTTGTTTGCACTGCTAAAACACATGGCAGCCGGGAGACCGCACAACATAAGAGGAGAGGAGGTTGGGGGGCGGCAGAGGGGTGTAAACTGTGCCTGCTCGGCGCTGAGAAAGAAGCGGCGAGCCTGTTTGAGCAGTGTATACAAGAGCAAAACTGAAACTACTTTATCAATCTCATCGGGCCAGTATCGCTCAGTATCTGACATGGTGACGATATTATCAATATTTGTGTCGATCCGCCCGCCACTAGTTATAATAGCTTCTACGCTACAAGAAATCCTTTCTACAAGTTTTTGACAATGTTTGTTCAATCACCCAATATGATATTTGTGAGGTCATGCAATTATGGGCCTTGCTGTGTGCACTGGAACAGCCATACTGGAACAGAAATCTGATGCATAAGGTTTTCCAAATGTCTTGTTAAGGGGCAGCACAGAATATTGTGGTTGGCACATCTGTGTCACAGTCCGTAAATCCGGGTTCAAAGTGCTATTGTGTTGAATTGACTTTTTCACTACTATGATATGTTCCATAT
The DNA here is from genome assembly GCF_054856515.1 of Filicampus tigris. Lineage (NCBI taxonomy): Eukaryota > Metazoa > Chordata > Actinopteri > Syngnathiformes > Syngnathidae > Filicampus > Filicampus tigris. Next base: position 9,192,479 of record NC_141228.1, on the reverse strand, counting down.
TTTGTAACCAGGGTTAGAGAATGGGAAAACAAAAACCAAACAGAAATATGGCCGAGAAAAGAACAAGATCAGGCCTCCGCTCTGTATTCCATACTGAAAACCAGAAAGAGCAAGGAATTAATTCAACACTTATATCAATACATGAGCGAGAGAGATAGAGAGCAGTTTCCTATGAGTGGAGCAGAATTTACTGCTCTTATGCTTCATCAGTGTGCTGCAGGGCTGGCTGTAAATCTGCAGATTGATCAAACTGTAAGGCCAAAGGGATCCAAAGCCTTATCTCCCAGTAAGGGCTCTGCAAAGTCGAAAACTGTGAGTATGAGTGATGGTGGTAGCTATCTCGCTTCTGCTTGGAAGCCTTTGCCACACAACACTAGTACACACGGCATGCTTAGTTCACATGTCTCGGCATGGGTTTAAGGGAGGAAAGTGGAAATGTTCGACTGACGAGACAGAGTTAGCTGGTTTGAACATTTGAAGGATATATTCCAAAAACATTTCTTACTACTTACTTCTCTTCTTACCTGCAGAGAAAATGAACTTATCCTGTTCCAATCCATACTGTTGTGTCCATCACACCTGACACGTGTGCCAAAAAAGGTATGAACCATCCACTACAACGTGGGTAGCTGAGGGAGGATTACCTTTATTTATCTGGAGCCCGAAGGCTCAGGATATAGGCTGTACTGTATCTGTATTTGACGGTATCTCTGTAGTTAACAGCAGTCTTTGCCTTCAGTATCACACAAGGTGTATCTAGAGGGAGGGAAGAAGGTCACAGGTTGGAAGAATAGAAATCTGCAGTCTGCTCCCCAAAGGCTATGCTACTGCCAATCGTACTTGTTAGTGGAAAAGAGCTGCATTTTGAGAACCAAAAATAGCTCAGACGAGTGGAAGTTATAGAGTATTTCTTTCTTTTTTTTATTTTTTAATATGGGGTACATTTGGGGCGTGTCTGAATGTGTAACACGGACTAAATCCATAACTCCTGCAAATGTGGTAATAGGAACTAACACTTAAAAACCAGGCATCGCAGTTGATGATGATAACTTCCTTTAATTTCTTACTTAGGCAAGGCAAGTTTATTTGTACCGCAGATTTCATGTACAAGACAATTCAATTCATAAGTGGTATAGGTAATGGATGGATGGATGTTTTTTAAAACCAGTTTCGTTTATACAGTATAGATATACACGATAGTTACACTGTTTTTCATTATTCTTCTCTCTTATTTTTAGTCATCTATTGTGCTGTACACTTTTAATACACTACGCCATTTTTTTCCTCATTGGAAAGACAACTCTAAGGCTCGTAATGAGGGAGGCCATGTACTAATGGGTGAGAATTCCATTAAGTAGAAATGAGAAAACTCAAGGATAGGAGAAGGATTAATGGTCGATAAGGGGCTTCTAAATGATCTTGTTCTCAAATGTAGACCCTCTTGTCTGGCTCTGTTACTCCATGTCCCATTTGGCTTTACTTGAGACTGATCTCACTACACGGACTGCTGGCATCATTGTTTGTAAATTAAGCGTTTTCTTTCACTGCACCACAACACGAATAGCAGAAGACAAAGCAACTACACTACTTATTAATTGTACATGAGGCCATAGGGGCTTAAGGTTGTGCAGAACATTTACATGCCCAATGTTAAGTAAATAATGTAGCCTATAGACTTAATGAAGAGTCAAGGACAAAGACTAGAGTAAAATGAAAACTGCATTTTTTTATATCTCAGGCTGTGATTGGCTGGCAACCTGTTTAGGGTGTGAGGATAAGCGGCTCAAAGAATGGATGGATTACATTTGAGGAGTCCTATTATTATCTGTGGTTATTCATGTTTTGGTATTAAAGCCGAGGTCAAAAAATTATTTACAAAAATGTGTTCTATGAGTCTCCACTAGTCAAAACACGACATTCTGATTAATATTGATTTTGATATTGCCATCTCAGGGAGCGGCCATTTTGTCACTTCTGTCAACTGAAATTGACATCACAGTGCTCAGGGCTCACGTAACAACCAATCACGCTTCACCTGCTTTCTGAAGCTGAGCCATGATTGGTCGTGACCTGAGCCCTCATAATAATAATAACCAGTCACACTCACAATCACACCTATGGATGATTTGGGGTGTTCAAGTAACCTACAATGTTTTCCGAATGTGGGAGGAAACTGGAGTACCCACACAGGCACGGGGAGAGCACGCAAACTCTGCACAGAAAGGCTCTGCACTGTGAGGTGGACATGCTAACCTACCATCTACCGTGCCACACCGGTGAAACAATGTATGTTTGTTTTCTTGTAATTTTTACTGCAATAGAGCTGCCTCATGGCTGGCTGTTATTGGAGGGTCTGCTTTCTTTTGAGCAAGACCTTTGTGTTCAGGTCAGTGAGCATACAAGCATCATGACAAAGCATAACACTTTGCAAGAGCAACTCTCTGCGGGTTCCCTTAACGTTGTCATATGCATGACATGATCGGCACTCAGACCAGACATAAAGACAGCCCTTTATTAAGGATCTGCAGCTATTTTCCACTCTTAAGATATTTTCTCAGACTTGGGGAAAACAGTCCACATTTAAGTATTAATTTCGACCGAGTTACTCTAGTTATATCACACGCAATCCACCTCTAAAAATGTATTAATTTTAGCATTATAAACACAATAACTATCCTACGTCCATCAGAAAAAACAACAAGCCGAATGATGCCATGGCTTTGTAGTCCTGAAAAATATGGTGAGACATTATCTTAGAGTATTATTTTTGTATCATGAAAACATTGTGGTGGTAAAAAAAGATCTAAGATTATTTCAGGTTTTGTTTTTTTTAATATTCATACCTGTGTACAAAATGTTGATTTATTGAGCAAATTATCAATAAAAATGGATATCCAAGAAAACTCAACAACCTTAAAAAAAAAAATCTTCATCCCACTTAGAGAATCAAGGAAGATCATGATGGAAGTACCTTAATTTGACCTCATCACAAAGGTCGCACACACATCAAGTCATCATTTAGTTACGCATGTACAACGAAGCATTACCTCAAATGAAACAGAGACAGAAAATTACATCTTTGAATATATGTTTGCATTAACCTCTCTGATTATACATTGCTCGGGTATCCCAAATATACCATTCATTAAGATGTAATGAACAAAAATACAATACACGGGACTCGTTTGATGTGATAGGAGATGAGAAATGAACTACTGTCATGGTTTGCTGAATATTATTGAACTATGAAAGTTTTGCTTCAAACTAAATGCAGTGTCCTACAGCTGAAGCTTATCATGGCCTAATTTGTGAAACTTTAATAGTGTGAAGAGCAAAGCACATTTATTTTAAAGCACTGTAAATGCAATCGAGAAGGGAGAAGTTGATTAAGAAGGGGCAAGTGAGTCACTCTGCCGTAACAAGAGGCCTGTTGCTGCTCCAATAAGTGTAACGAGAGTGAATGTAGCACTCAGCAATGGCGTTTCACTAATCCCGTTTTGTAATGTAGTCTTCCCTCCACCATCTTTCAATTATCATTATCATGAAATGAAGTGAGGCCCGAGAAGCTCCACGTGCTGCAAAGTCTTATCCAATTACTCGCTCCAAAGCTTTGTATTTTCATCTCTATTATAGATGAATTTTGATGTTCCTGCAATGTTGTTTTAAATATTTTCCCCATTGCATTGATATACAGTACAGTCAACCAACAGATGGTCAAATACTATGTGGACAAACTAACATGGGCATAAAACAAACTGATGATCATTCAATAAATTACAGAATCATTCAATTTTTCTGCTTCATTCTTTTCCTCCACCAAGAAAATGGTGAGATGATTTCTTTTGATTGGTTTATTAACAGGCTCATTCAAAAAGCAGATACTGTATACTGTATAATTTCCATGCATCTTTGTAGGAGGGGGATTTAAGGGCCAAGGACAAACACAATAAATTTTGTTTGAATCCAAATAAAGGCGGGAATGCTTTCAAACGGTTTGTTCTGAGCAACCCAAGAATTGTGTGGATTTGTGGGTTATTCATTTGAACCAACTGTTTGGGTCAAATAAACAATAAATTAATAAGAAGGTTATTCATTTGACCCAACTATTTGGGGTCAAATGAATAACATTTTTGAACCCAATCGGGTTACTTTTGAACCAACACTTTTTAGTACTAACATTTTCAGTCACATGGGTGAAAAACATGGCAACGGTGGTCAGAGAGAATTTAAGATGAAATAGATCATGTGCTCAAACAGATGAGGGTTTTGGTGACTTGCTTTTAGTTTGAAAACTTCCAAAACATCTGTTAGTATAAGAATGTTTCTTTTATTCCTAGTCAGCTGGTCTAAATTCATAAATGCACAGCCATGAACCTGCTGCATTATGTTGCATGCTAAAAACCTAGCTGCTCAAGGGAAGATGCACAAAGACTGTTAATGCTTTTTAAAAAAAAAAAATTCTCACATTTTGGAAAGCAGAAATGTTTGCAGAAATGCAAAGTTTAAACTGAATTGAAATTGCCGCACTGAAAATGTTTCTAGACAAAAAAAATACAGTTTGCTGCTATGCAAATGTGAATTCAAGAAAAAAAAAATTGACAGTACAACAAAGGGAAACCAAAATGGCCATTTGTTATTAAGTGAAATGTACTAAGTAAAAATATAGTTGATCTGAATACACAAATATTCAATAGAATTTTCATTACAACACTTGAATACTGAAATATTGCATAGCTACATCCCTATATTCAACTCACCCGTTAAATTGTCAAATTTCTATTATTCAATGAAACCCTTGCTTCAGGTCCTTGGGGTTAACCTGCAAAAAAATTGCTCCTCTAAGTTAGAAATTGCTCCTCCAATAAAGTCATTCATTTGCAAAACTGCTCTTCAAAGATAAAAAGTTAATTTGAACCTTGTAACATGTTATCTTATTGGGTTCTAATGATTCTTGTAGTCTGTTATTTGTTTTCCCACCAGTTACTGATCATGCGGTTGTCAGAAATATTTTTTGTTGGGGTCTTGGATCTGCCAGACCTCATACAGTGATAGTGGTGGAACGTGGCTTCCTTTTCCAGAGATTTTACTTATTATTTGAGGTGACATAACGCCTTATCTTCCATTGTGCTTTTATGGAGAGATATATGGCTTCCTGCTGTAAATTTTTATCTCAATATTTCAGAGGTGTAGCAACACACTCAGTTTGAACATGTTTTTTTTAAACAGAGGGACATCTTGCAAGGCGTCAATAAAGTTGACTTTCAAACTTTACTGTTTGAATTGCACAGACAACCAAATAAATAAATGATTTTGTGCCAGGGGTGCATATCTTTTACAGCAATTGCAAGTACAGTTTAAACAGCCTAATTCCAACTTTGGGCATTCACGTCTGTGCAACTGCTAACGAGTCACAGTTAATAATATTCTCTGATGGTATAACATATAATACAATTGTGATGATTCTTAGCCAGGTTCATGAAGCCCACAATTAAAGAGATAAAATCAACTGCTCTGGGAGCCAAATTGTCTTTTCACTGTTAACAAGCAGTTGTAGCCCATCTTTATCCAGCTCTGAATGGAGAGGTAGGGGTTAAAGGGTATCCTGCAGAAGAAGCCGTCAACTCACTGGACCAGTATGTACCAGCCTTTGGTAAGAACTATCAATTACGTATCTACAGAAGGACTATGCCTTAATTGTATAGTGGGTCTTCATCAAATATGCATAGACACCGACTGGTAATTACTTAAGAAGACAGCTCCAGTCACTTGGCTGTCTGCACCCAAAGGCAATGAGAGACAACTCCAACCATGGAAAGAGCGTTCATTCTGATCTTCAGCTTTCTCCATTTCCACCTTCCACCACGTCTGCATCGATCTCATCAGCATGGATGCCTTCTGACAGGAAATCAATCCGAGTCTTCCTAATAAAGCACTTCCCATTTTTAAGTTGCACCTCTACACTGCCTCGGAAAGACCATGAGAGGGCTGCTTATTTCACGTTTGTAAGAAAGCCTTTTAAGCGCCTCCTGAATATGAACTTCTAGTTTATTATACAATACAATTTTATTTATATGGCACATTTCATAACAGCTAGAGCTGTAACAAAGCACTTTACAAACAGTAGACAATAAATAAAGACAATAAAAGGCCGTAATACACAAGTATTAATAAATATAGATATAAATAATATATAAGATATAAACAAAAACATATATATGAACAAATAAAGACAATAAATTAACATAAAACACAATTGACACCTGGAGAAGAGCCGAAAATTTCAGGTCTGATCAAAAGCCAGAGAATAGAAATGTGTCTTCAGCCGCAGAAATAGTGAAAAACTGAAACTAAATATTTGCACAAGGCTGACATCAGCAAATACATTTATCGAGCAGTATTTGACAATGAAAAGTTTAACACTGCAAAGTTTTTCTTGTTTTGTTTTGTTTTTTAGATTGCACTATGTTGTGAAGTATACAGTATTTGCTATGGATCTTGTCATGTCATGTCATCTTCCAAACCGCTTATCCTATATTGGGTCGCGGGGAGTTGCTGGAGCCTATCCCAGCCGTCAATGGGCGAAGGCAGACTACACCCCGAACTGGTCGCCAGCCAGTCGCGGGGCACACATAGACACTGTCACTGAGCGGGAATCGATCCCACGCTGCCCGCACACAACTCAGGCGTGTGTACCACTACACTATCAGCGGACTCTATGGATCTTGTATAACTTAATAACTTAGCTTTTAGTGATTGCAAATCTTGAAGCCATTTATTCAAACAACCAGTACAGCATCTTTGTCTGATAATTCTCTCAACACTAAATTAAAAAGTTTTAGTGAACCTTAACTATTGAAAGTACAAAATATCATATTATATGTTGCTAAGATTTATGGATCCATTTATCTTTAAAAAAATGGCCTTATGCAAAGTTCTGACTATTTAATCAATGCAAGATGGTTGAGTGAAGATCAAAACAGCCAAAGGGAGTTTAACAATCAGCTCTGGTATTGTGTATATCACATGTTAAACTAAATTTCTCAAGAGGAGGAACTGAATATTCACATTTACTTTCTTCTGCACTCCAAGTATCGAGACATAACATCATTAGTTAAAGGTCTAATTACCTTAATTCTGTGGCCACCAAGCATGGCTGCTCCTAATCCTTTCAGCTGTTACAATCCTAATTAAAATATAATAAATCTTTTCACACAGCAAGTTTAGAGAAGATCTGGCTGGATGAGTTTGATGTGAATGACCTGAAGAATAGACTACAACAGAGACTGACGCAGATCCTCTTATCCAATGTTAGTGACCAACTGGGAAATTGTGTTTTGGATGAATTGACAAAATACCCACAAAAACGCACCCCAAGATCTTGTTGAAATTATTCCCAGAAGAATGGGAGATCTTGGAGCTCTTTATTTTTTACATTCAATTTGCATGGATGTGAGTGTTATGATACAGTACTCTACACCATGTTTTTCCGTCTCTTAAAAGTAGTTATGGTTAGGGAATGTTATTCCGATAACATTTTAAAACTATTGTACTCAGGCGGCCATGGCTTCTACTAAACTATAGTTCTTGAAAAACGAAATAACTCCAATCATTGTTTTTGCCCAAACACTGCATTATCTACCTTTACTGAAATGCAGTTTCGATACAAAGTTGATTTCTAAGAATGGTATCATTCATCAATACAAACAAGATTCAAATTGTTGCTGAAAGACATAGATCCGATTAAAATAAATGGACATAGATTGAACATCTTTCTGTAAAATGTAGGCCAAGGAAATATTCCCAAACTGTATTTTGACCATCTGCAAAACTTGATTAACTACTTATTGGCTAAATGCCTTGCGAAAGAACTGATCTGTGGGATTTTGGCAAGGTTTTATCCATGAAGAGGCTTTGGATTAAGGAAATTGATGATAAAGCAAACATCTCACTGGGCCAAATCTCTGCGTGCTATGGCTCTCACCCCTGCATATCAAAAAAGTGACATGCGAAGAAGAGCAGAGAGTGTAAACGTGAGGTGCTGAAAGTGAGAGAGTGAGGATGTAGCCACAGAACCATCTGGCTGCTTTGGACAGACTTTCATTTCTGCTTTCAGGAAATCACAGACATACCTTCATTGCGGATACAAAAAGTAGGAGCTGTTATGCATTAGTCTCATGTTGAACAAATGTCATCTATTTTTGTCTTCACTCGCCACTTGTGGGGTTTGAATGCACTATTGGTTACAAACTTACAGCAGGTTGAAATGAAATAACCAGACAAAAGATTATATAGCTCAACATAATTACACTATAAACATGTTTTTTTTTCAATTGAAAGTTTTGCAAATGTAATTTACATTAGCGCTTGAATAATTTTCTGCCCAACAATCCCTAAGTAGTCTTTCTTTTAAACTCTCTTCTCTCTTGCTTTTTTGTAGTCCCAGAAAGCTTGTACAAGTTCATGCAGGGAGTGCAACCTCTTAAGCAAAACAATCCATCGCAGGATGCCGATTGAACTCCAATTTGTTGAGATTTCAGAAAAATATTTCCTGGTAGGAGACTTACAATTTAATCAATACTGATAACGATATTTCACCTTCGATTGACACAAAAATGTAAAGAAATTTGGTCATATTAGGCTGTGAAGGGGTAGGATCTCTTCAGTGATTGCAGTATTTAATATTTCGCTTCTTTTTTTTCCCTTTTGTGTGAGGTGGAGAAGTTTCCAAAATCATGAAGAGATCCACCTCAAAGGCATAAAAATGCTGTGCCATTACTTACTACCATTACTGTGACAGTGTGCGCTTCTGCTAGCTTGTCACTTTACCTTCCAAACCTATTACGGTCTGATCCTCATAAACTGTGATCATCCCTAAAATGCTTCAGATGTTTCTCTACTCACTCAATCAAAAGGGTTAACTGCTTGAGGCATGAAAAATAGCTTGAATGGTTGCACTGGTATTGTCCTTTTTAGTATACAGTGGTGTCTTGAGATACGAATGACCCGACGTGCAAGATTTTGGAGATTTCAGCTGTCATTCGGCCAGTTTTTTGCTTTGACTTGCGAGCTCAAAGTTGAAATGCGTGTGCTGTATGGTGGCAGTAAACACAACTCAACTGACTTCACAACAGCAGCACTTTGATAAATTGTGAACAATTCTTAAAAAAAAGGTCTTCAAGCTGTTTGGAGGTTTACTGTCAAACTAAACATAAAGCAAAGAGAATTACACTTTGTGTATTTTAAACAACAATATCTTACTTCACCTTTCAGGCCACTAGCTTAATGCTAATTCACTGTTTGTTGTAGTGCTTTAATAACCAACTGACTGAAAACAAACGGTGCAGCAAAAATATGTACACTGGCAATGATGAAGGTCAGAGGGAGAAACCTTTACAAAAACGACAGGATTTCAAACCCTCACAGTGTGTGAGGAACCTGGGCATTTTTTAGGTTTTGACTCTGAGCTCATTTTTATACCTCATATTAAAAATGTAACTATGATCGTTTTTTATCATCCTAAGAATATTGCCGGAGTCCACCTTGTTTCTCTCTCAGGCTAAGATGGAGGTGCTGATGCATGCTTTTATTTCCTGTCGTTTAGATTATTGTAATACCCTGCTCTCTGGCCTCCCCAAAAAGAGTATTTCCACACTGCAGTTACTCCAGAACCCGACCACACGGGTGCTGACAAGGAGTATATGCGTTGGCAGGGTTGTGGACCCACCAGTTTTAAAATCATTGCATTGGCTCCCCGTCATCTTCAGGATTGATTTTAAGATGCTTTTATTAGTTTTTAAATGCCTTAACGGTCTTGTGCCATCTTATTTATCTGACCTGCTTTTATCATATCAGCCCTCGCGGATCCTGAGGTCCTCTGGCACCGGCCTTTTAACTATTCCTAGGGTGAGAACCAAAGCACACGGTGAGGCTGCATTCAGCCATTTTGGTCCACGGCTATGGAATAGCCTGCCAGAGGACATCAGGTCCGCAGAGAATGTTAATATTTTTAAGGGGAGGCTCAAAACAAACAAAAATTGTCCTTTTTGATTGTGGAAAATTTTTACTTTATCTTATTGTTGTTAGTTCTTAGCTTCTATTATTGTCTTGTCTTTAAGATTTGATGTTTTCTGTTGTTTTTAGCTTTTAGCTCCAGTGTTTCCTCGTGTGGGGCCTCCGCGCTGAGAGGGGTGGCTGCCCATCCAGCGGGGGGTGTCATTGCAAGGGCTCCTTTGGTCCGGGTGACCGGGGGCCTCTGCATTATGTGCAGGGCCGACCCGGTTAATCTGGGCCGGGGGTCACTGTGATGGTGGCACTCCCTGTGGTCGTGGGCTGTCATTCCTCTCAGCATGGATGCGCTCCCCCCCTTTCCTCATATGATTTCTCTGTGCCTTGCCATGTCTCTTTAACTCAATTTATCAGGTCATGTGTGTGTTTCATGTCTGTGTGTTGCGGGTGTGTGTGTGCTGATGTGCTCGTGGACATGTTTTTGTGTATGATTTGGAGAGAGAGGAGCAGGTCTTCTTTTTTCGTAGTATTTTTGATGTTTGTATTGCACAGCACTTTGAGCTGCATTTTTATGTATGAAAAGTGCTATATAATTCAAATGTGATTGATAGATTGATTGAATATAACAGTACCCATATTCATATATCCTTCACCATCTGTTCTGATGACCTGAGCAGTCAGTCATATTGAAATGGGGAATGTTCTGTCAAAACTCAAGGGAGAATGCCTCAATGAACAGTGTATCTGTCTGTCTGTCTGTCTTACTGCCCCCACGTGGCCAAGACGGTGCACCAGAAGGAGCTGCATTCAAATTAGATTAACAGCATTCCCCTTCATTTTAACTGTAAAGACGACTTTTGATATGAGTGTCCTGAGTTACAATCATGGTCACGGAACAAATTAAACTCATATCTCAAGGCACATAGAATGACTGCCGAAAAGATACACTTTATTCATTGCCGCAAATTACTGTGACATCTGAACAGCTGAAGTAGTGAGGGTTGTCTGTGCCCAGTTTATATGCATAGAGCACTGTTCACATTTTGATCATTATTACTTGTACTTCAACTGCTGTAATGTTTTTCCCTTCTTGATATTTTATGACTGAAAAAATGTAGCGCCTTGATCTAACCGTCAACCTTCCATCCATCCATTATCTGTACCGCTTCTCCTCACAAGGGTCGCGGGCGTGCTGGAGCCTATCCCAGCTGTCTTTGGGCAGTAGGCGGGGGACACCCTGAACTGGTTGCCAGCCAATCGCAGGGCACACAGAGACAAACATCCGCACTCACAATCACACCTAGGGCCAATTTAGAGTCTCCAATCAACTTACCATGCATGTTTTTGGAATGTGGGAGGAAACCGGAGTGCCCGGAGAAAACCCACGCAGGCACGGGGAGAACATGCAAACTCCACACAGGGAGGCCGGAGCCGGGATCGAACCCACGACCTCTGAACTGTGAGGCGGACGTGCTAACCAGTCGACCACCGTGCCGCCCTAACCGTCAACCTGATTGATGAATTCAATGACTGTATGTAAACTGACTGTGTAAACTTACTAAGACTGTAACATGTACATTTAAGAAAATGTCTCACTCTTCAAAGCATTATTGTCTTAGCTGCCCGAGTATAATGGAAGTGTTGGGGGAAAACATTTTTTTAGAAGATAAACACTGATATCAACTCTGCATTTTTGTTTCTTACTACTCTTTAATTCAGGAATTAATCATTTTGTCCTCTGAGTCACTTGTACTTCTACAATAAGTATTGTGTTTTTGAACAATAAATGTTGGACATTACAGATTACTGCACCTCCACACCCCCAACAACACACAATGGTATGAAAGATTACTTTTTTATTCTTCAACTGCTGCTGTGCTTACCTTGAGTGCAGACGTCTGTCCCTAGTTGTCAGGTTATTTTCTGTACAGAAAGGAACATTCTTTGAACTTACCAGACACATTTTCTTTCTACCTCAAACCAAGCCAAAGAAAAAACAGACAGAATCTAAAATAGTGAATCTAAGCAATGTGGTATGGCAAAATAGCAGGTCTTACACTGTCTAAAATCCAGCAAAGGGTAAAATGGGGTGCCAACTGACGTCGGCACAGACCCCAAAAAGCCATCAGTCATAATATTTAACCTCTACTGCATTTCTGTTTATTGTTCTGTGATGTGTCTTCATTTCTTCCCTCTGATCTCCAGCCAATAAATGCCCAGAGTTTCTTATTTGATAAATGGTTCTCTGTGATTTCCTTTGAAAAAAGGAATATTATGAGATACAGACTGGAGGACACAACAGACAGGAAACAGTGACGTATCTACAGTCACTTTATCAGGCCAAAGATTATAGGAAGCCTGTCAAGCCCGCACAGCACATGTGCAAATTTGTCTACTGATCTCTACCAAAGTGTGCAATACTTAAATCCTGTCCTCCTTCCCCCTCAGTGATTTCTGGACTTTGTCATACTTCATTCTGACACGAATTGCTCCCTTTTCTAGCAGATGGCCCAGACATCTGAGACCTCAAACTGAGATTCCCCTCAGACTGGTGGACGTCTGCATATCGTAAGTGCGGGGTAGGGCCCTGTGGAAATTACAATTTGTGAGAAAATTGCTTCTGTTATGTGAATGACACTCTCATTTATCTCATTGATCAAGAAAGTCTCACAACTTTTAAGTCCAGCTGTGACATGTTTCCTCATGTGCAGTCCAGGAAACAGACAAGCGATGTAGACAAAGATATTTGAGAAGATCCTATATATGGAGTCAACAGACTCCTGGCAGATCCTCTTTAAGAGGGGTGAAGAGGCAGAGCAGCATGTAGGTGGAGAATCTTATCCATTAGAAAAACCTGGCCTGGGTTTTCTCTTCTCAAGTTCCAGTCTCCCCCTGCTCCCTCTGCTTAGGAAATACATCTAGACTAGAGTATGCATCTATCCTTGGCATTGCTGATTTATGGCAATGATATAGAAAGAGAATCCGAGTTTCCCTGCATGTGTTCTTTATTTATAGCCAACAAATTGAAAAGTGAGATCATCTTCCAGCTCTTTGTTTCTTCTTGTTCAAGTTTCCTCATTTCACGCAACTATGCAGTATTTACAGTGTTACATCTGGAAAGAGTTACAGTCACCTTTCGACCGCAAGAAAGGAACATCAGTCCATTAGAAGCATGCTGATTTCGGGAAGATGTCAGAAATGAGAACCACACTGGGTGGCTCTGAGATAATGTTCATTGCCCACAAGTCTAAAATATTACAATCCATATTTGATGGGTCAATTGGAATATTTTTCAACAGGGTGTTCTGTTCATTTCTGTTGTATAACCAGTAGTCACTACTATATATAACAGAAATCCCTTAATAGGGGTGTTTAAAATGAAGAACGGTTGCCTCAGTGAATACTAACACAATGGATTCCCGCTATTCGCGGAGAATAGGGACCGAACCAGCCCGTGAATAGAGAAATCCGCTTATGATTGACGACCATTATAAATGCATTGAAAAAACACACATATATATACATATATATATATATATATACATACATATACATACATATATATATATATATATATGTATATATATATATATATATATATATATATATATATATATATATATATATATATATATATATATATATATATATATACATACATATATATATATATATATATATATATATATTATCCATACCGCTTATCCTCACAAGGGTCGCGGGCGTGCCTATCCCAGCTGTCTTCAGGCAGTAGGCGGGGGACACCCTGAATTGGTTGCCAGCCAATGGCAGGGCACACAGAGACAAACAAACATCCACACTCACACTCACACCTAGGGGCAATTTAGAGTGTCCAATGAACTTACCATGCATGTTTTTGGAATGTGGGAGGAAACCGGAGTACCCGGAGAAAACACACACAGGCGCGGGAGAACATGCAAACCCCACACAGGGAGAGGTTTTCTTCGGGTACTCCAGTTTCCTCCCACATTCCAAAAACATGCTTGGTAGGTCAATTGGACACTCTAAATTGCCCTAGGTGTGATTGTGATTGCGAGTGGTTGTTTGTCTTTTTGTGCCCTGCGATTGGCTGGCAACCAATTCGGGGTGTAGCCTGAACCATTCAAACAGATATAATTACTCTTTAAGCCGTTAACTTTTATATGAATTTATGTAAGATACTTGTTTACACAATGGCTATGCCTCCTTGTTTGGATCATTACAGAAAGCTCTTAACACGATCAAGAATCCATAATTAATGAGTGCATAAAAAAAAAACATGAATCAGGGATTATTAATATGTAGCTGGGGTTTCTATTGTTTGCCAATTAGCACCAATTATTTCCCAGTAGGCTAAGAACCCTGATATGTAGGAGGCCAGGCAGGCCTAAATTAATCCATCTAGTCCATATTGTAAACCAGTAGGAAGACAGAAAAAGAAACAAGATAAGAGTGGAACCTCACAAGTCAAACACAAGTTACTCCAACGACTTAGGATGTTCCACTTTATCAACATACCTGTATATCACAACACACAAAAATCTGTCACTCTCTTCCCTTTTCCAAAGTGGTTCAATTTAAAGTGTTTTTGATTGAATACAGTACTCCAATGCTGTCTCAAGGACAAGGGAACAAACTTTGAGAAAATGTAGATGAGGACTAAGCAAGCAGCTGTAAACAGTAGGTTGATGGAGAGAACCTGATCAGACTTGTTGGAAAGCACAAAAGCACCCTCGGGCATTGTTTTAGCCAAGCTTGCACAAATGGCCTCTTTGTAGTCCAGCCACATTCTCTTTCACAGACTTGTTCAAGTTTTGAATTTCAGGTTAAAAGAACGTCTAGTTGTCATAGTTACTAAGAATAAGTTTCTTTCACAGGGTCAATCACACAGAAAAAGCCAAATGTATTTGCATCCAAAACCATTTCCAAGTATCAAATAGATGCATGTGCTACTATGTAAGCAGAGAATAAGGTCGGGGCCTTTATTTACAGCCAACCAACCTCCGCAACTTTAGTTTCACTTGTTAATGGAGCAGTTATGTGCCAATAAATATAACATAATATAATATAATCTCTAAGGCTTGTATACACAGCAGTTCTGAAAGATGTTGCAAATTAAAGATTTATCTTCATCCTCTCCTTCCGAAAACATTAGCCCTTCAGATCAGGACTGTTGTGTTGAGTAAAATGTGTGTTTCAAACCCGAATGAGCAGGCATTAAGTGTGCATGTAAGAAAATACTACCCAACGTTAAAGTGGGGAAGTGTAAAGATGGTCGTGAGACATGCAAGATTGCTTCTAAGCCCTAACATGGATGTTTCCAAAAAACACAAAAGCATTTAGTGTCGCAATTTTATGCTACATTGAAAAGCCCACAACTACCTGTGTTTCAGGTGTAACCTAGTCTCCTAACAAGCAATGAACAGCTGCCCCTCTAATCCCACTAATTAACCTGGAGACTGGAGACAGGCTAGGGTTACATCGAACATGGCGTGTGTATCCTTTATCCTGACGCGTCAGTCTATGCAATCTTCTAAATCAAAGTAACTCAATCCGGGACTTCCACCCCTTGCTTTAGCCAAAAAGGAACTGTCACGACAAGGGAGACAGAGCTTGCCTTATGTCTGCCACCACTGATGTTGTACCCTTCATCCAAAAAGTTTGTCCCATTTCGCAGCATCAACATCCTCTTTTGTTGAACTTCATGGACACACCGTGTTTTACATTTGTCTTAAGTCTATATGGAGGAATTACATGGGACAGGTATTACACTGTAATTTACTTATTCGAGATTGAAACCAGACCAGTGCCTGGAGCCTGTCATGAGATTTGACTGCTCATAGTGCAAACCATAGTCATACACAACAGGGCACTTACATCAAATAGGGTCATGTCCCCAATAGCAAAACTCATTCATATTGATCTGTAGGATATCATCTTTAAAACGCACCCTGTGGTTCTTCTGGAACATGGAAAAGCTCCCTGACGACAACAGCAAAACAATAAGAGAACAATGTAAGTACACACTGGTCCAATGCACCCCCATCCCCGCCACTCCCATCACCAGCATTCATCCACCCCCATGCCAGACAATGTGTCTGGTTATTCTTATCTCACAGCAATTTACCACAAAAACCAAGTCACTCCTTCAGTTTCACAGACGCTGGTGTAGTGCCAATGAGACCGACTGGAAGACAATGGAGTATATGTGTTGGCAGGGTTGTGGACCCAAGTGCAGAGAAGCAGGAGAAGCAAGCCAGGAGCGCAGGGTGTTGTCAAACAAAAAATGAATCTATTTCTAATAACAACAACGAAAAAGGCAAACAAGACACTGGGAATAAAAACTACTAAATGAACACAAGTCCAAAAAGCAGATACAAAGTTACAAAGAATCAGACTAAATTCACCGGGACATAACAACTAACAGGGACTACAAGCAAAAGCAATGATTAAACAATGACTACTTTTACATGAAGTCAATAATATGAGGTCATGTAGACAAGACATAACATGAAACAAAACCAATTCAAATCTAAACAAAAATACGGATCGTGACAGTAGCTGAAGGAGGTGAGAGAAATTATGTCCATTGTACACTTTCTCACTCCTTTACATTACAAAATAAAATGTAAAAAAATGCATACACAGACAAAAAATACCCACTCTATTTCCAAGGATTTGATGTTGCCTAGTAACATGATTGTCACTGGAGCTCAAAGTAGATAGGAACAGAGGAATGCTTAAGCAAACCAACTCAGCTGGTAGGTATAAGAGACTAAAGATGAACAACACACGGTACAAGTGTATTAGACAAGGACTTAAGTTGGCAAATCCGCCACAAAGGTCTAGTACACACATTGAGATAATCAGGCTGTTTTTGTCCTGGTCTTGCCCATTCCCGATCAAAAACGACCGATCACCAGACCTTAGTCTCTATTAAATTTTCCTTTAAGATGATCCTGTGGTCTGATGAATTTGTCCCTATAATAGGAATCGAAACAGGTCAATGCAGATAATTTTAAAAATTAAACGTGTTCAATATTTATGACCAAAAAGCTTTTTGTGTGGGGGAAAGCCAACTACTACCAAGTCATGACTCCATGAATTGTGATGTGAAATGTAATGTTGCCAATCAAGAAGTGTCCTAACTGAGGAACAAGGAAGTGGACATAAATAAAAACAAACATGACCATCTCAGTGTCATATTTTTTTTTCACTGGGTTCATTTAAATGGGTTCACCAGATGGCAAAAATTGTTTTCCAAATAAAGTCTTCTTGACGACATCACCATTCTACAACAATCCGATACTCAAACACTTGGGAAACCTCATGTAGCCTTAAAATCAAGCCTTCAAATTAAAAGCATAGCAATAAAATAATACGGTTCATATACCTGAAAACAAAGTCCAGGGGACCTCAGAAATGGTGGACCAGTTTGTAGCGCTGTGGGAAGCCTTAGAGTGCTTATTAAAAAAAGTTGTCCAACCAATCCACCACTCCTGAGTACTTTTCAATATTGCATCTTGTGTTGCTTTGGTTCTTGTTTGCTCTTGTTGGCTCACAATCTGATTTTTTCATGGGTTGGGTGTGTAACAGATAAACAATCATTTAATATTTGAATCCTGATGTGTGTACCAGGCCTAGGTAGACTCAAAAAAGTCAGCAGGTTTGGAGTAGATAGGCTGATGCCCAAAAAAAAACAGAGCAATTTGATGAGAGCCGGCAAATCCAACCATGACTGCAAGCAGAGCAAACAGTCATTTATTGAAATGTATTAGTAAAGGGGTCCATGACATAAAACAATCTGAAGAGATTAATTGCTACTTGTCATTGCTTACAATCATTCTAAGAAGATGATGTTGAGGAGAACAATTCCTATTCGTTTTGTGATCTGTTGAGGGAGTAAAATGATCTCTGCGATTGAAAGATAATTTGATATATAAAGGGCTGGCTATCCTATATACATGTTTAATCTCTGTCTGGACTGATGGATTTTAACCTCTAGTAGTGGACGAGAGATGGAGGACCAACGATACCTCTGTCCAAACACTGGGCAATTACCTTATCACATCCTAAATCCAGGAGTCCAGAGGCTAACTCTTTATAAGAGGGCATTGAAAGCAGCCCTTTCCTGACAAATAGCAGCTGCTAAGGTCAGTAACATACTTCAATGACCATCTCTAATTATCTGACATGTTCTTTGTTGCACATAGTGTGAATCGGAGCATGGTTGTGTATGTGCTATCTGTGCAGTTGCTTACCGTGAGTCTTTGGTACAACACCTAATTTGTTTACAAATGTCTTATTGTTTCCCGGTCTTTCAAAACAATCATCTGTTTGTTTGTTTTTTTAAGATTTAACAGCATCACAGAACAGGCTGTGTTCTATCTTTTGTATTTGTCATTTTCAGTAAGTAGGACCAGTGTCTCTGTAAAAAGATGTGATTGCCATTTTGTACAATTTTGTGCGACATGGCATGGTAGTGCATGAATGATTTATCTTGTGGGCACTCACACACACTGAGTTGTGTCATGGCTGATTGGCATTTTTCACTTGACTGTACATTACATCAGTGTTTTGCAACCTTTACCGAGCCAAGGCACATATTTCACATCGGGAAAAAAATCTCACAACACACGACAGGGTATTGACTTGCACATGCACAGGTAAAACAAAATAAAGCATTTTTTTTTAGCAGTTGGCCTAAGTGAAAGCAATACGTTTGAAAATTTAGTAGATGAACATTCTTTATTAATCATTTTTAGGATTGTATAATTAGGTGTGCAGAGCATGTTTTCCGTTTGGCATCATGGGAAAAATGTTTTTAGCGTTTAGCCTACATTTATTATATGTTAAAATGTACATTGCAAATATGGTCGAGCGGATTTGCAAACACGTTTACTAACTGTACTAACTCTAACCTAACACGCAAGTAACTGGAATAGTAAAATGAATTGTATTTGAACAGCATGGCTACTCGTGAACATTTTGGTGTTTTTAAACTTAAATAAATATATAAATAAATTCTTGGGGTGGGCTTAACGGGGGCTAGACAGATTTCTCACGGCGCTATAGCACGCCCTAGATTGCTATATGTTGTTGTTTTTTCTCAGACAGACAAAACCACACTTTACTGCTTAAATTCAGGGTACTTAAACAGAGGATCTGTTGTCAAAAATGCAGTTCAACCTATCTGACCCTGTTAAAAAGAATATGTGGGCATTAATTCCTAATTATACTAACTGGGGGAAAAGTGAACCCCCTAAAAAGAGTAGTCAATGAGAAAATGTTTCACAAAAGATAACAATTATTGGAGTTCATTTACATTTAGACTGGAGTTTTGCAGCAATTTCCACATGTCTGCAGGTGCCAGACGGCTTGATGGAGTCTCACCGTAAGCAATATTGGTAATACACCATAAATGGAGAGCACTCGAAAATTTTAAATTGAAGTGAAAGTAAAAAAAAAAAAGATGTGCCAATGGCTCCCAATCAGCAGTGGATATATGAGTGGTGGGCTGACACAAAACGTTCTGAAGACTACAACAATCTTTTATACTCACGAACTCAACTTTATTTATAGAGCACTTCTAAGCAACCATTGTTGGATACAAAGGTCTTCCATAGGCGTAGGCTTTATTCGTACTACACGTTTTAAAATATGATTAAAAAATATTGCCATCAAGTTACAATTTAAAGAAAACATAGACGCACAAAACAATAGCTACAACAGTGGAAAACACGAGTGTCTAAATGCAGTACATGCAATAAGACTCCACATCTTTTGATGTATCTTTTCAAAACATTGTGTCGAATTGAGTGAGGCCAATAGTTAACGAAATTGTAATTAGATTATTATTTATATAAGTAATACCTCCATTTCCATTTGTTTTGATGTGTATGGATTTTAACTAGCCTGTGAGTGATTACAAAAACTGTGATTTTAGCATTGAAATATTGAACATACCCCTTTAGTATATGCCATATATAATATGTGAGGTACCCCTTTATCATTCGATTAATAGGCGTGGATTTAATCTAGACCGCTTATCTCACAGTTAGACCCGGCCCATCAAATTACAGTGTTTTATGTGGCCTGCAAAATCAAATCATGCGCTCAGATCAACCCTTAATTCTTCGCCAATACATTTTTGTGAGTTTGTATAGGCCTTTTTCTGTTACAGCGTGACTGTGCCCAAGTGCACAAAACAGGCTCAATTAATGCATGGTTAGAATAATTTGAAGTTGAAATTCTTAAATTCGCTCCAAGTGGACATTGCATATTGGGTGTGAGTGACCTCTGACTTCACAAATACTCCTCTGGATGAATTAACAAAAAATCCCACAGACCCTCTCCAAATGTTAATGAAAAGTCACAAAGCAGGTAGAAGCTGTAACATGGGGACCAACTATTTTCTTCCACTTGGTCTTCCGCTAGGTATGACGGCAAGGTGTCCCTTTTGTCCAAACTAGGATTAAAGCAAAGCAACATATTTCCTCAGATGGAAAGATCCTATTTCTTCTAAAAGCCAGTCTCCACCTATTGTTTATAATGCTTTCTCCATTGAGGAAATGCAATCCACAATCATTCATTTAAGAGTGCATATCATGGCTACTCTGCCTTTATACAGTGTTTTATGTTCACAAGTCAGATAGTCTTGTTCCATAAAAACACACATAGGCCACAACATCTCGAGAGCATTTATCGCGCCAGCCATCTCATAATGAAAGAGACCTGCACTCAGGGAGAAGTATTATAGTCTGTGGCTGTCTTGCAATATTACAGTAAACAATTTTTACTCAGAGCATTGTTGTGACATGGAGCCATTTTAGAAATGAAATTGTGTGAATGGGAACTGTGCTGAGCAAAGACAAAAAGTAGAAAGGTATTACAGTGATTCTGTTTGTTTCTAAGTTCCCAATGCATAAACATAACATGTCATTGATAGCAAAGCTTTTATTAGCATTGAGCAGTGTCAACACAGAAGCAGCATTGTTCTTAATCAAGAAAACCACAATACCTGAATGCATGGCCAAGATGATTTCATTGACCAATGCTCTGAGGCCATGAAGCTTACTCCCATGGGAAAATGGAGCATAGTATTAAAACCAGAAGTCTGAAGTTGATGCATGTTGTTTATGCGTTGTGTTCCTGGCGGCCACGGCAGTCACTTACCAGGCCACCGTGGACAAAATGGGATGGATGTTAATTAAACAATATGGGGGAGGGGTTGGGCAGCCTGTGATTGCCGTGGATGACAGGCCACATTTTTAAACTGTCGAAATATTTTCCACAGCAGTCACTTTGTATATGAGACAGAAAAGAATGAAACAGTCACTATGCGGATAAGAAACCAGTTAGTTATACCAAAGTAAGATGTACGCAACAAACCATGCGGGTACGTAGTAGGCCATAACAAAACTTAGAGGTGGCCCGTTGCAGGACGAGCAGCAAAAGTATTTGTGTCTTTTCAAATGATGTCAAATTCTGCCTTGGTTACCGCATATTTTGGTAGCTTTTTCATCGTAATCAATCTCGGCACGAGCTGGCATGTGATGGTTTATAGACCCGGCGGGTTGTGTTCTACTATAGTCTGACATGTCAGGCACCTTCTAGGAGGTGTGTTCCCAGTAGCCACCACAAAATGGAGTATGGCATGGGAATCCCAGCATAAGAGTTGTCGCTAAGATGAAATGCAATAGATATTCACATGTCTTATTAATATTGGATGTTATATTTGTTGTGCTTATACTTTTCTGTTCTATAATAGGCACAAAAAGCGGGAGTAATAGTACGGCTATTAGGCGTGATTTAAGCACTACATTTATGAGTCACAGTAGCATTAGTGGGAATGCTTGTCTCTTAGCATTCACACAATTACCCCCTTTCATTTGCATACTTTGATGGCGACGGGAAAGGTGTTAGACTGAACAGTGGCACAGGAGGACTGCCACTCGAGCCAGGATCATTTGTTTTAGGGGACGTACTAGCTCCAGTGGTGCCTGCCTCCCCGTCCCCCCACCCATCAGTTGGATAGCCGCCTGTCACTAGGGTGACCCTTCTGCCATTGAATTTGACCACCTGCTCGCTTGTCCTCCTGGATATGTAGTCTTTCTTGGCTTGGTCGTTGTTATCATCCCTGTGGGCTCTTCCACTTCTATTCTTTTTGGACACCTGTCCTTACGCCAGCTAGCATGACCATAAACCTGGCTGCTGCAGACCCCCAGGTGATCAGGATCAGAATCCACTTGCAGGCACAGCGCCTTTCCCGGTTGTCGATACAACCTCCATGGGCCAGCTGTGCAAAACATTATCTATGTTTAAAGAACACAACATTGCAGCCTTTGTTGATGTATTTGTTGAATATTTCAACTGACCTTTCTGCCCCTTTAAATTCTGAGCCTCCCAAGTCCACCGTAACCAGTAACCAGAAGCACTGTGTGTATACATACACTAAATCAATTTGATTTGTCGGCTCCAGTTAATTCCCCTCCAGTTAAGCCGAATATTCTCTGTGTCTGTGCACTTTTAAACTCTCAATCTGTCTAATAAATGTTTCATTCTTGCAGATATAATTACATCCCATAACCTTGACTCCCTATTATTCACCAAGAATCAGCTCCCGCCCTTCTCTAATGGCGCTCGTCTTAGTCAGTTCTACATTTTTCAGTGCTGCTGGAACTTTTTTCAAAATTGTCCTGAAACTGTGCACGCTTATCGATTCCTGATTCGGATGTGTTTTCTTCAGGAGTATCCGTTTGCTCCTGCGCTCAAATATAATAAAACCATTACATTCCTTGCTATTTCTTCATAATTGGAATCCCTGAAACACAAACTAAGTAGCACATATTGAATGTGTGTCATGAATTCATTACTTTCGATGCTCTGTGTCCCCCATTCTTGAGAATAATCCATTTGCTCAACTTTAGTCTGCGTTTACTGTCACCCTTGCAAGGTTAGCATAGCACCAATGTTAATGTAACATACAAATATTGAAAAGGAATTCATGGTCAGCATGGATGAGCATTACCTTTTGGAGACGCATCCTCCCGAGCCACAAACCTTTATCTGACAAAATTTCCCAGTGACCCCCATACTTTATTTTTTTTCACAAACACATGCTTCTTCTCTCCCTTGTACTGACCATGGAGGGATTTAAATGATAAGTCGCCCTTTCTTCTTCTTTGGAACAGTGAGGGCCTGGTTCCACTCTTGCATGTCTGATCCTCTTATATCGAAGCATTCACTGAGGTGTTTTCAAAATTCATTCTTCCCTACCCCTACTGCTACTACTTAAGCCCACGTAGGTATTGGCATGCCAACAAGTTGTGAAAATGCAAGGCATAACCAAGACATGGTCTAAAACAGGATTCTAATGGTTTTGTGTAGAATTCTGAATTGGATATATATAATGCTTCCTCTCCCTTACTTTACCTTTAAAGTGGTGAGAAAAATACAATCGTTTGCATTTGTTAAATGGGGTGATAATTGTATGATAATTGTAGCCAAATATAATCTTCTGTTTTAGTGTGAGGAGAAGAAATTGGACATTCTCTCCCTTTCTGATATTTTATTTTCACTTTGCTGTGAGACAAAACAAAATGTCTGTGGCTTGGGCGCCAGTTGGATGAGGCATATGATAACTGCCTGTCTATGTGTGTATCTGTCTCGCCTAAGGAGAAATTGGTAGACACTTAGAAAGCAGCCATCAAGTTGTATTTGAACTGTCTCCTTGCATGCAAGTCTATATTAAAAAGCAAATCTATATTCAAATTATTATCTTGTCGCTTGTCTTGTCTCTTGCTGATGAAAGGGTTAAAACAAGAAATACCCTTGACAATAGCAATATACTGTAGCTAATGAATGGTTCAGTTGTTAAGAAACTGGAAAAGATGTGATGTCTATTTTCAAATATTTGTATGACTATGTAAGTATATTTTCATTTATTATTATAATAAATGTGTTTAGTCATGTAATACTGACTCTGAACACCTGTACATTAACCTCCAGATGCAAAGTGTAATTCATTTTACCTCAAAACTCAACTCAACAAAATGGTTGTATCACAGAAATTGACAGGGTAATTTGCCTTGACTCCTTGTGATTTGAGCTTTCAGTCCTATTGTTAGAGGAGGCTGGTGAGTGAAGCCATATTGCAAATTAAGCAAGCTCATTGGAACAGCGCTCAGTGAGAGCGGCTGTAGTCAATCTTAGTTAATAACGCTTTATAATTTCAGAATTTAGATTTTTGCAGCAGAGATGAGATATGAATGAGTCGGTGTACGAGAGCGAGTGCCACAAATTACCCAAGCAGTGAGTAAAGATTAGGAAAGAGGGAGGTGGAGGAGGCAGTTGCCATGGAGATCATGGTAATCCTCGACACGGTCCGATGGTATTTTGTTCTCCCCGATTTATAGGCAGCACAGATGTACACACGACGCAAACAGAAAAATGTGTGGTTAATCTTCATTTGCCTCACTGACTTCAGACAAATGTGTAGACAAAGGGGCTTACATATGCAATGAAGGCTGGGGGTGTCTCCAAAAGCGCTAGAAGACATGTTTTTCCAATTTAATGAGGACAGGCGGTTTAGAAAATACATGGAGAGACAAAATTCCCAAAGACACTCCAAAATGTTGTACTAGGTCTACCCAGAAGTGGGGAGGTGGTGCAGCTATAAAGGAGCTACACACTATTTCTTTACATTTTCAGTTCAAGTAGGTGTAAGGCTTCATGTCCCAATTCCGCTTAATCTACAGTGCACAATATTTGTTAAGGGAGTCATAGACCAAAGATTTGTGGCTAAATTTAAAAAAAGGGCTGGACTAAGCATGGCCGCAAGTGGAATTTAGTCCGGCCTACTAATTGGCCCTCACACGTGTGACGTGGCTCGAGGCGGTCAAATTTCATCTCAGTATACTCTGTGAAAGGCTTCTTTTTAGGCTTCTTTCTACTCCCGCATCGGCGTGAGCAACAACTGCCGCATTGATTCACATGACCTACGCATTGTGCTGTTGGTGACAGGTCTGCAACACATGCCACGCACACATCAGGAATTGTTGCTGCGCTGATGGGTCCATTATGTCACATGTTGCGATGACATACAGTTTCCCCCAGAGGAGAGGGTGCAGCATGCAGCTAGTTGCTGCTGCAAAGCAAGCTAGTTTGGCAGCGGCGTGGTTGTTATGTCACGTATGTGTGTGTAAAGAAGCTACTCACCCGCGTTCCCCCTTAGCCGTCACCTTCCAGATCGTTTTCACAATAAAATTAAATGCATCGTCTAGTCATCCTGGTCCCTTTATGGTTGTAGCTGTCTTTTTGAAGCGACACCCCCCGACTTGGAACGTAACTGTTTCAAAACAACTTGTCTCTGCGAGTATAGTCAAGCTGCGCGCAGCACTCAAGGATGATGTTGGCACATCAAGGTGGAGTTCATGCACTTCTTTTGACTTCTTCCCTACTTCCGGAAATATGCCGTAGCAAACCTGCTGTATAGTGGTTTGCTGGAATGCTTTTATATTGAAAGCCGGGAAGTGTAAAGGAGGGGAAGTTTGAAAAATAAATAAGTCATTTGTTGAATGCTTGCAGACTTGTCGTCTGTTGGACCCAAATAATTATACAATCCGACAAAAACAACCCCAGGGCTCGCAATAGAAGTAAGCACACACAGCAAGGTAAGTACTAGTGGCGCGTTTGAGCATGTTCGAAGCATGTCCACAGCAGGTATTAATAGTAAATTAGCCAGCTAATGGTCTTTAAATAAACCTCTTCCATTAGCATCTCTCCGGCGACGGGGTCATGCACTATTTTATTTTTTTTTTTTTTTATTTCGGGGGGGTCGCTCATCTTTTATAAATAAGGGCGGGGGGTCGCGGCCGGACCTGTAAAAAAGGGTCAAGTGCCCATATTTTCTCATATATTGCCAAGACAGCCGGACAAGTTCCTGCTTTATCAAAAGTTTCATCTTACTGTGGGATGTAAGTTTGGGAGGTTAAAATGGTTTATTTATTTACTTTTTTATTTATTATACCCTTGAACTGAATAATTTACTGCAGGTTGCATTAATACATCAGTTATCTCTCTTATTAGTTGATCAACAGATTTAGAACAAAAATATATCTTTTTAGCTTTCACTCCATAACCTGAACTAATGAAACTTACCAACTAACTTCAGAGGTTTTATTACAGGCTATTCTGTAAATTCCTTCCTTCCAGTCATTATTCTTTCAAATATTTTAGGATTGCAATCCTGGAATTTTAGTTTACAGACCACAATTTAATTTCTGTGTAGTTTTGTGACTAGTACTGACAATGTCAAAAAACAATCAAATTCAAATATATGTGTGTCCCTGTATGTGCCTTGCCTCATCAAATACATGCCCCTAGCTCCAAGCCCCTGTCTTTTCATCACAATGTCTTTCAGGCCAGGCAGAATGAGGCACAGAAGGAGAAAGCAAGAGTGGGAGAAATGGAGAAACCCCACTGCATCCCAATCAGCCCAGATCACTGAGGCAGAACGCTGGCAAAAGTACTGGAACTGAGATGGCCTCAGCTTCGCATCCTATTTCCAATTCCGCAGTCCAATTCAATTCAAATACTAATAATAACAAACGAGGTAGAACTGGATGGTTATGTGCGACTTGCTGAACTTTTTCAGTGCATTGTGTAATTCTTGTATACTCAGGGCCCTATTTTCATAGCCAGCATAGGTGTAGCCCAAAGTGCAGTCTAACTGGGCACATTTCCTTTATTTTGGTATTTTCCTTGACGAACTGAGTTACAAAGGGGTGTTTGCACAGTTGTGGGAGTGAATACAGCCGACTTCCTTCCCGGTCAATGGAAGCGGCTCCTCTCATTCCTTTTAAATTCAGCACAGGAGAGGTGCACACGGTCTCTGCAATGGCAGAAGCAGAAATAGACTTCTTCGTGTCCATGTAGGAGATTGACGCAGGCAAAGTATGTTTTTAAGAAAGTGCAAGAAGATCTCTACTTGTATGATGATGATGTAAAGTTGGCCAGAGTATCGAGAGATCACCACTGTAAAGTAGGCATTTGGAAACCGCCTTCCACCCTGATCGTTCGTGTCCGTGTGTGATCCAACCCATCTTCCCCACATAGTTGTGCCGCGGCAGAGGGGGGTGTTTTAAAAAATCTCGTAAAGATGATAATAATAATGCGTTCAATTGATTGATTTCTACAATGATTCAGAGGGTTCAATACTCACTGTTGTCATATTTATGAATGTAAATATGATGACAATGCACCATACATAGCAGAGTGCATAATCTGCCTGCACCTCAACCAATTCACCAAAATCACATACTTACTTATACCTGCTCCAAGCTAGTCTAAAGTCTAGTCTACTTTTTTCAGGTGTGCCAGGGCTGTGTAAAAGAAAATTCACGTGAATTTACATCTCATTTTGATGAAAAAGACAAGACTTCACCTTTATGAATTTGTATTGAATGTGTTTGCATGTGCTCCTGATTTCCATGACCATAACTTTTCTGGAATTTAGCCCCCACCACATCTCCCCAGAAAAGAAGTGATAGTAACGTAATGTATTTTTGTGAATTGCTGTCATTTAATCAAAGATCAAATAGAATGTCATGAGACCCCCTCTGTAACTGAACTTGCTGATGATATTAAACATTCAGCCAATCAATTGTGTGCTAATGCTAGCAGCTCTGCAAGTCTCGAACAAAAAAAAAATGTTACATTCAACACAATTAGCACGGCAGGAGCAAAATGAGTTAATCCCGCGAAACTTTAGAGTGGACAACACAGAGCTCCTCTTCACCAGCACCATCAGGCGTATCCAAATAAGTGCATGGCAAATTGAAAACAAGTTTCTAGACAATTTTCACACAATGAAATGATGGTAATCTGGCCTAACGGCAGAACAGAAAGCGAGGATAAATCTCTATAATCCTATTGTGTTTCGCCTACCTGCTCACACTGGCTAAGGCTTGCTATTTCCATTTCCACCGCATTCCCACTTGAATATTAGACACCTGTTAAGAAAAGTACATTTATTCACTCACATCTTATTGTTGCAACTTGAAACACTGCCATTATGCCAATCTGGTTCCAAAATCCCTTCAATGCAACACCACTGCCTTTTGTTGTGGGATCTTATTTGCAGCACAGTGCTCACCTTCTTAAATATTTTCTCTAAAGTTGTTGCCTTTCTTTAGCCGCTGAAGGAAGGCCTCTTTCATATAAAGTATTCCAAGATAGGTGCGTTGGATGAAGTGAACTTGTGTGCCGTATACATTTTTATTATCCAGTTGTTTTAGTCGTGCGCCCAACAAGAAGAAAAACATGTAGACTTATTGAAAAGGTAACTGGAGAATTAGAAAAAAAAACATCAAGGCTTTTAAACAAACCTAAATATTATGTCTTGATGATACAAAAGAGGTGTGATCAAGATTACAGGTAAAATATGAGAAGAAATTTCTTTGTTTGGGACATGCTATTTAAAAACACATTTTCATCCTATTTCTTAAGTACTTATTTTTCACAACAACTCTGAAGTTGTTGTGTGAACCTCAACTATCTGGTATTTATATTACAGACAAGCTTGCATTATGTTTGCTGTGCCAAATAAACCAACACAATCAATGCTTACTTCTGTCATTAAACTTCAACATCTCTAATCCAGTCAGAAGTGATAGTGAAGATGGTTATTATTTTTAATTTCTTTTATAGAAATGTCATTTTTTATTAAACCAATTTAATTGGCAATACTTTATTCTGGTCATGTCACGTGTTTGCATAATTACGTGCTGCAAAGCAGAATTTTTCATTTGTAATAATTTGATAAAGTTAACCAATAAATCAGTGGTCCTCACTAGACTGTTTCATATGCCACACACTGAAGAAAAAGGACAGGGAGAACAGCACCAGTGGGTTACCACAGATTTTGGTATGCATTTAGAAACCAAGGTAGTCATGAAAGAAAGACAACAGTAACACCAGTATGACTTCGGACCCACCCAACCTATTTCTCAGTGTGTAGATTTGTTCCTTCAAGTGGCACAGGAGCTTAAAACAAGGTGCTGGATCCGTCTGGCAGGGGCAAGGCCAGGGCTGGCACTGCTAGGAGCATCAGGTATAGTGCTCCATCAATGTGTTGTTCCTGATAATGCTGCAGCAGGCAAGGTTAAGCTGTGCTCAACGAAGCTGCCAAGGCCCTAACCATTTGGCTTGTTTAGCTTGTTGTGTACTCAGCGATATCTTCTGGTTGAGGGGAAAAAAGGTTCAGAGTTTCATTATAAATCGTTTTGTTTGAGGCACATGAGTTCCAATATTTGTGGTGGGGTTTGCAGTGTTAGTATGGATTTTCATGTAATAAATACATAGCAGAGCCTCAGTACTCAGTGGAAGTCATTGGCTGACCATCTAGAAAAAAAAGGATTTAAAAAAATCAATAAAAATGATCCATAAGACAAGAGACAAGATTGGGAAAGAAAATCACGTGAGATGAAGAATAGCCGAATATACCAGGCAACCCTCCATATTTTTCTGTGCATGTTTTTTTTTTTTTCGGGGGGCGTGTGTCTATGTACAGTACCATTTCACAATGATAAGCCAAAGAGAGAAAGAACAGATCACCTGACAAGACTCTTGTTGAATGACCTCCAGCGCGTCGTAAATCACTTGGCTATGAGACGTTGCTGTTTAATACATAATTGAACTCATTCTCTGCCTGGTCAATGATCTTATCAACAAAAGAACAGGAACAACTACAAACAGAATGTAATTCACAATCACAGATGCTGCCAGGGAAACGTTTTTTTTTTTTTTTTTAAAGCGTGTATCAAATAATCACAGTTATTGGGGTTGATATTGAGAACATAGTTAGTGTACTTATTTCTGGTCTGGAAATGCATTTGAGATCCATAATTGGTTAGGTCTGTCTCTTGGCATGAAGTGATTGAGATATCTGATTTTTCTGCAGCTGGCATGGGGATTCCACACCAATTCTAACCCTAGGTCAAATGAATAGGCTTTAGTCCCTGCAGTGCAGTGTTGACCAAATGATTAAGTAAAAGACAAACCCACAGCAAAAAAAACTTTTTTTTTAAAAAAATGTTACATGGTGCGTCCTAAAGTTATCATTGACCTAAATCAAAATTTTGTTTTTCAATGGTTTTACTGAGCTCCAGGGCTTTCAGGCCTGTGTCCCAGATTAGAGACATCATCTGTGAGCATCTCAAGACTGATCATGTCATAATAAGCATGGCGCCTTGATCTGTTCCTACTACAAATGAAGCATGCTTTTTCTGTGCTGCATATTTAATTTGCTTAATCGATGACACAAGTTCCCATATTTCTGGGTACACAAAAGTATAATGAGACATACTGGACAATACTGTTCATCCAATTTTACTTGAATAGTTTGCGGAAAATCCTTTTTTGTTCCAGCAAGACTGTGCCCCAGTGCACAAAGCAAAGTCCCCTTGCCATTATGGTTAAGGGTGACAGGCTTTGGAGCAGTTTTTCCCTACAAAGAGATAGCCCCTGAACTGAATCCGTTTTTGTCAGAGATTAGTCATGTGGAGAGATGAGAGCCACAGGCATTGCAAAACGTTAGATGGCATATCAATTTATTAGTATATTATAATTTCCCATGCAGTCATTTGAATAGACTTGAATATTTCAAAGTGAACAGATGAGTGCTATATAATTCAAATGATACCTTGCTAATATACCTAAATGTATATTATACCTAAATGTTTTTAGAAGTATTTGTCTATAGAGGCTAGTTTTGGCTTTCATTTACAGCCTTTGCTGATGGAGAGTGGTTTAGCACACTTTGGAAAGACAGGACTGATCTTTGAAGCCACACAACAAAACTGTATCTCTGGTAGCAAATAGTGCGGAAGGCTACTAATGAGTTTCATTTGAAAGCTCACAATAGATTTACCTGAAAATACAGAAGGCAGCAAGGTGGAGGTGGCGTGCGGTTCGGGGTTTGAAACTCTGCTCAGACCTTTCTGTATGCCATTTGCATGTTCTCCCTGTCGTTTTCATGGCTTTTACTCCAGTTTTTTTTCCCACGTTCAATAAGCATGCATGTTCCAATAATGAAGATTGGTTGTTTGTTTATGTTCCCTGCAAGTGTCCAGTGTAGGGTATCCACCGCCTCTCACCTAAAGTCAGCTGGGTTCCCATTAAGTGCCAGCTCACCCATGAAGCTGAATCCTGAATATAGAAAAGGACATCCTTCTGTGTAAGGAAGTAAGAATGACAACTTTAACCCCACCCTGTGCAGCCCTAATAAATAAATATTATCCCAACCCATGACCATACATGTAAAATAGACTCCAAGAACCCTTTACTTTATCAAAAGGAAAGCAAGGTGGTTTGTTTTCACAAAAGTGTAAGTTCCACCAAGGAAACACATTTAATTGTTTAGTGATGCTTGCTCACTGACTTTTGCTGCCCACTGACTGCAAAATGGTACTGAAACTGTGACTATGCGCAAATGTATTTGCCATTAATTTATTATTTGTACATTTTCTGCTTGAATTAATTAGTGATTACCAGTGACGCCGGTAACATGTTACTAAGTAACGTGTTATGCAAAATGTGCAGATTTTAAGTAACAACTAATCGAATGCGTTACTTTTTCCAGTCAAGTAATTTGACTATAGTTATTCTTCTAATATCAGAAAATGTTAGTATTTCAGAGAGTAGCAACTTTTACTACCACAGACAGTATCACTTGCTAAAAGCAGCAGTGAGACAGAATTGACCGTAAACAGCACACTCTTCTCATGCACTGTGCCTCCAACACGCACATATTGTAATGTAAAACTATTTAATGAATCATAAACTACTAGAGGGTACTTGTTTCCTAACACAATAGTACTCACTAAACAATTGCTGTACATTATAGGACACAAGAAAGGGAAACACTGGTATCTACAGCTTGAACATGGTGAAAGGCATTGTTGAAGTATTCATATCAATCAATCACATTTTATTTATATAGCACTTTTCATACATAAAAATGAAACTCAAAATGCTGTAAAACATCCAAAACACAACATAAAAAGAAGCACCCGTTTACGCCCTCCCTCCCAACAAACCCAAAGACATATATCTACCAGTACATCAGCACTCACACATACGCACACATATGTACCGTCTGAGGGAGTGGCATCATCTATTTCAGCGCATTGACTACTCACATGTCCACAGACCGCAATGGAGGAAGGAGTCAAAGAAAGTTGTATTTTCAAGATGGAAGTAGGCACTATTTTGAGTTTGTGTCAGCTAAAAATAAACATATTAAGGTTTATTGTAAACTCTGTACTGTACACAGAGGTTTTGTAGCTTCAATAACACTACGTCAGGGAAAAAAAAACAGCAAAGCGCAGCATTCAAGCTGAAAGCGAAAGTCCCGGCAGATTGAGTGAGTGCAGGAGGTCCCCAAATGTAATTGTTATATTTATAAACAATGTAGATTATCAATGTTGGGTTTTGCCATTACAACGTGAGTCATTTAATATGTCTACTAAAAAATACTTATTTTAGATTTTATTTAAAAATCGATTTAGGCCTATGTTAAGTCTACTTTGTAGAAAGACTTGTCTTTTTATTTTTTTTAATTAAACACAAGTAGTAAGTATTTATGTTAAGTGTCTAGTTACTTTTGAAATCAAGTAATCACTAAAGTATTTAAGCTACTCTTTTAAGGTAACTATGGCAACACTACTGAATACCACGTCTTGAATAATAAGCCTTAATTAATTAGTTTAGAAATGTTCTCTGAGTTTAAAATGTACTCTTGTGAGCATAGCTCAGTGGGAGAAATGCAGTACCCCCCTTCATAATTTATCCGGCAAAGAGATCAATATAGGCCGGCTGTTATGAGTGTTGGCTGACACTGCCAACTGCCGTCTGCCATCACGTAGATCCAACACTTTGGCTAAATGACTCACAGCTATGTCAGGTGCAGTGTCATTTGGACGTCTACGGTGACCTACATGGAAGTCAGATATTAGAGGGCTCAAAAGATCGTTTCAGAATGCGTAACAGTGCCTTTATTTCGATTTAATACGCACGGAGATTGAAAGAAAATATGCTGTCGCATATTGGAATAGAGGCTCAAACTGAGGAAGTTTAAAAAAAAAAAAGAAGGGGAAAAAAATAGAAGCTGTTGAATGTCATTTTCAGAGCTTTTCATTGAATTTCACTTTGTCTTGTAATGTATAGTGGCATCGTTAATGTGACCTCATTTGGAGGTGTTGAAACTGAGCCAGTGCTGAAGTTAGAAGGAGAGTGCGTCACGTAACTGCACGATCGAGCAAAGACAAAACTGTCAGTGCTCATTGACCTTGGAGGGAGATGATCCTGATTCATCTTTCCCTAATTATTGGCAACTTTCCACAGAACCGATGTTAATCACATTCCATCTTTGTGATATTCACCACAGGTCAGCCTATTCTGGGGTTGTTCATTCGGAGAAAACAGCGAATGGGCCATTTCCCATGTTACGATGGCATTAATGCTCCGTTTTTTGGATTAAACATCCAAGGTTAAAGGTCACAAGAGTGGCTGTAATAGTATAAGACAGCTACTGTTAGAAAACCGTTGAGGTGTGGCATCGTGTATGTGAGAACTATGCTGTGCATAACTGCCCTTCAACTCATGATATAATTTGCATTGTATTTCCTTATAGTGGCCTGTCATGCTTTTTTAAACTGCAGAAAGGACCAGGCATATATGCCCCCCATAGGTGCTTTATTTCATTTTTTTGATTTTACTATTGCATTAGCATAGATTAGTGATAGTGACTTTGTGTGGTATGACTTTCATATCTTTCAATCATATATTTCGTTACAACCAAGGACCAACTGCATTTGAGGAAATACAGTAACAAACATTTTTCCCCAAATGTGTCTCCCCCAAGCCCTTGGCTCCAAAAAATGGATCCGTGGATGGAATGCCCAGCTCTGTTTTTCACTTTCACCAAATTTAGACTATAAAAGGATGTCTTTTCAAGGACGTCTTTTCAACGACATGAAAATTACGTCTTTTCAACTTTCACTTTTCAACCAAGTTCGGACGTTTTTGAACGGACACAAGTGACGTCTTTTCTACATCTTTTCAACCAATTTTTGCTGGGTGGGAAGGCTATGCGATTTACCACATGTGCCGATGTTGGATTCTGTGTCTGTAATGAAAATGTCCAGACAAGGATATTGCACGCCCACGCCTCAACACAGTGACTGTGAATCAATGCAAGCAAGGTCAAGAAAGACAGGACATCAGCAGGACATTCCTCCACCGGATGAGACAACTTGATGTCGTCACACTGCGATTCCCGAAAGAGTCTGGCAAATTACAAAGTTGACGATGGGTACAGTTTATGGTCTGTGTCAGTAGCGTGTCATTAGCATTTATTGCCTGGTCCTAAAATGGCTGATTGAACATAAAAGCAAGTGTGGAAAAATCATGTTTACTACTAAATGACATCCCTACATTTTTTCCTGATAGTTAAAAATTGATTTGTTGTAAAGTGGCGGACTGATAGCTTATTGCTTATCAGAGGACAAGAATTTTGAACATTAAACAGAAATCATAACTACATTACATACTTTGTCAAGGTGCATGGTGGAGGGGGGTGGGATGGATACGCCCTTGACTATTATAGTAGCAAGTCAATCACAGTGCCACGCAAAAGACAAAAAGGTTTGTTCACAAACAATTACGAAACCAGAATTTAAAACACCAAAATAATCAAGAACTATTAAGAATATAACAGACTCAGCACAATTGGTGACAACTACAAAAACAGTGAACAGGTACAACAACACTCATCAATAATATTAATTAATCATGCTCACCCTCATACTTTCAAGTACGTGTTGACGTGAATGAATTTTTCCAAATAAAGGTTCAAAGTTAAACTCAAATAAAAAATGTGTTGACATTATCACAACGTGTTACTAATTAACACAAAGCAGCTATTGTGTGATCATCAATGGTGTTTGAAGGTTCTTCTATGAAACAAGCTATTCACAATAGAACCATGTGTTGGTGAACTAAAGTTGGTCATTTAGGTCTTTAACCATGCAATTGTTGGCATTCGCAGCAAGATCTGTGTTACAATTGGTAGAGCTTTGGGAGTAATGTGCTTTCTTCCCCCTTGACTTATAAAATGAACTTGCCACTCTCCTGCAGAGCTGTAGATCGAAGTAGAGCCACACGGTTATTAGCACGGAGTCCATGATCTGAGATGAATGCTGCAATAATCTGCTGATGCATGAAGATGGGAGCTGTAATCTCCTCCATTTCAAACCCTTTTTTTTTACGGCGCAAATGGTGGTTGATTTTAATCACTGAAGTTGGGAATGTGTTGTTCTAAAAAGGTAATCAATTATTTTCCAAACCACTTGTGATGATAATATAATTGAAATACTGTAATTAAATGTTCAGGTGGGAAACAA
Organism: Filicampus tigris; assembly: GCF_054856515.1. Classification (NCBI taxonomy): domain Eukaryota; kingdom Metazoa; phylum Chordata; class Actinopteri; order Syngnathiformes; family Syngnathidae; genus Filicampus; species Filicampus tigris. The sequence continues at coordinate 9,157,008 of NC_141228.1, read as the reverse complement.
ACACACCATTATATTTGGCTGTTAAAGCACAACTGCTAATGCTAAGTGCCCCAGAGTTTGTACCATTTAGAATCTGCTCACAAATGTCAAGGAAAAATACATGCCTCTGAAATTGCCCCCCAAAACTTTGGAATTCTGTTATCATGATTCCTGAAGTGTCAGAAGAATATCAGCGTGAGTTTGTCTTTTTGCAATAACAACAAAAAACAGTGTCATGAGGGATATTAAAACACAAGAAGTAACAGGACTTCAGTTACCCATAAACATCTGATTTTTACATTTTAAGAGTATAACTTATTTAAACACAAAGTTAACAAAACTAAGAATGTTCAAGCCAATCAATCATGCATGAACCCCAACCGTCATTGGTCATTATGTCAAGATGGGTTCATTAATAGTGGTTAACTTTTTTTATAATTATAATTTTTATTATTATTATTATTATTGTGGTCAGTCAAGCATGTTAAAATGTAATTTTACTTTCTATGGTGGTGGCAGATTGACTCTAATTATTTTATTTCCTATGAGAAAAAATAGTTACTAATACTATTAATCATACTTTTGGAAACATGTCTGACTAGATATTATTATGCACCATATAAAGCTCCATCAAATTTTACCCAATGACAAGAAAACTACGTAGTGTTTTTGGGGGACTAAAGTGTTTGAATGTCAAACACTAACCCCCGCCCCCCCCCCCCGTTTCATGTAATTACTGTATGTTTTCCTCATTATTGTACATGCGTGTGTAAATGTTCCTTTAGCAGTGTACTGAGGTAGAAGCCTGAATTTCCTAAACAAGCGATACTGCCAAGGTAGTTGCGCTTGGCTCTCTTTGCTGTTGTTTTCTCCCTTCTGTGAAACAGAAGTAAAAGCAAGATGGAGTGTTTGGCTCAGCCAGAGGAGAGCCACAAAAGAAAGGGGGGAACGGGGTCAATTACCTGAACACAATTACTGAGACTAACAACTGCCATCCATCACTTGCATCCTCTCTCAGCACCACGCCAACGATCTCATCCCCACATTTTGGTTGGCCTTCCCGCCAGATCGGCGAGACACTCTGTCATCCCGAAGAGGCCCCTCCTCTCTCCAATTGAAAACCTGAGTGGCATTCTTAAACAACCTGCTCCTCCTCTTCCTCTTCCTTGTCTTCTTTTCACCTACATGTCTCTCACTTGAGCCACCCCTGCCTGCAGAGGTAAGCTACCCTTGACAGTGAAGCCTTCCCGAGGGGGAAAAGGCCAAACCTGCCATTGTCTGTCAGTGGAGGCTAGTACAACATCTCACGGCCAGCAAATCACGTCTGGAATTAATTCAAGGCATAATATTGCCAGTGGAATGACTGACCTGATAGCTGAGAATGATAAAATATCAAGCTGGAGGCAATAGATACTTTCCCAACATATAGTAAGCGGCAACAAATACAACAGGTTCCAGAAGGGCAATATCCCATCAGACACAGCAGTTGCCTCTATTCTTTAAAGAGCCAAGATTCAATTTTCAGTCAAATTAAACTACATACATTTCAATCTTCCTGTTCCAAATGGTTCTCTGTCCAAGAGCAAGTTAGCATTTTTTTGCCAGTTGTGAACATTTAACTATATTTACAGGCGGCCTGGTGGACCCGTTTAAACTCAAATATTGGCAGTATTAGGGTTTTGAAAAGCCATGTAAACGCGTGCAGAAGCAGGTTTTTAAAATTCCGAACATCATGCCTGGGTTACTCCTTTTCTAACCCGAATATGTGCGCATGTATACGGTGATCGGAATACCCGGATTGCACGGGACACTCTGCGCATGCTCAACCGCAAGGAATCTTGGTCGTGGTAGTACAGGAACTGCTTGTATGCGCAATGTTTGTTGCGCAACCCACCAGAAAGACAGAATTAGTGATGAACAAAACATGAAGAAAACTAGAGTAGAGGAAAAAAGGAAGGAAGCAGAAGAACAAGCGGAGATGGTGTATAATTGCGTCACGACGCTGTCCTTGCCCCGCCGTTTCAATCGCGTTATTTAAATGTTTAAGTCTGTCTGCTCAACAAATGTAAACGGGTTATTCTAAATGAGTCCGAAATCTGAATTTTGACCTTAACGTGAATATTATATTACTGCATGTAAATGTGTTTTTGGGACAAATTTGAATTTAAAAAGAATATCAAACAGGAAGACTGGGTTATATGGTTTCGTTTTATACAGTATCTTACTTAAATAGCTCATGCAGCACCTCTAATTTTCATATAAAAACTTAAATAGCTCATGCAGCACCTCTAATTTTCATATAAAAACACTACTGTAATACATCCGCTTTTGAGGTGTCTCTCTTGGGTAAAGCTGTTGTAATGAACTCTTTACAAAAAAAATAAAAATCTACCACATTAATGATTATTAAGAGACAGGATTTCTTGTTGTTTGCATTGCAGTGAAGTTTGAAAGAACAGAATAACCTGCTGTAAAAGAAACACCCAAGGACAGGCTGTTATGGAAACAACAGAGAAGCCACTCAAATTGTTTCATCTGTAATAAAACAATGAATGCTCCCTCTGGGTCATATAAGGGCTGTTGTCTGTGTGGGACCACTCCAGCAATATTAAATGGATATTAGATTGGAGGCAAAACTCATTTTTAAATGAGCTCAGAGGAAAGATGTAAACATTATTTGGTTTCCATTTCACAATTTATCTCCCTCAATATATTCTAATACACAAACACATACCACAGGAGGGTATGGAAAGAATAGTAGGTGATATGATAAGGCATGACCAGAAATGTGATGAGCAGCCAAAAAGACAGAGCTCATGCTGCTCCAAGACAGGTGAATCAGGCAAAAGGGACGGCTTGAGCGCAAGGTTGCGGGGTTGCATGCCTAATGCAGGTCTGGAGTTGCAGCCATAGGGTTACTGAGGTTACGTGCTGGGTTCACTAATTAATCATTACAGCCATGTGTAGCTGATGTTTTTGTGTTTTTTAGTATTTTTTTCTACTTCGCCATGATTGTCCTTGTAAAAGGTGCTGACTCAAATGGAAATGTGATTTTCAGAAGCGTGCTTACGTGCAGGCTAGTTTGAGGTGCCCCTCTATTTCTTCCAACTTTCTTCAAACAAAGTGAATACTTTCTCTACATTTCTGACTCAGACAAAGAGCTGGACTGAAAGATCTAAGCAAGCAAATTTGAGAGACGCTCAGGTTGTTACCTTCTCACAGACCAGCCAATCCAAAAAAATAAATAAAAAAACACACCTTATAGCCTCCCGTCTATTATTCCTGTACTGTCTTTTGGCTAGTCCTCTGACAAGCTCTTTCTTTACCTTTCTTCAAGTTTGTGTGCAGCCCCGGAGGCCAATTACTCAGCGTGAGCACAAGATCCTATTACAAAGCCAGGTCACGGTCCAATGTTCTCCATACTCAATATACAGGTCTGAAAAATTCCCGAAATACCTGCTTCTACCTCAGGCGTGGAGTTGACGAAACAGCAGCCAACACACCTGCAACCAGGCATTTGTCCAAATTCTACTACCACTTATATTTGATTTCCATTTATTTCATAAATATTTAGTTAAGCAATAATACAGCATCAATTAAAACCTTGTGTTGGGTGTTTGTATAAGGATAGACTTTGTGAATATAGAGGAAAATTATAGCATCCAGCAGCGATACATGCATAAATGAACAACAACATAAAACATTACAAAACAAGTTTCAAAACTAAAATTGCTGAACATTATGAAGAATGCCTACACCTCCCTGGGGAGGTGATAGGGCTACATCCTAATGGGGATGACGCTGGACAGGCTATGTCTCCTGGTTGGGTTAGCAACGCCTGAATGGATGGATGGATGGCTATCACGGAGGAAATGATTTAGAAACACTTGTGCACCATGCTTTGCAAAGCAGGTCTATACTAATCAGATTTTTTCTGAGAACAGATATCTTCATTAGAAAGATTTAGCTGTCAAAGTTCAACCTTGCCGACCTCTAGTGACACTGGAGCCTTGGGTATATGCCAGATGATGTCACACTCAACAAAGTCCCAAGCCTGTGTACAACCGACACAAGAACACTAAATTGTAATCAGACTTGACAGTCCACCGGCTGCCAGAAAGGTCATCTCCCAAGGCTATTCAGCATCACCCGAGAAGAGAGCCAAAAAGACAAATGTGGAGGTTTAGCTGCAGTTCAGAGTCCAAAGTGTGAAGTACAATGAAAGCAACAGGAGCAGGCGTGCAACGATAGCAACGAAATTGAGAAAACCAAAGAACTAGATTGCTCTCATGGCTAAAGGCTGCTCACTAACAGCTGACTGTATGTAGGTCAACTGCATCTCTTCAGAGCGTCAGAGCATGACAGTACATTTAATGGAGCAAAAATGATATGCAGCCAGTGGCAGAGGGTCAAATCTGCGCACATCCGTCTAGTGGAACGACTGTTATGAAGTAATGAGGAAAAGCAAGTATTTTGCTCACAAGTTATGACACAGAAATATCAAATTGGATAGTTAAACAAGAGGGAATGTGTATTGTATTCTCCAATTTTATTACCAGCAGTGACAGCTAGTCAAGAGAGGCCGCAAGGGCACCACCCCACCATGCAGAGTGGTCACTACATTACTTTCTTTGAAGACAAAAGATTAAATAAAAACATTAATAAAAAAAACCAAACATTTCAAAATGCATGTACATCTGTTTTTATATGAGCGAGATAAATAGCCTAGCACTAATTATGAGTAAAAGTTGTTTCGCAACTTCCTGTAGAGTCCAGCCTGCCAAAATTCACTCATTGGCCGCTGGAATTACCATTCATTTATTTCAACTTTCACATATCATATCTCTACAATTTTGAAAGCTAACATTGGTTGCAAGATTAATCTCATATATATATATATATATATATATATATATATATATATATATATATATATATATATATATATATATATATATATATATATATATATATATATATATATATATAATATATACACGGCTGTGTTGAAGATGGAACTCGTGACATTTTTTTCAAGCTGAGCTGTGACAGCAATGCTTTCCTGAGGCTTACACATCAAATAAAGGCCTCAATGAATAGTTATGTTGACAAGAAGGAATAATTGTGCTGTTAAATACATTACGCTGCAGCTACTGAAATGGTAAAGGAGTAATTAAATGTAGTGATGGGATGTAGGAGGGGTTGTGATTGGTACCACATGACCATTAAAACCCGAAGGTCTCCCAAAAGACACTGAACTGGAGCACAGTACAGTACATGCAGTTTTGTATTTATGGTGTCTGGGGACAAACTCTTCTCCAGTGTAGTAGTAGCTACCCTGTGATTTGCACATCTGTACCACAGTGATAATCTCTGTGGTCCCTTGCTTTGATTTAAACCCACTTCCACAATACACAAACCACTTGCACCCATATTTAGAGGCCACCTCCCAGACATTTTCTTTCATGAAAGCACAAGAGATGTATCATTATTACAGCAGCGACAGGTCGATTTACCTCCATTGAGTTAAAGGGAAAAAAAATAGACAAAACAAAAAACAAAAAAAACCTGAAAAGTATAAACTTTTCCAGTCCATACCTCACTAATTTCCCCCTTGCTACACTTTGAAGTAACTGAAATAAGAATTTGTCATTGTTATGAGAGCATTTCTTTTTCTAAGACCTCTGTTAGTATGGTCACATAAGCCAAAGGTTTGGGAAGGTTTTTCAATTTGAAACCACATAATGACCATGGACTGTCTGTGTAGTGAGTGAGTCATGTTTTCTCTTCCTTGTGCAAATAATTGAGCCACTCTTGAGTTAATCATTTAGCTCGATATTGCTCTGAAAAATACTTTGGAGTCTGAAAGCAAAAAAAAAACAAAAAAACAATAGAACTATTTTTCAGAACTATTTAATACATTAACAATGCAACAATTAAACAAAAATACTAAAGAAACAAGGGCAAAATGAGGCATAATATCACATTTGAGACATGACAGCAAATAATTACAGCTACATATAACAACAAAAATGTATGGAGTCAAAGAAGACAATTTGAGGTACTTTGGTCGCCACGCTCCTTTTTCCAATTTAATTTTTTTTCTATCCTTTCTTGATCTGTGAGTGTCATCATTTTCTTATCTTGCAGAACGTGTGTGATGTGATAAACAAGCATTCACACCACGTTGATTGTAACCTCGCCATCTTGACAGGGCCATGATCAGATAGCTACTCTGAAGAGTTGTCCCTATAATTGTGCTTCATTAATCCTATGAAAGAAATTAATTAAAATAAAACGCACACGGAAGCCTTGATAAAGACTTTCAATTAATTCATTATAACTGACTGCCAGTGATGTTGACAAACACATAGTGAATTTCACACTCACATTGATGAGCAACAATTTCCATTCCTTTGACACAACTTTTTGGCCTCATAAAATAGCTCCCATCTGTTCCTTGTAGCTTTCCTAATAAGTTTTAGGGAGCAGTGGACTAATGTTTCATTTTATGTTATCTTTCAAACAATATCAATTCTAAAATCCATGGTTTTATTTCAACTAAAATCAACTCGGCTTTATTTTTGTCACTTTAAAACAACCACCGCTGCATACAAAGCGCTGCAGGTGGAGCAAAATCAGTAATACAACAACAAAGACAAACAAACACATAATAACACAAGACTAGTGAAACACCACAAAATACAAAAACAATACAGAGCCAAATGCTGAGTCAAAAGCCGAGTTTTAAAGATGGGCAGAGAGGGGACTTGCCTAACACTTAGCGGGAGAAACAACTATTGGCCTATTTAGAATGATACTGTGTAGCCAAACCGGCGAATGTGGGGTGGTATGTGACAAACAATTGTCCAAACAAACCATCTTAAACACACTGTTTGGATTGGATTAAAAGGTCTTATCAAGGATGGGACCAAACACCTTAGCACTGAGACAGCCTGCGAGAGTCATCTGTGTGTGAGATGCTGAGAGTATCTTCTGTCTAATGCCCTATCTTCAGCTGGACCGGTGATGCATGGTGCACACTACAACACAAGATAGCAAAGTGTGATAGGGTGTACCTCAAGATAGGTGAACATTCTGTATTTGACAGTAATATACTGTAGCCTCTTTCCTCTGCTCTGAATAAAATCCTAAGCTTTTATTTTTTTGGACAATTAAACAAGGCATCTATGAACTTGCTTGAACAAAAATGGTGCTGTATTACGATGTAGCTATGATGTCAGCCTGCCTCATAAAATAAATACGTTATCAAGTTTCGCTTGATTGGAAAAGGCTGGCGTTCTTGGGCGGCGATACCTTGAGGCCTTGATCTGAGAGCCATATGTGCTTTACATCCCTTGTGAGACAGTTTTCCACAATATAATAGCTTTATTTATGTGTTCCATTGCATGTTGAAAGAGGCGGCATGAATACAAAAGTGCAGCAGATGAAAATAGTTTTGGTATTTTGGAGGCCAAATCTGAAACGATAAGGCCACTGTGATGTGATATCTTCTGGGTTTTATTGGGGAAGATTATTTTCAGTCTCTAAATGGACTGCACATGAAGTCAGACGGGCAATTTTTCTAATGTCTGTTAATCTGATATGAACAAATGTACAGTGTCAAGTCTGACTGCGCCGCGATGAAATGCACCAAAATCGCATTAGAGCTGTGGTCCACCTTCTACGCTGGACATAGACGTGATTCCACTCCAGCAGGAGTATATGTTTAGATGACTTAGTAACACCAAATTGTCAGATACTTTGAAGATTTCAAAGGACACACACTCTCGACACTGCAACACCCATCTTGGCAGGGAACGGTCTGCCAAATTCCCAAACAGGTGCAGCGAGGTTTGCACCTGCATGAAAATCAAGATTACACCAGCATTTCCACATGTGCCATCATCTATGATGATAACCCTAACCCTAATAGTGACCTACATCCCACTCCAAACAACTAAGTTACTAACTGCCAGCAATGAGTTATCAAAATAATACATTTTAGTATATGTATTGCTTTACATATTGTTTGTGTATTGTGTGAAGTCAAGGAGGAAGAGTGTGCTGAAGTAATACATTGAGGTACCTAGATGTATAAGTTGTCCGTTTCTCGAGTGCCGCCAGTCAAGAGTTCTACAAATTACTTTCTGTTCCAAATTAGTCCTGTGTGCACGTCACACCCCGGAGTTCTGTCCATGTCTTGTTCTTCAGTTTCATTTTCCTTGTGTTTTGCTCTATTTTTCTCTGTCACCCTTTGCAACCAATTATTACTATTGCCTGTGTGCCTTCCAGGGCCTTGCTGTGTTATTCCAGTTGTACCACTTGTAAAGTACAGTCATGTTAATGACGCACCATTAAAACCTAAGGGAAAATGGAAGGGAAAAAACAACCAGGTTTAATGTTAAATTTATGACAGGTGGCAAGACATCCATCCATTATCTATACCGCTTCTCCTCACAAGGGTCGCGGGCGTGCTGGAGCCTATCCCAGCTGTTTTCGGGCAGTAGGCGGGGGACACACACCCTGAATTGGTTGCCAGCCAATCGCAGGGCACACAGAGACAAACAAACATCCACACTCACACCTAGGGGCAATATAGAGTAGGACGCAAGACATAATACGAAAAGATGTATGACAGGTACAAAGTTAACACCAGAGTGCAAGAAAAGATTATGAAATACTATTTCAAGATAGAGTTTTAGACCCAGTGAAACCTATACAGTACATTGGATTTTTAGAAGACTTATAGCAAGAGCAGAAAGACACTAAAAGAAGGAGAAAGATGGCGAGGGCTGTTCCGTTTGTCCTGTATCCGAGCCGCCTGCTAAGCAGATGATGATGAATGAGGCGGCGGGGAGGCCGGCTCCCCTCTCTGTTTGCCGGATGGAGAGTTGCGCATGAGTCGTTTTCTCTCTAATTACCTCTCACTTACCATTAACGCTGCCACAGCCACTCCGTTCCACCATCAGTTCCTGGCCTATAGGCTGCCACTTCCCATCGGTCCCCACTAACTGAGCAACCTGCTGGTTTGTCGCTCACTCTTGATGCCCATGTAAAATCACATCTTGACTTCCACTGAGGTTATCGCTATTCAAATTTTTGTCTTCAAAATCTGGACTGTGCGCATTTCCTTCACTTAAGTCTTGAATAATTCATTTTCCATCAAATAGCACTATGTACACCAGATGATTCAAAATGGTGACAATGGATTAAAATCTGGTGTCAAATTGTGGTTCTATTTGCTTTAATTGGCTTCTGAAATCAGAACCCACAACGCCTAAAACAAAGCCTTATGTGAGCACAGAAGTTGTTTATTTGAGAGGTAGTGAAAATGAGTTGATCCCTCCATTCAATGTACAGGTTGGGAGCTGACAACACCTCAAATGGGCTGACAGTCAATCACAGGATGATTGTGGTTAAGGCATTGATTAGCCGCATAAAAGTAAGCTAAGTGATCCATGGCGCTACCAATGTAAGTTGAGGAGTCAAGGACAGAATCCTCCTACAGTGTCAAATTTCTGTGGAATAAAGACCCTTCAAACTCCATGGACACTTTTCCCCAAAGTACCTCTTTCAAAGTGGGATTAGTTGAGTTAAATGAATCTAGACATTCAGTGTAATTAAACAAAACTAGATATGTAAAATTAGCATCTGTGTCATTAGAATTTAATGACAGAGTGAATAAAAGAACGGGTGCGGCATTGAGGACTGATGGCTAAAGGACAATTTAAAAGGAGGAACTTGGAGAGATTAAGGCTTGTTAAAGATGTGGCTGAGACATACTGTATATGGGTTCAGCTTGGTTAATGAACTGCACACAATCAGACAGATTTGAGATCCATTGTATGAAACTTAACAGAATCACTCGATGTTTTTTGCCTATTAGCATATTACCAATCTACCGTTGTGATGATTGCCGTTTATCTCTGCGTTTGCGTGGGAGAGATTACATTTATGTTTAATATACTGTATGTGGCGGCGCAGTGGTAGACTGGTTAGCACGTCCACCTCACAGTTCAGAGGTCGTGGGTTCGATCCCGGCTATGGGCTCCCTGTGTGGAGTTTGCATGTTCTCCCCGTGCCTGCGTGGGTTTTCTCCGGGTACTACGGTTTCCTCCCACATTTCAAAAACATGCATGGTAAGTTGATTGGACACTCTGACACAGAACGTGACAGGTGTGATTGTGAGTGCGGATGTTTGTTTGTCTCTGTGAGCCCTGCGATTGGCTGGCAACCAATTATGGGTGTCCCCCGCCTATTGCCCAAAGACAGCTGGGATAGGCTCCAGTACGCCCACGACCCTTGTGAGGAGAAGTGGTATAGATAATGGATGGATATACTGTATGTTATCTTTTCATGTCATCACTAAATGTAATTATTTTTATGGCCACTAGATGTATCATACAGTGTCATTTCGTTGAGGTTTGTGAATTAATTCAGATCCTCGATGGCATGTCATCGGCATGTCAGCATTTTAGGGCAGTATAACTTTATTGATATATTTTTTACCTTTATTTATTTGTTATAATGTTGGGAGTTGGAACTAATCCATATTTTCTGTGGTTTGTTTTGCAGACTCTAAAAATTGAAACCTAAAGTTATTATTATTGGTGTGCATCAATGTACTATATATTTCCCTGAAAAAATATTATAACCTATTCCACAAATTAGAACCGATTATCAGCTCATTAACAATCACAATGGAAAACTGTATTTCGGCGAACTTGAAATTTAAATTTAACTTAAAAATACATTTGGGTCTGGCAGGTTAAACCAGTATCTTCCTCCACCACCAGAGCCAAAACTCCACTATAGGTGGTGATCAGTTGACAGCTCTGTCCCTCTGGTAGTTTAATTATTGTCCAAAACATGCGGTCGCAAGTTTGATGCTATGGCCAGAAAGTCAATTATTGACCTGCGGCCTAGGGTGTCCTGGTGCCATGTGCATGTATGGGCACCGTTATGTTTGAACATGTTGCTCGTCATGGACAATCTGTGACGAGCACAGAAGTCCAATAACAGAAAACCGCTCAGGTTCATATCAGGGGGGTTGTTACAATCACACCCTTCAAAGTCTCACTGTCATTACCCTAGAAAGAAGATGGAGTCCCCAGCAGGAGTGTTCTCCAGCACCCATTCCAAGGACTCCAAAAATGATGGATACTCTGAACTGCTGTTTGGTGAAGAGTAGGTTTGGGCATCATTTGAATTTGGATGATTCCGGTTCCGATTTTAATTTTTCTCTCTTTAGACAGAGATATCATGTCACCTCTATTGTCCTCTTCTACTGAAACCTTAAATAAACCCAATACCCAAGGCTTGGAGGCTTATTAATATTGCAGGACCGTCTTTATTCATTATGAATGAGAACAAGTGTGAAGACTCTGTGAACAGGCTGCAAAACAGTAGGACTGTGGCTGTAACAATGCAGGTCACACCAATAATCAGCATATCATGGTACTCTTCGTTTAATTGACAGTTTAAAATTACAGATATATTTCCCGGTAAAATATCTGTTATCAAACACTCAGTTACGTATGTATTTTTTGTTACTCCTTGTCACATTTTGAAAATGTTAATGGTAGAAATTAACAATTTTAGTTAAGGTAGCTGTATCTCTTTTATCATCCAAAAAATCAGGAACAGACACTCAAAATCTTTTGAATGTCACAGTATCTATTTTAATCTACCCTTCTCATGTTGGCTCATATATATGTATGTGCTGTATATGAGAGAGAGAGAGAGAGAGAGAGAGAGAAAGAGAGAGTACATATCGGAAAAACTAACGTGGAACTCTTCAGCTTCTGTAGCTTTGCTTTATAAATGATTTATCTTTTTGCATTAAAATGTCCTGCGACATCTAAGATGCCTGACCTAGCTGGCAAAGCAGATAATGGCAGAGGAGTGCCACAAGGTGCTGAACTAGGTCCACTTGCACTTGACCCACGTTGATGACAACCACAGCTCCATCAACTGTGCTAAAGTGCTTCCCGATTTAGATCTGCTGGAAGATGGTGAGGATAAAATGTTATAAAAGACTCCTATAGTTCAATTTGACAATAACACACAGTAGTACAGTGGTACCTTGACTTAAGAGTGCAACAACTTACTATTTTGCAAGCTAACATTTGAGGTATAAGTGAGTTTCAGATGTACCACCGCTTGATTGCGGCGACGAATGACAAACATCTGCACAGCATCTTGCATCTCACTCGTTCATTCGTTCAGTTCATGTGGTTACCTTGCAGTGAAAGTATCTCTGTTATAGCACCACATTTTCTATATCATTTATCCTCATAAGGTGACATAGAGCCTATCCTGGCTGATTTTGCGCAAGAGGCAGGTTCCCCTTCAGGGTAAACTCTGTGCAGGTCGCCAATCAATAGCAGTGCAAGAAGGACATCTCGTGTAACACAATTAAGACATGATGAAGTTAGAGGTATTCTTTGGTCATGGGTTGTTTGCAGCATATGTTTTTGTTAGACTGTTGGTTTTACGGTATGACATTGGGAACACATTATTTCTTATTTGTATATTATCAGTTTAGTCTTAGTTGTGTTGTTCCCCGTGCTTGTTGCCTTAGTATTCATCTGGTTTCCACAGCTTTGCTCCTCGTGTCAGCCAATCTCTGTATTCTTTCCCTCCTTGTATTATGCTCACTTGTTTGTCATTAGTCTGTGTCTTTTTGGTGTATGCCATTTCTTGCTTGTCACAAAGAACATTTTTTATTTGAATGAATTTTTGTCCAAATGAAAAGCGTCACAAATCCGTAGAATACAAATATACGGTCTTGTAATCTTATGTCATGTCCTGTGTAACAGTGGCCTTTTAAATATAAAGCTGGGCAAACAAACAAATACAGTAATCCACTTTTTAAAGTTGCAGCTTTTAAGACCGCTGTTATTCAACCTTTAACCTCAACCCAGAGAGTGTCTGCAATTATAGGCCAGTGTCAAAGCTCCCATTTGCAGTATCTTGAAAATTCTTGAAACGGTTGCAGCTCAACAGCTTGATGATTACATGGCCACGAGTAATCTATTTAAACATTTTCAGTGCGGCTTCAGGACCCCTACAAAATTGACCAATGATCTTTTACTAGCTGTGGACTCAGACACCTCATCAGTACTATTATTACTTCACATCAGTGCTGCCTTTGACAAAGCTGATGCTGCTTTATAGATTCTGCACTGACTGATGAGATCTGAGGTGGGCCATCATCTCAGAGGCGATATGAAGAATTCTGCATCGACCGCCCGGCCTGGAAGAACTCACTTCTCTGGAGGCGTCTTCCTGAAGCGCTTCATCATTTGAAATGGACTCTCATGCTGTTCTAGTTAACATTGTATACCACCGCATTATGTGTTAAATGTTTCCCACTCTGCACCCATTGCAGCCTGGTCATCCTGGAATGTGGATAACCAACCAATCCCCCTTGACTTGACTTGTTAAACATTGGTAAAGTTGTGCCATTTACCTGCGCCAACTGTATCCAAAAAAACGTATCGTCCCAACTTCAACCCAAATGCATGCATTTATAAATGCACACCCTTCCTTGTTTTGCCTTCTCCCTTGGCTCTTTCGAACTGGCGTGCATATTAATTCCTTGTTACCATCTGTCTCTTTAGCACAGATGCACTTTGGTTTGTATGGGTGTGTCGTTGGTTCTCCACTGTAGGAAATAAACATGTATGTGGTGCCAGGTGTGCTCTCAGCAGTGACTGTGACCCCAGACAGAAGTTCTTGCTGCTGCATGACACAACCACATGACACATCCTCCCATCTGTGATTGCAGCCGCCTTTGACAACTTCTAATGACAGGAATGGCCACATATGATCCTTTTATGTCATTTAAATGAATAATACATATGCTTTGAAATTGTGTTTTTGCAACAGCATGTGGAACACAACATAAGGAAGGAAGGTCTTTGGCACTGCTTAAAATAATTATGTGCATTTTGAAAGATTGCATGTTTCTTTAATGACAAATGATCAAATGTTTCCACTTTGATTCCCAGGCAGGGATCTGAGAAATTAATATACTAAGGTTGATAAAAATCTTTTTCTATGCAACAAGTGTCTTTTACTAGCAATTTGCCGACTGAATAATTCACACGGCTCTTCCACCTCTAAAGACCACCTATCTTATTCATTATTTAGTTGCCTTTTCACTGTCGCAAGACGGACCTTCAATTATTTAACAACAATATAGAGCATTGCAAGGGGTTAATAGGTCTTTTGCTGGCAGTGAGCACTAGAGGTAAAATGGATAGTGAAGGTGATGACATGGGCAAAGAGTGGCATATTGGCGATAAAGCTCTTGTGACCAGGTGAGAGATTGTTACAGTGCGAATTTTTAATATAAGTGGAGCCTGATCACATTGACATGATGCTGCGTAATAAGTAGCAAATCTACATACAGTATGTTGGGGATATTATGCAAATAAAATAGTTCTAACCTTCGAATACAAGCCCTGTGAAATTATTGCAAAATTCAGTGCAACCTCAAAAGTGTAACACCCCTGAGGTCATTCAATGCAAAATTTGAAATACATTTTAAGGTCAACGTGTTGGAGTACATCAACAATGCCTGTTAAAGGTTTTATGACTGGCACCCTGGGGCACATTACAGGAGGTCCCAGAGTTACAAACATTTGACTTACGAACATTTGTATATACGAAAAAAATAACGCTGACTGATGTCTATAATGCCATAAATGGACATAAAATGTCATATTTTTAACCGCGTGCCATATCATACTGTACAGTACTGTAGTTCCCCTTTCTGTCACAATCCATGCACATTTCCAACACTCATCTGCGATGCCAAAAACAGGAAGACCACTCTGTCAGCATGCCAGCCCCCGTAAAACAGCATGAAAGAGAAGAAGAATGAAGACAACTGAGGCCGCCGAATCCTCTGCAATGCCTTTGTCAGCACCTGCCTCCCCAACAATGCCACCTCAGCAGCCTCACCTGAATTTGGCACTCTTAAAGGAATCCACTGAAGATAAGAAATGTCCAGCGACTTTGATGACAACTGCCCATCACCAACAATAACGTATTCTTCCTTCTCCTCTAATGAACATATGCACATCGACTTCACTGTAAAGGTAAATTACAGTACGGTACCGTATACTGTGGTGCTTGTTGACATACTGTAATTCTAACATGGAACTAAAGAAGAACTAGAGGGTGTTCGGAACCAAATTTGTGGTTTGTGTGTGGTGGACTTCCTATTACAATGCAGTACAGTATTTTGTAACACACTTACTGAGTTTGATTGTTGAATTGAGCATAGGTTGAAAATGATTTGAAAACCATTGTATTCTGTTTGTATTTACAATTTACACACCGTCCCAACTTCGTTGAAATTAGCGTTTGTTTGTTCTGTTCACCCTGTCCCCTCACAAACCTTGTTCTGTCCAGCTGCATCTCCAATAAATATCACAGTACAAATAACCACAGTGGTTGTTTGAACTACCCTGTTGCACAGAAAAACTGTTCCAACATGAAAAAGGGACTATGCGCTTGAACGGGACAGGTAAGAAAATAAATAAAATAAAAATTTTTAAAAAAGCAAAAAGCAACCTCTCTGAATATCACAAAACATCAGACTTTTCTGTTTCAATGGGCTTCCTAGTGACGTTCAGATTTGTATGGATTTAATATGGATGATGAGCTGCCCTATAACTGATCAAAAGCTATCATTTTTTTAATGTTAGCATTATCATCACTAATTGATTCGATGAGCCATAGGTCCTATTAATATTGCAGTGAGGGGTGGATTAAGAATTTAACTGCCCATGGTCATTAGTGTGATTGATAAAGATGTGATAAATGATTGAGCTACATTTGCATTTAATCTTATCCAAGTCACTTTAATGCTCTCCTGTTTCAAACCATATATATATATATATATATATATATATATATATATATATATATATATATATATATATATATATATATATATATATATATATATATATATATATATATATATATATATATGTGTGTGTGTGTGTGTGTATATATATATATATATATATATATATATATATATATATATATATACACACACACACGCACGCATGCACAAGCATGCATACACAGACCATTATGGTTAAATTTCAGATATTTTTTGAGTGGCTATTAAAATGATGTGATTGAGTTTAATACATCTAGTAATTTTAGTAAATGCAAAGTCTTTATCAAGAAAAGCTCAATCATAAACGAATGATGGTTGAAGAGCCAAATATAGAGATACTTCTTGTAGTCATATTCTGGCTACCTTATGCTGTTAGAAAGGTTGCAGCGCCCTCAGTTGGCATAAAGCAAAAGAGCCATGGTTGGAATTGTAAACTTACACCAGCTTTATCTCTAAGTCGTGGATTGTAATGAACACAGCCACAAAGAAACCTCTTTTCTTTTCTTTTTTTTTTACAATGTATGAACTTGTGTGAAGTGACCATTATTATCACTGATCTGAGCTCTGGGGTTTCCCTAAAGAGGATGAGTGGTCCCTGACTTGTTTAGCAAACATTCGGTGAATGATAATAATGAAGTGAATTTAATCTCAAATGCCATCAACAACTGCCTCATTCTACCCTACAGCCTTGAACATTTTTTTACAAGATCATTTTATCAAAGAGCAGAGGAAATCATCTTGTGTAATTAGTGAGACAAAAACACCCCTTTTCCTTAACATTTGAATCTCAAGTGCCCCACTCATGAGCTCCCTTTGAGGTAGCAGCCTGCTTGCATGTCATCCAAAGATGTTGAGAATACTTCTTGAAGGTTGACACCTTTCTTGGTTGACAGCTCCGGAGAAACAGCACTCGAGCGTATCCTACCCGTCCTCTGTCTTTTGTGAAGCCTACACAATTGATGCCCTTTACCTTGGGCCCCATTCAAACTTGAAGCTTCAACTGTCCTCAGTCTTCATCCACATGTGCTCAAGTTAATGTTTTATCATGAATAAAAAGCAAGGTCTCCGATTGTTATTATTTCGTAATTGTCATTTTCTTGAGAACAGTTTGGTAAAAATGTAAAGGCCTAAGGGCAAAAAGGTGTTCAGACCATGAAATTGCAGCTAAGTATAGACATTTTTGCTTTCCATACAGATTTGTGGAAATAGGTGTGTGGTTGTTGTCTTTGAATAAAAAGAAATACAGATGTGTGTGAATGCGCACTTGCGCAGTCAAACAATCCAAATCCACGCCATCACTTTCCTGTCGCTTTTCCTCTGTGCTGAAAAAGCAGATTGCAACCCTTGATAGCAGAGTACATTTGTCTGTCTGTATGTATATCTGTCAGCACAGACTAGAGTACAATAAAAAAATGCCTTTGCAGAGAATGGGGAAAGCGCAGAGGGGGGGCAACAAGCGAAATTTGCCCCAGGTGATGGTTTGAACAAAGTCACACAAAGCTGCCTGCGAGAGAGTTGCATGTTGTGTGCAGAAACAATGAACTAATTAAGACAAAGCTCTTGATGCAGGGTTCATCGTGAGTCCTTGAATGGATGTTGGCTGGACTGTGGAATGAACAGAGATGTTTTTTTTCTTATGTATTCAGATCAAGGCAGCTGTCAAAATCTGTCTTTTGTTATATTTTAATGAATGGCTCCAATTATTATTATTACGTAAAAGTCTTGGGACAGTGCTTTTTAAAAATATATTTTTACAGTGGAACCTTGAAGAGCATGTTGCACAATTTAGAAAATGGGGAGTATGCCTATGAAGATGCACAGAACTTGCCGTGGGGAGTTGGGTGGGTTTATATTTTGAAGTGGTTAGATTTTGCTTGTGTGGCAATTTCCTGTGATTGATTGGCAGCCAGTTGAGGTTGTACCTGGCCTGTTGCTGGTACGGAGAATGGATGGATGGATGGGGTGTGACAATCAAGAATGTTAAAGAGTTGCATGCGGTGCATCTACAATATGAATCATAGGTATATTGTTCACCATTATAATTATCACACTATCATTATTCTAACATCTTAATATCTAAGAGGGTTAGATTTAAGTTTGGAAGATGCATCCAACTGTGTGGGTACATTTTGGTGAGGGCCTGTTTCTTTACAGAATGACAGTGCCCCAGTCCACAGAGGTGTGGTTGTAGTGTATGGAAGAACTTCAGAGCCCTGATCTCAAGCCAGTTAAACACTGCAGCACGAACAGCAACAGAGAATGACCTTACAACTATCACACTGGATGAAGTCCCACGTGCAGCTCTTGTACAACGGACATCGGTCCTAATATTTGTATCCATGAAGAGAATCCAATGTCACACAAAAGCTCACGTATTGTATT
Source organism: Filicampus tigris (assembly GCF_054856515.1). Lineage (NCBI taxonomy): Eukaryota > Metazoa > Chordata > Actinopteri > Syngnathiformes > Syngnathidae > Filicampus > Filicampus tigris. The sequence goes on along the minus strand of NC_141228.1, from coordinate 9,138,716 downwards.
TATTTAGCCCCTCATAAAACTTTTACCCAAATGGAAGTGAGGTTTGTGTGCATTCACAAAATGTCCAGCAAATTGTTAAATTGAGCAAATAAAACCTCAGATTACATCTATAGACTAGATTTATCAAGAGGAAAGATGGATTTGGAATGCAAACAGCGGCATATGGTAAGCATTTAGAGATTAGGCTCACTTATGCATTACAGGTGTGTGGAAGTAGAGAGAGGCGAGTATATGTACACAAATCTAATGAGCCCAGATTTGAATCTGAAGATACAGTCTATGAAGTCTTCATGTGTAAAATTCGATCTTATCCCCATTAAAATCTTTTGAAGCAATCAACCAGAATGCTGTATAGGACATTCTGACTAAATAAAACCAGCAGTTAGGGCGATGAACAGTGATATGGTCTAGTTTAGAGAAACTAAAGAAACTCTGAAAACGAGTCCCAGTTATTATTGTAATAGGAAAAAGGACGACTAAATGAGACCAGCTTTTTTGTTTGATTCATTTTTGCTGGTTTTACTCCTTTTTTTTTTTTGTCTGAACATCTTTAACACAGTGTCCTATAGAGTGGAGAACAGCGTGAATCATGCATCCGTTCCAAGCTTTGCTGCACTTTGAGCAAAGGGGAAGCATGTGTCACCAGCATTTGCTGAGGCAGAATGAAAACAAATCTGAAAAATTTTCTTGTTTCTATACAACAAATGAAATACTTCAAGTAATATCTTTCAATGCCAACCTGATTTTCAATACAGTTTTCTGTTAGCCTCATTCATTGCACATGAGGCACACGAGCACAATTCTTTCTAAACCTGACATACTAACCTGGATGCATTCATTTCTAATAATGTGATGAAACCCACTTCTTACAATGCGGATAGTTGTGATTATGTCTGTATCAATTCATACTGAATTATTAATTACACACAGTGGAAAATTAGCATTGCTAGACCTTGAACGGATGAATACATGAGGAACATTCTAATGAGAGCCATTATGATGGAGGAAAGGTGGGTGTTTACAAAACATAATTGAATGGAGGTTGAGGAGTGGCGCGGAGAGGACCCTTGTGATGAAAAGAAGATTGCAAAGCATGATGGGAATGAAGTGTGGGAACACTAACTCAGAAGGGAAACTTAAAAATAATGGACTCTTGTGGTGCATCTCCAGCTGTGGTTTGTCTTGTCAGTCTGGCGGGACTTAACATCTCTCGACATTTCAGCATCTTGTTCCCAGCAAGGATTTATGTCTCTCGACTTTGTAAGCCCAAATAGAACTTTATCTATGATTCAAGATAATTAAATTTTCCATTTAAGGAGAGATGCTTATTGGATGACGCTGGTGATGCATTTATTTGAGTGCAGGCCACTAACTGAGGTACAGTATGTTGAACTATCTACAGTATCATCTCCAGCAATAGTGTGAACTCATGATATTGGTCAACGCGTGTTTACAAAATTTTTAAATCAGAGATGCAAGTAAATGTTTGTAGATGATTTTATTTTTACGCTGATTCCCAATCTGCACTCATTTTTCCTTTAGCACATCAGGTTTTCATAATGATAATACTACTAATAATACTAATAATACTACTACTGCTACTACTACCAATAATAATAATAATAATAATAATAATAACATATAATGTCATTGTTTTATTATTTTAATTTGTTTCACAATATGATTTAAGGGTCAGGTTCAGCAACTGGTGGAATTTTGAATTTGAATTTTGAAATGTCATGGCTATAAAAACAGTAAAGTCCATATTGTGCAATTGTTTATAGGTCAAATTTAAAAACAAAAAATGAAAATATCTCAAAAACCTGATCATTTTTTAAATCAGCATCAAAAATGCATTTAATACATTTACATGTAATACATTTAGCTGTTTACCAGTGTTATTGACCAATTTATGAACAATTGAAGAAATATCTGAAGTAGACCTTGAAAAGGTATTACCAAACATAAATTAATTTGCAGCACCTACTGCATATTTTAAAGAAGGGAGGACTTCAGTGGAAAGATGCTATGCAAAATTGTGGACTCATAGGTCAGCGGAGTGCCTTTTTACAGAATTTTACCTCGGGCCCTAGGGAAGTCAGCAACAGCTCTACTTGGCACCAACATCCACTCAGCCAGTGGAAGTCTGGGAAATATACACAGGCTGTCTGTCTGCTTGCTTCATGAGGTTCCTCACAAGTGACAGCTTTCCGTTCGGCAATCTGCAGCTGATTTGAATGGGATTGTTGTTGTGCCTATGTGTGTGTGTGTGTTTGTGTGCCCAGCAGACTGAATTAGCAAAATCTTTTCAGATTCTTGGCTCCATCTGGCAGGAAAGAGCGACTTTCATTGCCAAAAATAACACAAGTTAGCTGGACAGAGAGGGGCGCGTCATCACAGATAAATTCATGAATTATAAATCATTTGTCCCCTTCAATTATGTCCGTCAAATGTCGAGTTTAGTCATTTTAATGTGTTCGAAAGTAAACAGGCTCGCAGATCGTTCACACAACAATTTGTTCAACTATGGACGTTTCCATACAGCAGACCAGAGAATTCATCAAGGATACAATTTGACTTGGCTTGGCATTTGGCTGATTTACGAAACCCTATTACATTAATCCAAGTTTAGTTTTCATGAAATATGCATGCAAATTAGGACAGGTACTAGCCAAAGCAGACACGAATGTTACACAGCACCCTAAAGATAAACCGCCACTAGAATAAAAGCAGCCACATCTGAGCAGAGCTGGTTAAAAATAGACAGGTTTGCATGTCCAATTTTGTATCTTGGGCATGCTACAGCTTTCAAAAATCATACCATTGACCATCAGAAAAATGGACAACTACAGACTACTGTTTAACTTTTCTATTAGCTAAATGTAGCTTTGTGCAAATTCCACCAGGCCACTTTAACAATTTACTCGTATAAATTAAAACGCAGCGTAAAATATATCGTCACTGTCATGTGAAAAACACTTATCTCCATTTTATTTTCATTTTCTTATTTTTACATGAATGGTGTTTCCGCATCACAAGCATCGCATTAATGTGAAAATTAAAAATGTTTACAAAATTGGAGATAAGTGTTTTTCACAGGACAGTGACGATATGCTAAGTCACATTCATGAATGAACTGAAACAAATTGAGGAAAAACACCTGCAGATGGATAATGCATATTTTTATTGGCGTGCCGATGGACTCACTGTGGTTTTCGCTGAATAGTGGAAGCATACAATAGTTAGGTTTCCTTCCATCCATGTAGTTTTCTTTTCTTTGTGAGAAAGTTTGCAAGGCATTTGTCTGAGGAAGTTTTATCTAACTCCGTTTTGTCCGAGACCATTTCATTTGATGGCCAAAGGTGTAATTCAATAGACTTGATAACAATTTTCCTGACATCTGAAGATTTGTAAGCTTTTGTCTGCTAGCTGTAATTTCATAAACTTGGCAGAACATGGGAATGTTTTTTTTTTTTAATCTCTTAAGTGAAACCTGACCCTCTCAACTGAGGGTACATAACAAGATGCAGGATGGCAGTTAATATTTTTGTTTTTTTCGAGGGAAATATTTTTGTGTGGTTCTGAATTGTTTCAATGGTGAACTAGTAAATCTCTGAGATTCAAAGCAAAAGTCAAACTAAAAGGGAGATAGATGTTCACCATCGAATCTGACCCATAAAACGCTATTGTGTGGCTAACAGTTGGCAGTTGATAAAGGCAACAATGCAGACTGAAAGATCATGGATGACTTTGTTGTCTTAGGGGACACACATATGCGTACAAGACCATGGGCTCAGGACTATTTGGTAGGACAGGCTCCAGATTAGCTGTCTGAACCACTTTGTCAGCATGACTCATCTTTTCAACTGCTGAATGTTTTGGCTCGTCACTCGACAGGACTAACTACACACACCTTAACCATTTCTCTAGGTGGCATAGAAAGCCATGATCAAGGCTCATGTGACCAAGATAGATGACACATTTAACAGCTAGTACGGGGATAAAAATCAAGTCTGATTCAAAGAGATCAAGGGAGAGTTCAAAACCTTTCAACTTTTATTAGGAACAAGGAGCAAATCAAGATGGACCACTCTGTTGTTCAAGGGCTACATGCACTTTGAGGTAGTAATGTGAGGTGTGCAAAGTAGTTTGCTCGGGCCACTACCATAAAAAGGTGAAGGTGGAGGAATAACTTGATGGCAATACAAATTGCAGCAACCAGTTGATCTCAGGAGTTGATGACAAGTTTGTACGTGTGGGCAAGGGTGGAGACAAGGGATGGTTTAATAAACCGTCCTTGGGCTATATGCTTAAGGGAGAAGTCAACACCCAAATGTCCTTTACAATAATATGTTCTATGCGCCTTCACTAGTCTAAACATGGCATTCTGATGTTGCATTTTGTGGAATATAAGTCGGGGGCGGCCATTTTGTCACTTCTGTCGACTGAAAATGACATCACAGTTGCTCGGGTCTCAGCTAACGACCAATCACGGCTCTCATGTTTTCAGAAGCTGAGCCGTGATTGGTCGTTTCATGAGCCCCGAGTAACTGTGATGTCATTTTCAGTCTACAACAAGTGGTAAAATGGCCGTCCCCTGAGATGGACAAAAACGGGTGGATTCTAATGCTTAACTGATATTCCACGAACGCAATACTAATCAGAATGCCGTTTTTAGACAAGTGGGACTGCATAGAACATTTTCTTGTAAAGAACATTTTAGGGTTGACGTCCAATTTAGGCATGGTTGAGCACATTCACGCAAACAGGACATAGGGACCTTGGTTAAAGCATTGTTACTCCCATTTTAGCCTACTATAGTTTTTCCTTGACGAACAAGTTGAAAAAAACAAATGTTTACGTAAAACAGTACACATGTTTCATGGCCTCTTGGAGAAAAATCATAAAAACAGACAAGCACAGCTTGATGTTGTCAAACTAAAAATACAATCAAGTGGACTTATGCACATGACCGCTATAGGCTGGCCTCAATTACTTACAATTGCATTTGACACAAAGGGCCATTATTATTGCACTAATGATGTCCCACCGCTGATACCATGTCAAAAGCTGTCAAAATCCCAAGTACAGCTTTGGTAAACATCTGTAAAACTGGCCAGTGTGAAAGAGGTTGCTGTGTGCAACATAACCCAAAATAATGTGAACATCCTCCCTAAATATCTGTGCTCTAAAAGACTCTCCTTGTCCTCCTTGAATGCATACACTTTAAAATACTTAAACGCACAGTGCACTTCTCTGATCTTGTCTCTCTTTCTCATGCTTCACTTCAGTCAGGATTTCTGGATGAGCCTCCCTGACTGCTCAGAGACGTCCCTTTCTCCCTTCCACTCTTTTCATCTCTGTTTTTTGCCATGGAGAGGTTTCTGACAGCCAGTAAAAGAGTTGCTTGGTTCCCCCAAAATGGGGTTTATTCTGTATGAGTGGTTTGTTTTCCATCCTTTTTCAGTTATTTGCCCCAGATTTAGGCCTTTGTTTATATCATCCCTAGAAGGGGAGAAGAAAAGATTTAATAGAATTCATTACTAGTGGACAACCCAAATGTTTATAGCGTGCACAAAAGCAGGATCTTGAAGGCAATAAAATCCTATACATTTAGTGTTTGGGAGTATTAATGGCTAGAGTCAACTTAATATGGTCATTCAATTAGAACAGTTCACTTTCCCCAGTGCAGTATTTGGTGGTTCGCATTTGCAGCAACTAGTAAAGAAGTGTTGAGCATAGATGCAGTAGTTTTAGCCTGCTAGGTGATTACAGCGAAAAGGCAAATATTCCCTTCTCACATAAAAAAAAGAAAACAGCAGGCTTTTCAATACTTTGATTTCATGCATTTGCAAACAACTTTGAATCAAGTGATACAACAGAAGCACCACGCGGTAAGTAAGAACAAAGTTGCATGAAACTGACGATCCTCTCCTTAAAAACTGAAATCCTAAATGTCCTGTGAATTCAAGTGCAACCTTTCATTTGGCTCGTGAATATTTTTTAGCAGAAAGCCTCAGAAGACTCTCAGAGGTTTTGTTTATTGTTTTTGTTACCAATGTGTTTGTCATTTGGCACCCATCTTGGACCTGAGCTCTCACTATATCGCTTTTCTTACAGCAGTCCACTTGTTTTGTTCAAGAGAACACAGTGGGCCTTTTGAGTCAAGTTATTTTTTGAGGGTCCATTGAGAAGAAAGCTCAGTAGTGTTGTGGAGAAAAACAAGGTGGGGTAAATACAGGGCATTAGCACCCGCGGGTAACTTTCAGCTGCGATGAGTAGATTTGCCACTCCGACTAACCCCTTTGGCTTGCTGAAGTTCTATATATTGTGGCCATAGTGAGTCATAAAAATGACCAAGAGGCACTGTTGCTTCAGTGAGGACCGGCTTTACTTCAATGAGCAATAGCCAACATGTGCCAATAAAGTGAAAGGAGCACTCTCCCGCTCAAATCAAAACATCAGGAAACGGACTAAAGAAGATCACACTTCTAAACTTTGAGAAATAACATTGCTCAATGCGTGACTCCTTCTCTCAAACCTTTCCAGAGGGCTCAGAGAACGGGGAAGTAAAGTGCTTTTGTTCAGACCAAGCGAGAGCCACAATAGCATCCCTGTGTGTCGCAGGGACACTCAACAGACAGAAGAGACTTTTTACCTAGTTGAAAACTAGACAACACACTTGTCACTGATAAAGTGATTGTTGACAACAAAACTAAGCAGCTTGCCACTTCAGCTATTACAAAAGAACCTCTTTCAGATACAACAACTCTTTGAAGTATGGAATTACTTGCAAGGGTGTCACAGGAAAGCTTTTGGAAAACCTGGGGGAAAGTGAAATTCATCTCTATTGCTGTGAACGAATCAACAAATTGGGAGGCATGTGTAATGCGAAAGAGAAAAGGCCTAAAATTTGGAAGTACTTACAGAAACCTAAACAGGCTAAGGAGTACAGATTTTAAGAGGCTGAAAGGAGAAACACTGAAAGAGGCTTAATAAAGAAACACGTTTTGGTTTTAAAGGAGAACAACCTTACGCAGAACCTTATTAGAACTGAATATTTAATAATTACCTGTAGTGTAATTACAGGGGACTGAAAGTTTAGTCGGACTCACCGACGGACAGCCGGGTACTATTTTTTTACCCCCTGAAACAAAGGCGAATGACGGAGGACGCAAGGGTACCTACCCACACTGCAGATGGATGACAAATAACAGACGCTCAATTTTTAGTAAAATGCCCAGCTCTGATTTTCAAATGACAACGCTGACAGGTTCCTGATTATATAATGCATAGTGCAATTAACCCTTCCGTGAGAATCAGTGGGCAGCAACCGTGCTTGTGATCAACTCCAGAATTTATGTCAATATTTTGGTCGATGAGGTCGGCAAGAAATAAATAACCTTACATTTTCGTTGAGGGAGGAAATCTCACACAAACCCGCAGGGCAGAGTAAAAGTGTCAATCAGTTCATCGGAACTGGCGGTTTTAAAACAGCTTTGATTGAGGTTTGAATTAAAAACATTTTTGCACTTTATATTCTGACGACATGAGCACCAAAGTAGAACGATTTGTTCGTTTTATGCAATTGCGGTGACGGAGGTGAAGTTCATCTGACCCATGCAGCATAAAGGCTACTTTTATCTTTTATTACTACAGACACATAAAGATAACAAATTCATCCACAAAGTCTAAAATAGAGTGCTTGGAATGAAAGATTTAAGGTGTTTTTACACTCCCTGGTAAACTCAAGAGTCAAATGTCTCTTTCAGTAATCTCTCTCAACCGGTTTAAATGGCCTCTTTTTATTGCTTCTATGAATTGTTTCCAGGGTGATTCAGTCGAAGATGTTCATACATAAAAACATCCTCTTTATTCCTGGGCCATTCTCTACATGGTTCAAGGGGCACTTACTGACTTCTCGGTCTTATGCTAAAAGGAGATGCTGCTGATTCGATTATGGAGCAGTGAAAATGTACGGTTGAAAAAAAAAAAGACTCACTTTACAACAAAAACGAACACAGCATTTGGGAGAAAAACATGAAAGCAAACTATTCCTCCAGATCTAATTCACTGCAGTGTCCCCAAACAATTTCTTTCAACTTTGGATGCACTCGTGTTGAGTTGTACATTTTTTGGTTTAGTTCAAAATAAAAAGTAGCATTAGTAAATGTTACCTCAAAGAACAAAACACATTTCTAGAGTTTTAATTTCCAAATTGTTTGTTAGACTTCTAGTCATTAATATATGGGAGACCAGAGTTTTTCTGGAAACGCAAATACTTTGGTAGAATAGCTTAAAATCAACATCCATTCATCAATCCGTTTTCTACCGCTTGACCTATTCATTGTTCCAGGAACAGGAGCCTTTGCCAGGTAAAAGGTTGCCAGTCAATCACAGGGCACATGCAAGCACACATCTATTCACGCTCACATTCACAACTATGGACAATTTTGAGTCTTGGATTAACCCATGTTTTGGGGATGTGGGAGGAAAGTGGAATACCCGTGCAAGTGCAGGGAGAACCTACAAATTCCACATAGAAGAGCTAAACCAAGATGGTCAAATCCATTTGATATTGGATGGAGTATCAATATACACACCGGAATAAACTGTTACACATAATACACAGTTGATTATTAAAATTAAATAACCTCTTGTTTCCAGAACTCAAATTTCAATATGTAGTCAATTTTGTCTTTGAAATACAATGCTTTTATCATCTTGGGAAAGGTTGATAAAACTAAATTCATTCATTCAGTTTAATGTAATTTTAATTCTGTTCAACTAATCTTGCAGGTTACAAAACAATAAAATAAAATAATTATGAGGTTGGTCAAAAGGCTCCATCATTGTGCAGTAAAATTGCATTTCAGTTTTTTAAGAAAATGGTGTACACTCAGAAAAAAAGCTGGTCTTGTCAACCAGTTTCACATACCATAAGTTATGCTAAACACAAAAATGAATGTATATTTGACGCATTGCTGTGATCAATTTAGCATTAGGCCTACTGAGTATGAAACATTGACTTCAAGTAACAAAATATAGTTGTAGACAAGTAGCTCATGTGAAAATTGTAAATGAAATTTTCTAGTACTCAATGAGCCCTGCGATTGGCTGGCAACCAATTCAGGGTGTCAACCGCCTACTGCCCGAAGACTGCTGGGATAGGCTCCAGCACTCCCAACGACCCGTGTGAGGAGAAGCGGTATGGATAATGGACGAATGGATGGATAGTTCTCAATGAGTGGGTCATTATAGTGTCTAACGGTATTTTATTACAAAAGTGATTAAGTAACCAAATGGGCATACTTTTATGCATAAATTTTTGCATATTTTTCCTTTCAATTAACAGACACACCTGATCTGAAGTCAGCGTTCCGCGCAGGTCAATAGACACTGTTAGAAGTTCAAAGGTGAAAGGTCTGAGCCTTGTCCAATAAAATCTGGCTTGACTTCCTGAGAGGAAGCTTTGACCTGACCTAAAGTTCTTTGTGAGCTTGGCAGGCACTCAGGAGTACTCTCCACATAGATCTTATTCAGCCATCAGACTACTGTCTCCTAGCTGTATTTACGCCGGTGTAATTACTAAAACCAGATGACAAGTCATTGACAGAGGGTAGAAAGATGGGCTGCGCCCTTGAGTTTGGACTGCACTTGTATGGACTGGTTTTCACAAATTTACAATGCGGTAATGAAAAAGTGCAGAGTCGCTCAAATAGATTCTTCACTCAAGGATAGAGATATTGCATTAGTATTACATCCTCGCAATTTAACAACATGGAAAATTTGACTGTTGAAGCAATCTTAGACTGCCACTTTCTCTGAAAAGTAATAAAATATTAGATCAAAAGGTGGCCATTACACGTACAGGAAGCTAAAAAAATATAGAGTCTGGCTCACAAGATGAAATTCTTCCACACCAAACTCAACCAACCATGCATTTATTCACATTCATGGACCTTTGGTGCAGTGGAGCACATGCAGAAAAATGCAGTTTTGATTGGCACAACCAGGGTCATATGAATTTAACGCAACATTTTTAGTGGTATACAATCATACTGAATAGTGCACGTAACTGCAATCTGGACTTATCTTGACTTAACAGTGCCCCAACTTTCAAGTTTTTGGACTTACGTGCCTTAGTTTGGTCAATATTTTGCTTTTTGTGCAAGCCAAAATTTGAGTTACGAGCGAGCTTCAGATACACTTCCGCTTGAGCGAAGTAAATGTAAAATAAAAGGACAGCCACAGTCAAAGATGCACTTTCTTGAACGGGTAAACTAGTCCAACACACCAATACAAAATGAAAACACTCACAAGGGGCATGAAGCAGACACTCACTATGAACTAGCCGGGTGGTAAAGGGCCAACCAGGCCTACTCGGTTTGCACTCATAAAGCCATAGGTGCCATATGTTTCTGTTATGCTGACAGTAATGCAAGGCCTACTGTGCAATCTCTGCTATGAGGTGGGCAAAGTGAATTATAGCCACACGTGGCCATCATACAGTCAGTTTTGACTTAGATAGCCAACTGTAATCCATCCATTTCATTGCAGGAACTAGCCCATAAAGCCGTCATTATCCCGTCACTTCAGTATTATTTCAGCTGCTAAGGCCATCCGCAGGAGAGCGGAGAAGACAGTTCAAAAAACAACAGAGGAGCGCATCAAAAATTGTGAAGCTCTGTGCCAAAAGACAGTACACCTCTGCATAACTTTCACTTCCCAGGTCACAGACGCTGACTTTCACCAGTCGCTCGATTGTTAAATATTTTATTCCTGCTACTTTACTTGGCATTCATTTGGCTACGAAGCAGCATCACAGATGCAAATAACGACAATTAATATAATGCATTGAAGTATAGTTAACAAGAATAATTTTACAATAGTACACCTTGACAAAGTGAAATGTTAATATACCATTTTAAATGGAAAGTTCCGTTGAGCATCACAGACTGTATTTATTATTCTATCTCTTATGTTGAAGAAAGAAAACAACATTGTAAGGAAAATATATTTACAGTATTTCCAAAGATGATTGAGGAAATATGAGAAAGCTTCTTTTGACTCTATTTGCACTCAATCAAATCAAAAACATTTACCGGTGGCCTTTTAATTTCCTGCTTGGTTTAGGAAAAAGCTAAAAGTTTAGACATCACTTTGTTTTATTCTTGTTATGGATCGAGGAATTCATCAGGCTGTTAGTTTATTAGTTCTGCTTCCAGAGGCAGACTTCATAATGCAGAATGTTGTCTATTGGAGTGATAGATAATTTATTTTATGATGAAATATTATCTTCTGGCAATCTTGCATTTCTGTCATGACATCAGCAAAGAAGAGGACGGGATTCATTATGTCGAGTTCGCTAGTGAAATGACATGTCGTCATTCACACTGTGCACGCTTGTGCGTATTGACCCGCCATTGTGTAGGATTTTATCTCATCCCTCAAGCAATGTGCATAAAGGCAGTGCTTGACACCTGGAAGGGAGTATGAGATGTGATGACTATCTTTACTATTACATTCGTACTTACAGGCTACAACAATAAATACACCTGTAAAACCCAGTGAGGTCAAATAAAGTAACTGTATAACAAAAGACCAGCACAATATTAGCGCCTGGATCTTTCATAATGCACTGACATAATACAATGGGCTGGATATTCATAGACAGCGCAGCTTTTTCCACCATTTCAAGGACTATCGCTAGGACTAGCGAATGAGAGGAGCCACTTAGATTGGCAGTGAAACAAGTCGGCTGTTCACGCCCACAACAGCACAAAACTCTGTGTTTTTAATGTGCCATGCTACACCGGCTTGCACGAGTCTATGAAAATACCTAAACTTAGTCTAACCCGCCCGTGCATAGATTTACACCGCGGCTCGCACCAGATTTGCAACGGGCACAAAAATATAACCTTCAAAGGAACCTTCCCAAATCAGTGTTTCTATGGGTTTAATCATTCACTTTAACTCAATATGACATTATGAATGACACCAGAGTAGTACTAATTAAACGTGTAATACTTTTTTTACTTGAGGATAGTTAACACTGTCATCGTACTACCCTAATGATAACAAACATCTTGTATCAATTATTGATCACTATTTAAATTCCGTTGCTGTCAATCTTTTTTTATTCCTTTTATTGAGAGATGGACCGTCATTATAACAGAGTTTCTTCTTCAGCATACAAAGTAAGGCCCATATTCTATGAATGAAAACAGCCTGTAGAGCTGTTGACCTGCTAAAGTGCTTGTGGCCGCAATAAACCAGAAAGAAGGGGGATCATTGATTTTCTGTAAAAATCATAACTAAACCAAAAAAAATAAATAAAATTGACGTCAAGGGACATTTGTAAAAATGTATTTTTCAGCAATGTAATGACCCATGAACACTTTCAAAGATGGGACAAGTATCTCAGTAAAATAAAGCATTAAAAGCCAATGTGTTATTTGCATCAGTGTGGCCAGATGTCCCCAAAAATATCTGATGCAGTATTTTGTTAAAAATACTATTGAATTCATCCATTATTATTTCCAAAATCAATCATACCATTCCATGGCTCTAAAACCAACACTTTTGTCACATTTCACACATTTCTAAGTTGTGGCGCAGGTGGCGTAACTCCATTTTGGGTGGATTAGATCAAAGCACAGGCAGACAGATTCTGCTCATCACTAATATGTGTGGTGGATGTCATCATACTTCATTCATAAATATAACAACAGCGTGCATCAAACCCTCTGAATCACTATACAAAGCAATTCATTGAATGTATTATTTTTATCATCGGTGTGTGTGCATGTGTGTGTGCGGGTGGGGGTGTGTGTGGGGGTGCGTGTGTGTGTGTGGGGGGGGGGGGGTGCGGGTGTGTGTGTGTGTGTGTGTGTGTGGAGGTGGGGGTGCAGAGCGGTCTCCAAGTGCCCACTTCACAGCGGCCAACTTTACATCATCCGCAAGTGGAGATCTTCTCGCAGCTCCTTACAAATGTAGTTTGCACGCGCCAATCTCCTGCAGGGACTCCAGCGAGTTATGCTTCCGCCACGTAGACCACACGACTCTTCTGCGCTGCATTTAAAGGGAATGACAGGAGTTGCTTCGATTGACTGGGTATCAAGTTGGCTGTATTCACTCCCACAACGGCGCTAATGCCCATTTCTACCAGTGCTCGTCTATGAAAATACCAAAAGAGAGAAAACTCCACCCAGTTAGTGTGCTTTGCACTAGACTTGAACAAGGATAGGGCCCAATATCTGTTTCTGCCATTCATACACAAACGTATTAGGATCACAAAGCTTCTGTCAGTTATAAATGTAAATTTACCTCTGGACCCAAACCAAAACCACTCCAGATAAATGGCTGATAATCCCCAAATATTTATAGTGGGTTGATGCTGACTTTCCACAAGGACTAAACTTGAGCTACACATGACATTTATAGACTTTGTAAACAATAAAGAAGAATAAAACACATTTTAAAATAACTCCATAGCTCCCGCTGGCCCCATAAAATGGTATGCGGGCCGGATTCAGTCCGCACGCCTTTTGTCTGACGTCTCACGGCTCTTTTTTTAATTACATGTTCAAGCAGTGATGCTTCTACAGAAAGTCAGACTGAATTTGCGGCAGTTTTTTAAAATGTTTCCAGAAAATCTATGTTAACAGATGTTGTTTTGCACTGAAAGTTGAAGAAGGATGTAGCGCTCGAAAAAGAAGATCAAAACTGACAAAACAAATTCTATTAAACAGTGATTTTATTTGTATATAAAGGGGAAATGTATGTATAATTTGCAATATAAAAACAGCCAAATTATTACAATTAGATGAGAACAAGGGCTGCGATGACTTTATCATGAAGTAACCTAAATTGCATTTAGGCTGAAAACTCAAGCATGATGTAGGCGTGGTGTATTTACCTACAGTTCTAAAACAATAACATTTAACCATGTTCACTCTGCTGCTATCGAAAATACTTCCTTATACACAAGCTAATATTTCATTTGAATCACCGTGACAGTTAGATTATAGTTTATAACACAAATGTTAAACAAGTCATATTGTGGAAAATGGATTTTAGCAGCTCGTATACAAATACTCGGGTCTCCGGGGTGCTTGAGCACTCATCAAGGTGAGTAAATCTCTTCTTATCTGCACACTGTATGTCTTAAAATGTGTCTGTGAGCAAGCTATTCTAAATTTTCACCTCGCTGATAGGCAGCCGTTATTAAGGCCTGTGAATTGTTTGAAATAGTGAAGAAAAAAATATGCATAATATGTCTCCCTTAACAAACTGATATTTTCTCTCTGAATTGGATGAAACAATACTCCCTTACTGGGGTGGCGTCAGGGGGTTGACGAAATGTAAGGACGGAAGCGCTTTAAAAGGACAAGGACGGACAGGGGCGGATGACATTTTTTTTTTTTTTAATAAGGAGGGAGGGATGAGGACGGAAAGGTACCCAGGTCGCTGATGGAGGATGGAGGAGGGACCGGCAAAAAAGGGTAAAGTGCCCAGCTCTGATGGTAACCACACTAACTAACTTAGACGATGACAAACATATGTAATTGAAGCAAAAACAATATACTGTATTTGAAATCACCATGAATGCAAATTGATTTATTCCGACACTCTCTTCCACCACAACATAGTTTATGCTTGCTGGATACGATTTTGCTTAACACATAAATACAAACTGACATTTCATGCTCAGGCCTCACTGTTAATTGCAACAGCTGCAGGCTAATGTTGACTAAAAGTACATTATTAAGCCCTCAGCCCGTGAATGGTTGCACTGTATGAACAGCAGTCTCATATGTCAATCTACAGGGGCAGTTCTACTTAACGACTAAGCCTCATCATTGTTACAGTTGCTACTGTTGGACAGGAGACACACTTACTGCCCCGCTGGCAATGTGTGTGTGTGTGCATGTGTGTGCGTGCGTGTGCATGATACGCACATGGGCACAGTTGCACATCAGCCCTGTTCTAATGCTCATATCAATGGGTTCCACTTTCCACTGAGTGCGTCAGTGTGTTTTGGCAGAGGATCAGATCCTACGCCAACAATAACAGGACCCCAAGTTTCAGAGCCAAGTCACACAGCGCCCCCCTTTAATTCTCCATGATCCACCCTGTCTCCAGACAGGTGATCAGTGTGTGTGTGTGTGTGAGGGGGTGTGTGCGCGTGTGTGCGCGCAATGTCGTACTTGTAATCAGAAGTATTCTTTGGAGCTCTCACTCACAGAGCATTAGAAACAAATTTTCCTATTGGCCGTTCACTCTTTACATTAACCAATGAGGTAAGCCTGTCATAGACCCGCTTCTGGGCACTTCGTCTCTCGGCGGGAGAGTACTGAGGATTGGATATCAAAACAAGGCCATTTTGGTACTGACATCAGTCAATGTGTCAACATGTAGTGGACTGGAAGTGTAGAATTACCTTATAGAGTCTTTGCACTGCAAATCTACATTTAGCTTTTCGTAGTTAAGCGTCACCCATCGTGTGATGTTTCCAAAGGTCTTCACCATTACAGATAAAATGTAAAATGTTGCTATACATAGTGGGGCTCGCCTAAAGTGAGCTGGGACAGGCTCCAGTCCCCCACGACCCTATTAAGTAGGGCTGTAACCATAAACTGAAGTTAATATTATATTTATAATAATACATTTTTTAAATAATATTATTTAGAACAATATTCTATTATATTTATGTCTATTAATATATATGTAATTTATTAATAAGATAAATAAATTGGTCAGACTCGTTTAGACTGTGCATCAAGATGAACATTGTAGGCCGAAAACTGAAAAAAAATTCATTAAAAATTGATGGTGCATACTATACAAGTAAACTCAAAAAAAGTTGCCACATTTTGGCAATGTATGCTGGTACCTTGTGTTTGTGAAAAAGGTGTACTTTAATTCTAATATGCTATATAATGTCTGATGTTACAAATGTATATATATAAAAAAGAGATTAAAGAAATTGTGCCCATTCCATGTAAATGGTTCGGCTTCTGGGTCACAGACCAACGTGTTACATTCCTTCTATGGTACTCACTTATCAACATTAAATGCTGTTTTCCTGTTTATCTGATATATTCCGCCTACTTTCCATAACACGGTCTCCACTTGGTTACGTTTAAACATTTCGCTTTCACAGTTCCAGTTTTTACAAAATGGTAAATTGAGTGAACATACTTAGCACTTTATCTATACCATATGGAGTCGAAAGTGTTTTGCAGAGTCTCCTGTTCACTTATATGACAACGAATCAGACTGTACAACTGTGTGACAACCTATTGCAACCAATTCAGGGTGTACCCTGCCTACTGCTCGAAGACATAACTTTTTGAACTAGTGTATGTTAGGACATTGTTTTAGGTCAATATTCAGTCTGTTCCAGGTTTTCACCCCACATACAGATGCACAAAGGTTTTATATATATACATATATATATATATATATATATATATATATATATATATATATATATATATATATATATATATATATATATATATATATATATATATATGTGTATATATATATATATATATATATATGTATGTGTGTATATATATATATATATATATATATACACACATACATATATATACATATATACATACATATATATATATATATATACAATATGTATGTGTGAGTGTGTGTGTGCGGGGAGTGCGCGTGCGGGTGGGGGTGGGGGTGTGTGTGCGTGCGTGCATGTTTGTATTTATATATTAGCGCTGTCAAGCGATCCAAACTTTTTAACAAATTAGTCTCACGATTTTCCAAAACTTGCAACAAATATTTACTTCAGTAAAATCTTGGAATGTATGTAAACTCATTCAACAGAAAGTATATTTAGCTTCAAATGTTCTCCTAATATCTTTCTTTTATCTTTGAGTGCAATTCTTCTCCTGTAAAATACAACTGTTGAGCAATATGATCAAAACTGTCTCAGCGTTACAGGCTGCTTTCTTTTATTCTACTCATAGACACAATTCTGAAAACGTCTCGCTTACAGGTTTAGTTCTGTTCACGAGCAACACACGCCAGCAGCGTTGATTGGTGAGGCCCCATGGAGGGAACTTGAGCAGGGTGTTTTGCTCTGAGATGAAACGCCAAAGACGTACAACTAATACAGTACTTCAATTTAGCTTGGCAAAGTATGCAAATTACTTAAAATTTCTCCAACAAGCCCAAAGCCCATGTCTGTCCACCATCTTTTCGCCAGTGACTCTTCTCTAAGTTTGGTTTCACATGTGAGCAGAGGTTTCGGCCACCACAGGAATGAAAAAAAAACTGTTAACTGAGTAATTGTTTTAATTCGACAAATAATTCAAATTAATCTATTACAATTGAACAAATTGTAATTATTTGTAGTAGGCAGTGCTTGAAATAGAGGTTTTTAGTCTATAAAAAAATACCATACTTTTATTTTCCGAAGTTCTCCTTCTCCACATTGACCGTTGACAGCTTTGCTGACTTTCCCCCAACCATTGGCAAGAAAGTGAATAAATACATTTCCTAAAATATTAAATTATTCCCTAAATGGTGTCAGAAAAATTAACCTTTCTCTGTACTGTTAAAATGATCATTCAGCGTTCACTATTAATATTATGTGAAGCAGAATTGCAGTTCGCCTGTCAGAGGATGTGTTACATTACCTGAAAGTACTTTCTTGTTTTAAAATTTTTCCAGATGTGTAAGAGAAGCTGAGCCGCATGGGGGCTTTGGCTAAAGCTCATAATGTTCTCTCCCAAACCCTGAATCTTTTTGTTTTTAAAATAGCTTCAACTTAGTGTCATTTCCCATGAGTCTCTCTGACTGGAATGGCAAACACAGAGCAACAGTTACAAAACATAGCGTGGATACTCTATGAATTATAATAACCATTTGAAATGGTTTGGGAAAGCGCAGTCTCAGCAGGCCTAACAGCCAAACAATCAATCACAGCACAGCAAGATGAAAAAGACGGCAGGAAAATGATGAGAATCATGATGATGACGAGGAGGTGGGTTAGAGAGGAATAAGCAAGGGGATTTCTGTATTTCAGGGGGTGAGAAAGCAAAGGACAAAACACATGAATGAAAGCTCCTATTCTTCTTGTAAGGGTGCAAAGTAGCATATACTGTAGTGCACATACAGTATATTTCCCTTTCGGGGTATATAGTTGCCTTCCTAAACATTCTCCAAATTCTATATGATATGTTGAGAGCACTGTCAGTAAAAGATGTAATGGTACAAATATACAGTATTTACTAATAGACATCTTACTGTAGTCAATCTAGGAATAGGTATAGGGATAGACCATTTGGTTCTCTGGTGTTTAATTATTCATTTTACTGAGACATATTAGGCAATTGTATTCTCACAGAGTCACTGATGGTGTAGTGGCATACATGCCTGAGTTGTGTGTGGGCAGTGTGGGATCGGTTCCCGCTCAGTGACGGTGTCTATGTGTGTACCCTGTGACTGGCTGGCGACCAGTTCGGGGTGCAGTCTGCCTTTTGCCCATAATCAGCTGGGATAGGCTCCAGCACCTCACCGCGACCCTGTACAGGATAAGCGGTTTGGAAGATGATGACATGATATTCTCACAGGGAACAGATTTTGGTTCTCGCATGCCTCCGTGGCATCTTGAGAGCGTGCGAAGCCATAGCTATTCAATTTGATTTCCTTTGCAAGGACTGGTCAGGTGCCCCAATACATTTAAATGCAATTAATTCAATATACAGTATATTGTGCTTAGAAAAAAATAACAACTCACTGTAGTGCGTTATACGGCCTTGTGTTTGTGACACCTTAACAACTTTTTGCTCTGATTGCTACTGGCAAGAATAGTGTCCGCCTGTATGGTGCAATGTAGCTGCAAATACTGTATCACTATACATGCTCTTTCTGACAGCCTTGACAACAAACAGAGGCATGTTTATTTTCTTTTTCATCCTATTTCCATCTCAATATTAACATCAAAATGTATTACCTTATAGTTTAGTGAGTATTACCATACTTGAACTGGTTTGACTCCAAAGGATAATTTAATACAGATTAGCGTTAATACAGTTATTTTCAGGTGCGCCAAGTCAAGTCATGGGAGAAACATCTCCAGGCTATCTTTTTCTTGAGACTTTTATTGTTGGTGACATATTGGATTATTTCAACATTTATCAAACTAAAACCATGGGGAGGGAAAAAAGTGCTTTGGGTGGAGCACCTGGTTGATCGGGAAAATGACTAATACTGCACATTGCCTTAAAGCTGAAGTCAACCCAAGCATATTTTTTTCAAGAATATGTTCCCAGCAGGCCCACTAGTTGAAACACAGCATTCTGATTAATTTTGCGTTTGTGGAATATAAGTTAAGTAGCAAAATGCACTTGTTTTTAGCCATCTCCGGGGGTGGCCATTTTGTCTTCTGTCAACTGAAAATGACATCACAACTGCTTACAACAACCAATCACAGCTGACCTGTTCTCTGAATCTGAGCCGTGATTGGTCGTTGTGAGTAATTGTCATGTCATTTTCAGTCAACAGAAGATAAAATGGCCGCCCCCGGAGATGGCTAAAAACGAGTGGATTAACACTTATTCCCCAAAGCAATATTTATCAGAATGCCCTGTTTCAACAAGTGGGCTTTCATAAAACATATTCTTGAAAAAAATATGTTTGCGTTGACTTTCGCTTTAAGTACAATAGTTGAAAAACTTCTCGTGCAACAGTATGGGGGAAACCTTTGATATTGAGTGTCCAGTTATAAATCTGCATGGTATGTAAATTTGGAAGTTTAATTTCTTCTGAAATTGTCCAGTGAAAGATATTGTATAATGCATAACTCAATACTGTAATGTTTTTCAGGTCACGGGTGAGATGGAGCCTATCCCAGCTGAATTTGAGCAAGAGGCAGGCTACACATCGCAATATAGTGCACCTGTGGACACTCACTTGTTCCAAAATAATAATTAACCCTCCTGCTGTCCTCGGGTCAAAATGACCCGCCACTGTGTTGGAAAAAAAATGAAAATCCCACATTCACACATATTGTGGTGAAGGATGATTTTTTTCTTCAAGCAATATGAAATTTGGTGTTTAAAATTCTATCAAACTGCTTATATTTGTGGTTTAGTCATTTTGACCCAGAGGCCACAGGGTGTATACAGAAAATGAGGACAACAGGAGGGTTGAATCATCATCCATTGGAATTTAAACCTGAATTTGTCAATCAACCCATGAGTCCTGCAATGTATCAATCATCAAACTGACGAGGCACTGCAGAGTGCAGCCAAGGTGCACAAAAGCTCCCCTCCCTGCATTCTAGTGTGAACTCCTCTCCCATAATGCACTTGGCCTTTATCCAGCCCTCCCCCAGCCTCCCAACTTTATCTTTTTCTCTCACGGGTCACAACAGCAGCATTTATGGACTCTGATCCATCACTCAAAGTTCTTCTGTGCACCGCCGCCCTTGTCTTATTTAGGCTCTCTTCCAACAATTTCAAGTATTTAGCCTGAGTGACAGAGTTTAATCATGTGCCTCTGATAAAATTGACATTGGTGGGAATAAAAAAAAAAAAAAAAACTTTGCCATGAGCAAAGCTGCTAAAAATGATTGAAATGTGTTTATGGGCCTTTGTAAGCTGACGTGGAAGCGTGATAGCATCCACTTCCATGGATACCCAATCAACAATTTTGCCACTGAAAGACTCCTATTCTTCTTACTTGGATGATTTCAGCACTGATAATGCATCAAATAATCGGCAGACATGGATAGTAAGTTTGTGTGTAAGAGTGACACCAAGTGAACATCATAAAAGGCATTACTCCCCTGTCTAGGAATGTGTGCTTGCAGTCGATCGTAGCCAATGATAAGGCACCATCTGTTACCCATGAGTGCAACTTGTGTGCTGTCCACTCACACAAATACACGTCGAGGCCAGTCTTGTCACTTGTTCCAAAGCCTCCCTCCATGCCCTAGATTATGAAAGGGTTTTGGTGTATCAGGCTGCTTGGTTTCCATTCTGTTATTGTAACGTCTTTGGGCGTCACATGTTGCCTTTCTTCCTCTCTTCGGTTTCTTACTGGGATTACATGAAATAAAAAAAGGGGTAAAGGGGTGGCGACAAGTGGAGCCACGTCTCTGCTGATCCACCTCTATGAATTTAGGGCCCCAGCACAGCAATTTGGCTCCGCTCTCTCTGGGTTTAATTAGATTGGATGTGCCAGCAGGGAAGACAGAGAGGGAGACTGACAATAAAAGTTTAAAAATAAATAAGAGATATTATAACAGTTTTCTCCACGCCGTGTACGGTGTCCGCTTGTTGTGTTTGGATGGGGTTGAAAATGTGAGATGCCTGCAATGGGGCACACAGTGAGGATAATGTGACTCCAGTTTAGTAAAATGGCCACAGGATTGTATTTCCACAAAAAGCTTTTACAAAGTGGCATGCCAATCTGTCTGACCTCACTGGAGTTTAATTAAAATGTAAGCGAAATGAATGTCAGTCCAAACAAATGGAAACGTTTTAAGAGGCGCCCCGCAGCCTCCCACCCCCCTGCCCGCCTCTGCCCACGCCTTGCCTTGTAGTCCCGCATGAAAGCCAACAGAGAACTTGTCCTTCATATAATCAAAGGGTTGATTTGCATTGTTCTCTTATCTGATGCTGTTCCACAATGAAAGGCTGTTCTCAAAAAGCTGGAAAAGTCTAGTTGGAAATAACAGCATGCTTAATAGCTGTACTGTATTTTGGCCCGTGTATGGAAACGTAATATGGAGACTAATTAGGCTACTCCTATTCAGTCTGTTTGTTCAATGATGCAACATCTCTTGGTTGTTAGACATGTCAACACATCATCTCACAAGATGAATACGACTATGTCAACAAGTAGTCTACACATGTTTTAATACTTTTGTGTTAGCCAATTGAAAACGTATTTGGTTTGATGAGGAAACCTTTCAAGACCACAAAAATTTCAGTCAGGGTTTTACTTGACCCATATACAGATTGGGGATGGATTTTACGACCCGATACATGTGCACCAGGTCAGTGGTGCTGGGACCAGTGATTTTTTTATTTTATAAGACATCAGACTTGCATTTTGGGATTTTCTAATACATTTGTTAAGCATTGTATCTAT
Organism: Filicampus tigris; assembly: GCF_054856515.1. NCBI lineage: Eukaryota > Metazoa > Chordata > Actinopteri > Syngnathiformes > Syngnathidae > Filicampus > Filicampus tigris. The sequence goes on along the minus strand of NC_141228.1, from coordinate 9,116,573 downwards.
TAGTAGCTATGCTCAAGTACATTCACTTCAGTCAGTAACTGAGTATTTGATGTGAAGTGGTAACACTAATTCAAATAATATTCATTTAGTGAAATTAGCTCTGTTTTAACACTCCTCTGAAAAGCCTTTGCACAATCTGTGGAAAGCAGGCTTCATTTCCCCATTTTACATTTCACCTGGAAGACATTCCAGGATTTCTCTCACTGGATCACATTCCCAGTATCTCTCCCCAAGGTGTTGGCTGCCAACACATGCCAACAAGAGAAGTGAGTGCTTGGCAGAAGAACAACAAGGTCCTGGGTCATGAAGGTTTCAGGGATTGGAAGAGAGGTTTGGAAAAGAGCTGTTATGAATTCTCCTGTGGTCCTAACTGAAAGGTTGTCACAACTAACCTTCAGGTAACTTTCAGGTACATAGCAGGCTGAATCAATAGGGAATGAAGGTTGTTCTGAATGACTATATATATATATATATATATATATATATATATATATATATATATATATATATATATATATATATATATATATATATATATATATGCACAATGCTTCTTTGCCCAAGAAGGACCAATGTTGCTAAAGCCACATTTCAATCCAGCAGTAGAGTGAGGAGGACATTAATTATTTTTTAATAATAATACTGGCTGCCTTTTCTAAGCGTATGACAAGCTCTATTTGAGAATATAATTTTCCTAAGAATTACAAGAAGATAGGAAGCAAGCCCTGTTTTTCCAATTTATCATCCATCCCTACATTTTCTACACTGCTTATTCTCACAAGGGTGAGGACTCCTCGTGATGGGAAAATGAAGCTTCAAGATACTTCATGAACCAGTTATATTTTTTGACCCCTCTACATGGTTGAAGAAATGGCAAGTCACTGTGCTTTCAGCCCTACGTCGAATAGGTAGTGCCATCTAGACGGCTCCATAAACACAACAACTGGTTCATGAAGTATCGTGAAGCTTCATTTTCACATCACTAGTAAGCAATAAGGTGGAGCCATTCCCAGCTGACTTTGAGCAAGAGGCATGGTTACACCCTGAGCTGGTCACCAGACAAGCAAAGGGAACATGTAGCCATTCCACCGATGTCTTCATTTACTGTAATCTGCCTTTACTACGTAGTTGGATACTTGCCACTATTTTTCTGGCATAATAGCATTTAATTGTATGGGTTTTTTTTTTCAATAGATAATAGAAACATTCCGAGGAGTTATGAGTCCCCCTTCCCATCATCTTGAATCATCATCATGAATGTAGTCATGGGGGGACGAATACGGAATTATCTTTGTTGTTGTTGTTTTTTCCATCGCAGCCTCCCCCCGCTCTAATGTGCACATAAAGCTGTCAGGTTCAATTAAGGGTTAACCGGAAGACAGACAGTGCTGAAGTTGGCCAATGTTTGACGGCGTCGTTATGTTTGACTATTGGCCAGGAAAGCCCATGTGACTGCAATCAAACATCCAATGGTGGACTCGCTGTTCTTTGATGCTGGCCAAAAATAAATAGCACTGTGGCAGGCATGCCGTCACACCACTAGGCTTTAGACTCCAAGGTTCTATTTCCTTCAAATGGACATGTTGTATGATAATTAGGTGTGTCAAGCTTTTTTTATTTTTTGGAGGATGTTCCTTTGTTATTTTTCGCAATAGCACACTAATTTCTAAAGAAAGCTATCCAAGATGTCAACTCATATCACAAACTCAGAGCCATGGCCAATCGCAGAATTCAGCAACCACACAACAAGGAAACACGCACTCAAAAAAATATATATATTTTTGCAATGATAAGCAAAAGTGCATATCAGCATTCCAGACTCCGAGCTTTCACATGAGATTGTGGATAGGAGTTATTGGGTGCCATGAAAGCTGAAAATAAGGCAAGCACTATCGTCAGTTTGTTCCCTCTCACCTCCGACAGCAGACAGCTCAGCTGTCCTGTTTCTTCTCTGCTAAGGTGCTAACAAACCGTGAGAGGAGATCCCCCTGACCAAATTTTGGCTTTCACGTGAAACCTGTCATGCATGTGCACACTTTGAGGCCATCTGTGCCGGGAAGCAGCAGGCGTGATTGCAGGCCCAGCACACTGTGAGGAGAACCTGATGGTGGGCCAAACAGCTTGACACACTTGGATTCTCAGAGCCTCACTCTCTGCAGATGTGTGCAGTACTTTGGGGTCCAAAATGGTGCCTATCCAAACCTGAGAATCTGATAGCAATTAACAACAACCGGTTGGACAATGAAACAGTGATGGAGCAAAGACAGAGACAAAAAAAAAAAGTTGAGGTGAAGGAAAATGCATAAAGTGGAACAAGAAACAAATGGGCCGAGAGATTCATTTTTTTCACGGTCAGGACATTTCTATATGGACCGGACCGGCCACCTACTGCACATAATGAAGCATAAAAATGTGCATAAATACAAACTCACCTCAAGGTAGAATCTAATGGTTGCTCACCATAAAATCAAGCAGTTTTAAAGGCACCATGCCCTCCGTGAATAGGAGACTTTATAAAAATTTCCTTTGGCTGCATATTGCCTGCTTACTCTTTATTAGATGTATTTTCATTTTTGATCAAATATTTTTACAACACAGCCTCACTTCAGCTTGTGAATATTACCTTCAACATGCTTGTTTTGCTTTTTGGGCATTTTTGTTCTTTTACGACACCACCACAGAACCTCTGTTGGTGAAAGAGAAAAAAAAATGTGATGAACACCATACTAACTCAATGCGACATACTATATGGCGAAGGCAGAAAGTGATCTGCATTTATTCTTTGTGACGTGACTCCCTTACCAAGCTATTGCAGTATTCTAGCCTTGTTGTTGAATACAGTTTGTTTTCATATTTTACCTTAAAATGATGTCATCTTCATTTTAGACCTGTAAGAATGTTAAATTTTAAGTCTTCTAAATATTGTATAATATTCTATTATTTAGTGTATTGTTTGTTAATACTGTAAATGCGTTACGATGGCAACGGTCTGACCCAAAACAAACGTATATTTAGATGTATTATGTCTTTTTATTCTAGATTTAAACTAAATTACATCTCAAGTAATTTATTTAAATGTTTAATCAAATTTATGTTGTGAATTTAATGAATGAGACATCAAAATTGGATGCGAACATGTTAGTTTTAGAACAAAAGATCAAGCAGATTGTCCACATTTTCCATTAAATGGTAGTTTTGTTTTTTGGTACATTTTACGATACCATGATTAATGCCTTTTTAGTTGAAGAACAGTTAACATGTAACTACTTGTAAAAGTTATACAGTATTTAATGGAACAAATTAGAAAATTCATTGTTTGCCTTTTTATTTTCTAATTCAAACAAAGCTGAGCTCAGTGCATTAGTTATTTGTGGTTGCAAGTTCAATCTCACAATCTAAAAGCGTTCGAATGTAAGGGGGAGAAGTCCAATTTTACAATGACTGATGAGCTTCAACTAATCACACATATATAATCATAATGCAAAATGAATGTTGACAATATTTGATATTGAAGCCTTGCACACATACCAAGGTGTCTTTGTCACTGTTTGTTGGCATTTAACTCGTCAGCAATGCCCTGCTGCGCTCCCAGAAGATTTGCAGTTCATCACAAGGTCATCCCTCTCTTCTCTGTCTCTCCGGATGCGATCATTTCGTCGACCCTCGTCAGCATCAGCACCCAAACCCCAAACTACGGTGATATAGTGCCCCCTAGTGGTCAATATATGTAGAATAATATACAGTATAACCGTCAAGTTTTTTCAGCTCTTTTAGCTAATTTCAACCTGTGACCTCGCTGTGAACCCAGAGTCATTCAGAGTTCATGGTGTCTGAGTTGTTGTGTAAGCTTCTTTTATAATAATAAAGCGCCAAACACATGGCGGTTATGACGGGCCTTGTTTGGAAGAATCACCATTTGTGTTCATGATGGTTTCTGACCTGGATACAGATGGAAACCAGAAAAATATTTTGAGCAAAAATATAGGAACGTTTTTTATTTTTTTTAACGAATGCAGTTTTTAGCAATTTGAAGAGATATAAAATGTTTTTAAATCTACAGTAGCTTTTGTTTTCACTGTTTATTAGTACTCGTTGACAATGCCGTTCCAAAAACTGCAGTATGAACAGAAATTCCCCGTTATTTGGATTACAATTATGAAGTGATTTTGTTGTTAAAAAAAACTAAACCAGTTCCTCCTTTTGCACAAGAAAAAGACTTTATAATAAATCACCCTCATTGAATATACTTTCTGATTGGTTTTCTAAATGTAATTTTCATCAATTTAAAGTGAATTAGAACTTTCCTTAAATTACATATTTATAAATCATAAATATGTAATATAAATAGATTATAACATATTTTGATGCAAATACATAAATGCAGTCAAATTAAATGTTAAATGTGTACACTTAATGACACTTTTCGAAAGGAGTGAACTTTATTATATTTATTTATTGTTTTAGACCGTACATTCTGAATCTGTGTACTGTATCCTCTGGGCAAATTCTTAGATAATTTATCACTTTGGATGTGGGGTTTAAGAGAGATTTTGTAAAATCCAGATTACCCTTTTATTATGCACAGAACCACATTTGGTAACAGGTAATAGAAACAGATGCCTCATTGCTCATTATAATGCAGTAGAACCTTGTGATTTCTCCCAGCCGATTTTCAAACATATTGGAATATAAAAAAATTTAAATGTTTTTTTTTTTAATAAATAAATAAAATAATAATATTAAACAGGTTAACAAACCTTTATTTTTTTTATTTTTAATAAGAGATGCGTGTAAACTTTTTAAATGAAACTTTTGCGCTGATTCCGAATCTTCTCTCGTTTTTTCTCGAGCACATCAGATTTTCATGATAATTATAAATGAGGATAAAGCAGTTCAGATAACGGATGGATGGAAAATAATAATAATAATAATAATAATAATAATAATAATAATAATATTAATAAGTAATATCGTCATATATTTAATTATGTTTATGAATGAAGGGTTAGGTTCAGCATAGGTGGAATAGTTTTCTGAAACACCATGACTATATCAATTACAACACATGGTATAATCTTCCGCAAGCTTTTAAAGGTCGAATTTAAAAACAAAAAATAAAAATCTCAAAAACCTGATGTGCTAGAAAAAACTACAGACATTTTTTAAATCAGTGTCAAAAATACATTTAGGAACACATAAAACCATCTCAGATTAAAATTAGCTTTGGACCAGTGTTATTTATAATTAAGTTATTTATAATTAGACATTCGGTAGAACATGACTATCATTTTATTGCTTTACTTACCGTTATGACACTCACTGTAATTCATCCTGTCATAAAGCTTCTGTATTATTCACTTGTCTTACTATTTTGCCCTCAAACAGTGAATAAAAAAGTGTTGTACTTTAGGATTAAATCAAAAATACTACTACAACTACTACTAGTAGTAATAATAATAATATGGTGGCTTTTCCCCCCCAGATGTACTAAACAAAACGATGTTTACCTTATAAAATTACTGTTGCCCCTGGAATTAATTCTGAAATAATACATGTGTAAAAAGTGTGCCCTATACATTTTATTTTTGCTAAAAATCTAAATTTTTAGTATGACGTACAAAGCTATATAGATTTTCTTTTAATTTGAAAAGTATGGCAATTAATACTGAAATGTTTTTTTTAATGCAGCTAATACACATACTTGTAATACAAAATTCTCATGAACTGAGTATCAAATTATACGTTCATATTAATAAGAGGTTTTCTAAATACAATATCACAATATTATATAAATGCATGCATTATGCATGTTAACTACATGTATAATAATTTAAATAACTAAAACAACGTAACCATCGCCAAGTATTTTTTTAGACGAACAAACAGCATCTAAAAGTTAATGATAGTGTTTATTATTAAATGTGTCTGGTGTCATACACAGCCAAGTGTGTGATAGTATTTTGGTGGGGCGGACTCAGGCAAGTACCCAAATACCTGTGTTGTCCTGGGAACAATTCAGATTATTATCAGTCGGCGTCACCTGACCGATTTAAGTTTGGAAAACTAAATCCTGCAATTAAGTCAAGTGTTCCCATCCTGGGGCCAGTAGTCCAGAACAGCTCTAACCTTATGTTGTGGCTCAAAATTGCTTTAGAGGCTCTGCACAAATCTCTTTCTCTCTCTGTGATCCCATTATGCCCCCTTTCCATTTATACAATAGATACATAAAATATTAGCTAGTGTAAGAGAGTGTTCCTCCCTGGAGATTTAATGGAATGTGACACAAATATTGCTTCATCAAATGTTAAACATAAAGAATCATATGCGGATTCTATTATCTTATGCATTGGTGTCCTTTGGAAAGAGCCACTAGTATTTCAAATGGGCAGAAAATGTGTTCCACAGTACACAGATCTGAGATTAAGGGGCTACAAGATGGAGGTAAATTCCTATAGCGACATCTTGTTTTGGCTTTAATGTAGACTTTATACCCTGCTTCGTGCTTCATCTTGGGCCCACCAATGGAGTCTTGGAGGCCTTCAGAGTCACAGTAAGAGTCAAGACAGCCCCTCAGAATCTTTTGTTGACCCCCTGCTATTGTCTGGATCTTCAGTCATGCTGCCCCTGACGTTTTACAGTGCAGCCTAAGCATGGATATGAATTGTTGTCAAAGAGGGACAGCAATGGCAAAATTCATTGTCAATCCCTCATAAAAAAATAAAAAAAACTAAAAAAATCAGTTTTATGGGTAGTTCGATGCCTCATTGGGCTTTACATAGCGCAAACAGAATGAGGCGTGCTGGGAGTTAGGTTCCTATTTAAGAACAATTTTATCGGTGGATCCTATTGTGGACTAGACCTAGGATTGAGCCTCATTAAGATAAATCAAACCCTTTGTAATAAACGCGGTCAAGGAGGCTGCCGAAAGGCAATGGCCCATTTTTTTTTCCTTCCCCCTATTGCCTGTGTACGCTTTCCTCTTTGCTTGTACTGAGCATGCTCATAAGCATCTTGTGTGCCTTCACCTCCATCACATCTATGTTGCTGCCGGTCTTATGCATGTCATGAGTGTAAAAGCAATGATAAACTTTGACGTCCAGGGCGCAGCGGTTTTCTGTGCTACGGAGCAGAAGTAAATGCAAAAAGCTTGGTACACAAACCGGCAGTGCGTGACTTATTGGTCAAGCTCAGGGCTGACATTACTCTGCTTCTCGTGTTCATATTTCAGTTGGAAAACAGAAGGGCTTAGTTCTTAAAACACTGTTTTAGAAAAGATTCCAAGATGAAAATCAGATACCATAAAGTACAACACTTACACAGACAATAAATATAACATTTTAATGATATACTATATGATGCATGATATGTTGTTTCGATAACATCAAGCTGTCCTTTAAGGATTATATAATAGCTGTTTGTGTAGTGGTATAATCAGAAAAGCACCTCAGTATTTTTTAAGTGAATGAGCATCATCATTCACAGTAAAGTGTACAGGCATTTACAAATAGTCTCCCAAATAAAATTGTGCAATAGAATACAAAATTCAGTATTTAAATTGTAATAACTGCAGGAAGAAAGGCGGTCATTGCAGTACTATATATTTATGGTTTATGTAATACATTTGGGGAAGATGTCAGATATGGCAGTTGATATGTGCTAATATCTTTGAATTCATCCTCCTGTTTACCACAATTATCCTTTTTAGTTGAGTATTATGTTGAAAACTCAGTAACAACGGAGACAGCTAAAATGGTGTTCTGAGCTATCTCTACAACATTTGATGAAAAGAAGAAACAGGCACCAAATGTCAAATTAAATATTTATGGGAATAGCGGGATCCTCACAGTGTGAAGGAATTAAAATGTCTCCTCTCGGAACAGAACACCAGAATCACACTGGTGATGGGATCGGCGTGTCTGTAAGTTATCCCCTTCAACAGATACACGTAGTGCAAACTAAAATTAACATAATGTGAACCCACTGACATGCCATGACAATTTTTATCAATGTTTTATTTTATTCATTCTGTGTCTAAAGAATTAGTTTTTCTTTCTAACAGACTTTACCATAGATATACAATTAAATCCAGCATTAACCTAAAACTTGGAATTTAAAAAAAGAGGGAAAATGTGAACCATTATGAATTTATGTGTACAGATTCTTTTTTTTTTTTTAACAAAAGTGTGAACATTTTTAACTGGAAATATGAGACTATTGTTTTTAAATAAAGTGGTTCATAATCAAGTTTAGAACCTAAATAACAAACAGCACTTTCTTTCATGTTATTCATGTGGTGTCTTATATAATAAATACACATTTGTCAGAAAGATGAAAAAAAATTAAAAGATTTAAAAAAAAAAAGGTAAACAAAACAATTTATATCACATATGATCTGCCTCAAACTACATCAGAAAAATATCATAAACCTTAACCATAAACCAACAGTCAGTAGAAGTCATTTCAAATGACAACTCATGCTTAGTTATTATTTTTTTTAAATCTATTATTTATATGATAATGTTACGGCAATACAGTACTTTGTACTGTGTATTTTTGTAAGGTTGAGTACCGGTTAGGAACCAATTTTTGTAATTTGGGTCTGGAGCTGAAAAAGTCTGGTCCATGTCCAATAGTCGTCCATTAGGGGTTATTGAGAGGCCACAGAATAGGGAAGTTATTCTTTCCAATTATGTGGCATTTGTCTTTGCACCGCATGGGTGTGACTCAAATGTCTTTTTGACACATGAGAGTAAAACTATTTTTCTATAATCTGAGCCGACATTAATTAGTGTGATTATGTATCTGCGTGAACAACCGGTCGTTCCAATTACTTTTCTAGCATTTCACAAGTTGACTGGCGCTCTTTTACACTTCACTGTCACACTGCAAGGATTCTACCATTTATACAGTCATGGCTGGGCATGTCATGTGTTTGGAACTAAATACAGTACATGATACATACGATTAACAAATTATAATTACCTATTGTATAATCTATCAGGCTTTCAAACAAGAGTTAATAATGAGCAATGCTAACGGACCTCCGCCAAGGCCAAATAACATCAGATAGTGGTATGGTTGAGCTGCCTGTAGCTTAGCGGTTATACAGTCTGCAAAGGAATTAGAGCAGAAAATGGTGCATTAGAAGTTATTTATATATTTGCTCTGTTGTTAGGCTAATTGAAAACTGCAAATTGCCCATATGTGTGAATTTGAGTGAGAATGGTTATTTTGTCTAAACTGTATAGGTATGCACTGCGATTGACATACAAAATGGATGGATGGAGGTCATTGCAAATTGCAATTATACATTCTTGTACATACTTCAGATACAGAGAGGTGAATTAGGTGGCCCTTCAGTGATACACAGCCGAGCCTAAGGTGATGTGGCCCCATGAACCTCTAAATAGGCTCCATGTAACCAGATACACAATAACACCTGTCCTTGAAGTCTTAACTATGGCCAAATAAATGAAAGACATGTTGAAAATGGATACCCGGCATGTTATTTTAATCAAACCTTCAGATTGTTATTACTGGTCACCTGCTCACTTGGGATCAGGGCTCTGCTCAACAGGAGAAGCCAAACTAAAGCTGCATCGGCCATATGCACTCTTCAAACAGTCTGCCTCAGTCTACTGCCCCCTAATTGGATTTAATGAGTGATTTAACAACACAGCACTGCCCCATCAAATCAAACTGCTACTGTCCGCTGCACTTACGTTTGGGTCACTGCTTTGTAATGCCTACTTGTTCCAGAACCCTCCTTTCTGTAGGACTCCCGCCCTTCTGCCTCATTCCCCCGTCTTTTCCCCTCACCCTCCATCGCACCCACATAGTTGTCAAGATTCTCACAGCACGGGTGGGCCCTAAAAAGAGGGGTGTTTTGGCCGATATTGGTATTGAGCTCAGGGTGCGATCACACCTGTAGGTTAAAGGAGAGAGGGAAAAAAAATAAGACATTAGGATTGTTTAGCCTTGATGTATGTACTAGATAGCTAATTCAATTGGTGCGTCTTCAAATGAATCCGTTTGTATCAAGTTGAGTTCATCACATTTAACTATACTTTACTATTAGTATAAGTGAGTGAGAGATTAGGGTGTCTTCTGACTGACGCACAAATTTGGCATAAGATCAGAACGTCGTCATAAACTGAGAACCCCCTGTACAGTAAACATTTGTACTTTTGCTATCCACTGATAATTGTATCTTAATTGATCAGATGAGATATTTTTACTGACAAATAAGTCCAAACACCTTTCATATTCTTTAAGCACCATATTGATGGAAGGGCCAACATTACTTTCCGTACCCCATGCCTTTTTACTTGTGTGCTTTGTTTCATTTTGACATTCACATGGTAAATTAAAAAGACTAGTTTAAGAAATACCGTATGCTCATCAGTAGGAAAGGATGCAAAAAGGAAGGTGTCACTCTCCACTCAATTCATAATGCTTGAAACAATTATTAGGTTAAAGGAGAAAGGCTCTAGAGCTGAGAGAGGGAGGGGGCGCTGCTGGGTTCATTAGAAGGTTCAACATGTTATTTTCTCACCATTTGTTGGGGGCTGTTATTGTGATGTACTATTTTCTAAATCCATCACAACATCACCAACCCGTTAAGTAGAGAGAGCAAGAGACACTGTGCATTAAAGGGCACATACAATAATACTGTATGTAAATAATAACAGTGTGGAAGACCCTACTGAAATTGTTTTATTATTAGTAAACATGATTGAAATAAAATTATTTCCTCGATTTTTCTTGTGATTTTTATTTCAATATATATTTGTTTGGCATTGAAGGCATGAAAAACCCACAGAAAAATCAAATAACAACCCAAACTAAATCAGACTTAATGTTTCAAATAAAACTCCATCTTATATAGCAACTATGTCAAACACACACTGAAATAAGTCCTGGCAAAGCAAAAAAGCTTAACTGCTGAGGTTGAGTGTACAGTTATTTTATTGGAACATTCATAGGGATGACTTCAAGATTTCCATAATTTCCCTGATTATTAACACTGAAATAATTATTGTACAGTATTGGCGTTCCAATAGAAACAGCAGACACAGCAGCAAACATGGTTTATGTTGTACCAGAAGTAATGAATAAACGTGATTTATATACACAGTTCAATTAAAACAGGTCATTTAATAAAATAATAAAGAAGCACAAAGGCATAGTAACATACAATGTCAGCGTACATATATGTAAATATACTGTATATATAAATATATATTTTAGATTTTTTTTTTTAAAGAATTTTGAGAAACTTTGGAATATCAATAATTCATTACAAAGGCAGTTGATGAAATAGCTTAACCAGCTTTGGTTTATTGTAATCAAATGTTTATTAAAGTTTGTAATCACATTGAAAACCCTGTTGGTCAAAAGGGTACTGTTAAATGAAACCCTAAAAAAAAGGCTACTCAAGAGAAGGCAAAATGTGTATCGTGGTTTACCGAGGCAAAATCGGATGTGCACTCACCGAAAGTACAGAACTAGTACAGTATGCAGTATCGGAGTATGGAAGAGTTCCACCATCACATTCTTTAATTTGTGCATAGAATGCAAGAGGCCAGATATCATGAAGGTAAGAAGCATAAGAAATGAATGAACTATGAAATTCATGTTAAAATTGGACCTAATAAACTGTTAAAACAGTATAAGTATAATGAAGTAGCATTGCATTACTTTTGCATTCAATACAATGGATGTTACACAATTTTACTAGCAGACTATGAATGTCAAATAAAATTCTATTGTGCCTTGCGGCCAAAGTTTGATGGAAATCTAAATTCACAAGAGAGATCCTCAAAGTAATGAATGCAATACAGGAAATGTCTCCAAGTCTTCACTGTTCACTGTGTGATGATAACCTCCCTATAATAGTTACAAGACTGTTTAATGGCCTCGACTAGACCTGGCGGCCATGCAGGGCTACCATCATTACAGCACTGAAAGTCACAGAAATTTATGCTTTACTGCTAGAATCTATATTGCCCCTGACACTTTGTTTTTATAGCTCTACCACTCGATTCATGTATCTTTTTTTCTCATACATTCACTGGTGGGGGGACGACTAAGGCTTCTTCTATTCTTACTGCCATTTGCAATTTTTTTTTTTTTTCACGCTTCTGCTCTCATCATCCCTCCCCAAGTTTGCCCAATTTCTGTTCGGTTCAGCGGCAGGGCAGTGGGTCATGACACTGGCTTGATTTTCACACTGTTCCCTCTATTGAACGACACATCACATTAATCGGGGTTAACAACTGCGCCGGTGCCTTGCTGAGCAGGGCTCCCATCGGCTTAACGCGGCCTGGCTCTGGTGATCCAGATGGGCTGGAATAATCTGTGCTCTGGTTGAGAGTGGAGGCACATCTTGGCAGGCTGATTGCCTGGCTTTGGCTGACGGTGCTTCATTTAGTTGGAAAATTAAAATGGTGTCACAGGGGCTCAGATAAACAATGAATTAGAAAAAGTGATGAGACAAAACAACATGGCAAAGACAAGAGACAAAGAGAGGAGATAGACTCGAGGTGACTGCCAAGCAAACCGCGTGTATTTTGTTCATTTTTGATTGGACTGTTATATTTTGACACATCCTGAAACATGTTTATGATAAACAATATTTTTCAAGCAGCACACTACTCAAATCAAAGTACACACGTTTTGTTTTCTGTTTACAAAGTTGTCCTGCTGTTATTATTTACAAATTCAACGCTCAACCCAATTAAAACTCATTCACTGCCAAAGACAAGTTTATTTGTCTTTTCACAGTCCAGCCATTAAGTTATTCAATCCCAGGAACTTATTTATATATATTTTTATATCTATTCATATTATTATTTATTATTATACTATCTATTTATATTTTTTTCTTATTTTTTCAAACGTTAGGGTAAAAGAGGGTCTGAAAATGTCTGGCAGTGAATGAGTTAAACAGTTTTCAAATTCCCACATTTCAAGTTCCACTCCAGCTCTGCAGGTGACGAAAATGTGGACATCAAAGGAGTTGACAAATGTCCCCCCGACCAAAAAAATAGCTGTCCAATCAGTATCATTTGTTCTTTTAATTGAAAAAGATAATTTAATAAAAGAAAACTTAACTTATTTTATTTGATTTTAAACATAACATAAAAACAATGAAGAAAAAAAACCCTCCTGACTTGAATGTCAGCTTCATGCACTTTATCTGGCACGGAAGATATGCTTTCATCACCACTGTTTGCCTGTCCAATCGCATTGTTTTCATCTTAGTCATGCACAAAGAACACCACGTGGACTTGGGGCAAATGACTTGAACAACACCTTTGTTTTCATCCATCTTTCAACATTGCTCAAGGATATGTGAGGCTTTGCGTGTAGGCTCTATGTCCCACTTGAATGATTTTATTAGCTAACATGCTAATGTATCTTTACTAATGCTCATTACAAAACCTATGGGTCACATAACCACAACCAACTAAATATTCAAATAAAATGTATTTTTAATATTCTTATAATTAGAATTAAAAAAAAAACTGTCACTTTTTTGAGTGTTTAAGAGTTGTATTTTTTTTTTTTTTTTTAGGTCTGCGTCCAACTTTCACAATAATGAATGTAATAGTCATCAACAACAACATATGATTTATATTAAGCCTTCCAAAGGACCCCAAAAAAGTTGGATGATGCTGCAACATGTAAAAGGGATTACGATTGTAATAATCAAAACAATTTCACTTGAAATGTGCTTAAATATAAGGGAAATGTTGTTATTGCTCTCCAAAGACTGGCACCATTTCAGGGCCATCTCTTGCCAAAGCTTGTATGGGCTTAGACAACCCACAACCATATAGGCCAAGTGCCATAGAAAATACATTAGTCGGATTATTGTTCAAACAGAGAAGAACCTTTACGTTAACTCTTATTCTTTTGGGGACTAAAGGAAGTAACTTTTGGTACAGTGATATTTTCAGATGGTTATAACTGTAACTAGTACTTTTAACAATTACAAAAAATAAGTAAATGTGTCTCACTGCTGCATTATTGGCTGTAATGATCCTGTTCTGTACATCTTTTCAAAACATGGTTCTAGATGCATTTTCATGGCTTTTTGCAGGGCCCTTAAAATAACGTGGCAAACTTGTGCTTCTAAAGAGCTAAGTGCATAATAAATCAAACAAGAAACACATTGTTAACAAAACTACAATGAAAATCACACCTACTCTAAACAAAATGACAAAGATTATGTGGGTGAAAGTCAGGTAATAGCCCCATTCCTCCTAAAATGGAAATATAAATACTCCTAAACGAGGTAATTCAAAGAGTCAGCATATAAATACACACATAAGGATATTTAAGAAATAAACTGCATTAGAGACCAAAAGAAGTTCAGGTTTTGAAAACAAATCCTATTTAAATATCAAGGTGTATTTTTTGCTCAGAAAGCACCGGCTTCTCTCCAATCACAGTTGCATACTTTGAGCAAAGAGAGGGGTTAAAACTAAAAATGATTTCGAATTCACATCTAATGTGAGATTTCTTTTAAAGATCGAAGACGGGTATTGCTAGAAGAAAGGATGACTGAAGCATGACCTGTTTAGCAAAAACATACTGCCAGTTTGGTCCTGGCTGTATGCTGTACATATTTCATTATTCATTCATTCACTTAGACAAAAATAAATAAATATATATATATATATATATATATATAAAGTCACAAAAATAGAGAGGTCTATTTTGAAAGCAGCTAAGCCATACCTAGCACTTAAGCTAACATTTTAAACTTAGACTGAAGTCTTTCACACATCTCCAACCCTGGTACCCTATTTTTTTTTCTCCAAAAGCAGACCTTTTGTCACTGTACATCCTTAATTTTGCTGCTACTATGTGCCACTCTTTTAAGACCCATAAGCGTCTTGTTTTTGCCACACCGCGCCTTTTCAGAGTGACACGTTTTATTAATTTAAAAGGATTCAAGTGCGGCCCATCGTGAGGACACTCGCATACTTTCACAGGTTTCTGTTGGTGCCACCATTTTGATTTGACTGTGTAATGGAACACATTCGCAAAAAAAGAATGTGTGACACGAAGCACAACTAAATATTTTACGGGCCTGACATTTCATGCTCAAGCTTTAGAGTATACTTTTATTTATTACCCATCTCGGTTACTGTCATGAAAGTCTTGTAAAGTGGGTCCTTTTTGAACTATCAACTTCTTGCTCAAAGCATGTGGCAGTGCAAAGGAAAAAGGTGGAAATGGAGGGAAATTATGTTGCAGTATGGTTTTAGCAATAGGGAATCTGGGGATGGGAGGCTAAGCCATGTCAGTGTCACAGGCAGAGCACATCATCCAAATGTATCCCAGCCAAATCATTAATGAAGCCCAGAAGATACAAAAAAAAAAAAAAAAAACAATATACTTAAACTCTAAATGCCCTCATTTGCCCTTTCGAGAGAAAACCACAGTTCACCAAAAGTTCACGTCTGTTATAATTGTCGATCCTGCCCTTCTATGCCTCAAACTATCCCTGTGATTGGCTGGAAACAAGGAACCAAACATACCCTGACTACTGTTGATATGACACTCGACGTGTTCTACACCTCTGACCCTGATATGCTGGGTCGCTGTTCGGTCAGATTGTCGCTGCAGGCCAAGTGTGATTGGGGTTTGTGTGTGCGCAGTTGTGGTTGGTGATGCGGGGGGTGGGGAGGGGCAAGAAGAGGTAAAAGCTCAAAATATCTCTATATCTGGCCTTGTGACATTTTAGAGTCCACAACGCCCCACATAAAGAAAGTTCAACTGGAGTTCATGGTTGAAGCCACACCCCCTCGCCACGATGTCATCAGGCAAGCGGCGTGACATCACAGGCAAGAAATACTTCAACTTGTCACCTGTTTCCAATTCCGACACAGTGATGACACCTTGTGGGCCTTCAGCAACTGTAACATTCTACAACTGTTTGAAATATGTAGTCTTTTGGTACACCCCCGTTTACATTTTTTTCCCCATTTTATTTTAGTTAAAAGCGAAAAACAGTTCACTTTATCTTTATCTTATTTGACCAAAAAAACTCAACCAAACCAACTAAAAAAACTATAAATTTATTTGATCACTGCACAATTAAAAGTGTATGTCACAGCAATCTTATTGTTAACAGCAGTGATAATTACCAAAATCCTTTTATAGGATTCGGCTGCGTGTACAAATGCAATTTACATTTTGTATCTCTAATCAGGGACTTTATTCATTTCATAAATACGGTATAAATAATGCAAATACAAATATAATTTTAAATTATACTTAATGTAATCAAATCACATCAGTGAGCATTTTCTCATTGAGAATTTTTCTGTAATATACTTCACATTTTTTTGCTTGCAAATAATGTTCCAAACAGATATGACACAGATTACAAAAAAAGTATGCATTAAAATCTATGGCATTTAATTTACTTTGACAATTATATTCAGAGCTATTTGTTGCCCATGAATAGTTATAGCAATCTGTTTTCTGTTCCTTGTGAATAATCAACTGATTTAATTGAAAAAAAGATACCCAGTTTAAAAACACATTAGAGTTAATGTACAGTTTAATAATTTACAACATGATTCCTTGAAAAAACATTTAGCGCAAACAGGGTTAGTTATAACAAAATTGGTAGCTACCCAAATAATAGTAGAATCAACATTCATAATTATTCAGAAAAATATATTCGGGCAAAAAAAATCTATTTCTCTGTTCATGATATTTTGGGGTTTGTTAAACTTATACTGTATTATTAATTATTAAAACGTTTACTTTGGCAAATAAATATACAATATAAAATATATTAACCACATGTAACTGGACATACAACCATTTGCCACAAAAATTACAATCACAAGAACGTTTGACTATAAATACTTCCCTGACAGACTTGCGTGGATGAAGCATTAAGTTCAATTGTCATCCATTAGAAGTCCAAGTGTGCCCACTAGTGCGAAGAATAAGTACTACACCATGACCAGAAAATATTTTTTGTTGTGCCGTCTTGAAAGCAAGACAGAAGCTATTGAATAACTTTAGATGAAGCAACATCTTATATGGCAGGTAGATACAACTGGAAAATGTTAAATGCAGAACAGTTCTAATGCATTTTTTTTAACCAATAACTTAAATCAGTAAATATTGTCAGTGCTGGAGCACACGAAAGATGACAATTGGACATATATGTCACTTGGATTCTATATTCACCAAACCAGTCCTTTGATCTTCATTTATGTGCATAGATGCCCTGTGGTGGGGGCAGGAAAAAGTGGAACGGCCAAGGAACTTTACAGTTCAAAACAGGACATCCCACTTTGCTCTGGCAGAAAGGGGGGGGGGGGGGGGGGAGTATTAGATACAGATTTTCAAGCCATCTTCACACAAACTACTACTATATAAAGGGCAGAACTGACCTAGGCAGCGTAGTAATAAATAAATAAATAAATAAATAAATGGTGCAACAACAATCATTTTCAAAACAAAGTAGTGAAACTGGCACTGTACTCCCAATGAGTTGTCTCTGGTTTGAAGAGTGCCTTCTCAAAGGTTTTTCACCCAGATTTATATCGGGCTCACACACTGTGCTCCAAATTATGCAAATGTTATTTTTTTATTTTCCTAATATCTACTAATTAACTGCAATGGGCATAAAAGGAGATGCAATACAATTTTATTTATATAACGCATAACAGCATGCAATCAAATAAATGGCCAAATGTTCTAATGTAAATTGTATGTTAAAATGTTTTGATTATAGCTTCCTATTTCAGTACCAGTAAATACTGTAAGACCTATTGATGGAAATTCACCATGAATATTTTCACATTTTCAGTTCTTTTTAATTGATAAAACTTCAAATTTTCTTGTGCGTAATAATTTGGAACAGTGCATTTGAAGTTTTTGGGGGGAAATTAAAAAACTTCTTATATATTTTCCTTCTGAATCCCTTGAAAAGGATGAGTTTTTATTGTACTCTGCAATTTCTGCATAACCGAATCTCTTTTCTTTCACAGTAGGTACTGTGTTCTTCTATTTGTAGACTTCCTATTCTTTTTTTTTTTTTTACCCCTATTTTATTCCTCTGCAGCCTGAGTTGATGTGACTTGCCAAAATGTTGCAGTGTTTCTAAAACCTTTGTGGCTTGTCAAAAAGTTTTTGCGCAAAATCTAGTCTCGTTGGTTTCAGGTAATTTCAGTGAACATTTTGGGATTTTCTTTTAATGGAAGAGTACTATCGCTTTTGCCTAACTGCATACATTTTTCTAGCATTAAATTCAATAAATTCCAAATTTGAATATTGGGCCCGGCTGATTAATTGGACGGTTATGGCACTTAAAACATCAGCTAAAAATAATCGGCCAAATAGCCTACATTTGCAGATTGTTTTTACGTTTTGTGTACTCTAACCATTTACAGCAGCTGTACACAAGTAACACTGGTTTCATTATTCATCACACGTAAATGTATACAATAACCTTGTATCCTTAAATATATATAATGAAATTTGTTGATAAATTCATTTTATATAACTGTCATTCAAAACAAAGCAAATGTTAGTTTTTTTAATATATTGACACTTGATCCCCACTATTCGCACGAACAGTGACCAGGCCAGCCGGCGAATAGTAAAAGTCTGTGTATAATTGACGTGCATTGAAATGTATTGGGGGGGCGGGGGGGTATTTATTTATTTAATGCATTACCTGTATATATATTTTCTAATTGATCGGCCAATTTAGCAATTAATCTGGATTTTTTTTCTCCAAAAAACTGGCATGAAAAAGTCCTTATCGGTCTGGCCCCATTCAAATGTTAAGACATCTAATTTTAAATTAATTGAAAATAGCTTTTGTACTAAAACAATAAAATATAGTATGCTGACTTGCAACTCATTGCTATCAACCTCACCAGATACTGTAAATTAAGAGATTTCTCCGCTTTCCGCTTCTTCCTCTTGAGAAGGTTCAACCAGCCGCTTGTAAGAGAATGCCAGCATCAACTGAAGAAAAATATGTCACATCAAAATTCAGTAGTGAACGCTTTTTTGCTCTCATTTCCATTCCTTCAAAATAGCGGTATGACAGCTATTTTCCCATCTTCAGGATGATTCCATGGTTATTTATTCTTCTTTTGAGAATTTTGGAACGTTCATAATGTGTTGATCAAATGCTTCATTGAACTTTCTTCTATGTTGCTTACCGTTAGGAGTGCCAGGAGCGCCATCATCACACCCATCATGATATACATGTTGTCAGTGAGGCCACCAGCCCACAGCGGACCCAGAATGGTGGCTAGACCTCCGACTGAGCGACGCACTCCCTGACTGAAACCTGGAAAGCCAGCAACGCGTATCATATTTGCAATTTGGCTAAACAGTGAGGTTGAGCACATTATAACAGAACTACAACATAATGAAGATTGCTAGTCAGTACATTTCAAAAATGTTGCCTTAAAAATTGTTTTAAAAAGTACTGTATATATACTAGAAAAAAAAAAGAAAAAGAAACTATGACAAAAAGGAAAACCAGCACGTAACATATACTTCACCCTCCAGGAGTATTTGCGCCCCTGGTTAAGATGTTTTCTTTAGCTTTGTATACGTAACCCCTTTTGCCAACTATACAGCACCTAATCTCCTTCTAGAATTATTCACAAGATGGGAGAATACAGAAAGAGGGATCCTCAACCATTCTTTGCACAATCTCACAAAATCGTCCAGCGAACTGGGTCCTCTACTCTGCACTCTCCTCTTTAGCTCTCAGATTTTAAATGGGGTTGAGGTGAGGGGACTGACATGGCTATGGGAAGAGCTTGATTCTGTGTCTGGCGAACCATTTCTATAATTTTCAGTACAAGTATGTAAAGCTGTGCAATTAATTGAAATTCAATTACAATTATTATGATCCACGATTACAAAATTGGCACAATTGTAAAAAAAAAACGATTATTAATATGCATTTATAGCCAAAGTACTACTTTTGTTTACACACAAGGAAATCATACTTGAAGTTATACATTTGCACCTTTTTTATTTTACAAAAACTAATTTTATAAATTTTATTTGTAACTTACATAATTATAGTGTTTCAAAGAATTTCATTTGTCTATGTTTTACAATTAAATATTTTCTTGTTTTGAAAAAAATTAAATGATCGTTTGAGTAACTGTGATTTTGATTATTACCAAAATAATCATGATTAATATTTTTTTCATAAATCGAGCAGCCCTAAGACTATGCTTCTGCAATAAAAACTGAATTCATTTTATGGCTTTTTAACATATCTTAACCAGGGGTGCCAATTAATTATGGAGAGCACTGTATCAAAATTTAGGCATAGTCATGAAAGACTGCATTTAACTGCATATGTTTCTCTGCAAAGCCAATGAACATTCAGGTTGTTCTTTTTTTTGTGATGTTCGTATCGGACAATCACAAATGTCTGATATGACTCTTGTTATTAATGAGGGTAAAAAGAGATCTTATCCAATTAAATTAAAGTTGCAATCTTGCGAGGTGAGAAGATTGTCCAAACAGAAAATCCAAATTAATATGTTGATACTTATCTACTGTGGGTTGTAATTTGTGCGTGGTGTTATGTAGGATCTGATCTTTCCTAAATGGAGTTCAAGTTTTATTTAGATCCATCCATCTATTTTCTATACCACATATTCTGTTCTGTTCAGGCTCACAGGTGAGCAGGCGCCTTTCCCAGCTGACTTTGGGCAAAAGGTGGACTACACCCTAGACTGGTCGCCAGTCAATCTCAAGGAACATAGAGACAGGCAACCATTCACATTCACACTGACATCCTCATGAGAAGGAACTGAACCCACGTTGTCTGCACCAAAGTTAGGCAAGTGTACTACAACACCGTTCATGACTTATCCAATTCCTTACTGATCCAAGGGAGTACCATTTCAAGCCCAGGACGAAGGCTGCTCAACTTATTCATTTTACATGCAAGTTTAAGCTTTTGCAATAATGCGAGCTTTCTGAGCTCTTTTCTGATATGTTTTAGGCTGCACCGTTTCTTACCTTGTGTTTTTTCAG
Organism: Filicampus tigris; assembly: GCF_054856515.1. Taxonomy (NCBI): domain Eukaryota; kingdom Metazoa; phylum Chordata; class Actinopteri; order Syngnathiformes; family Syngnathidae; genus Filicampus; species Filicampus tigris. The sequence goes on along the minus strand of NC_141228.1, from coordinate 9,095,504 downwards.
AGGTAATTTTGGAGAAGAGGGAGACCTGGGCAACAGCTACAAATGGCAGACCCAGAACCTGCAGAAACACACCTATGATAAACTCTGCCAGCTGCCATGGGAAACCACCTACACAAAGACACAGTGATCAGGTTCATGAAAAGACCATTTTTAGGTGATGCACCATTATTGTAGGTTAGTTAAAACTTTTAGGCATTTGAAACAACCTTTGATTAACCCTTTGCCATTCCACCTGAACGAAAGGTGCACCAAAGTAAATTTGATGCTGTACTTGAGCCATTTGGAGTATCGGCATAGTTTTATCTTAAAAGATAGAAGAAGGCTGACCCACGGACGACCCACAGCCTTCTATGTATTCAAACTTCCATAATTCAGTGCCTGTAGCACTTGAAAAGATTCTGACAGTTGAGGAGAAAAACCCAAAGTGTTATCTTCAAAAAGAGACCAAAACTATGCCGATACTCCAAATGGTTCAAGTACAGCATCAAATTGACTTTGGTGCACCTTTCGTTCAGGTAAAACTGCCAGGTGGAATGGCAAAAGGGCTACCACATAGCCTTTTAAAGACAATTATGGATCAAGTTGGGAAAGACGTTACCTTGAATTAACTTTACGTTCTAAAAGTTTATTAGCACAACAAAAGAGTCAAAGAATCTTTAACAGCTATTTGGCAGATATTAGAGCTCTCTGTTCATGCTTTAACCAGAAGCAAAAACAATCCCTACAAGTCCCACAGGTTTGTGTCGGAGAAGCACATGATGCAGGCCATAGTGCAGACTAACCTAAAGGGTTAGCCAGGAAGATGAGGCACCAGACACAGGAAATGTTGCAAATGACAAGGCCAACTGCCAGAATCACTCTCTCAGCAACACGTTGACTCAGCCAGCGCACGAATAGGAAGCCAGCAATCACTTCCACGCCACAGAGAGAGTACATGAGGCTGTTCTCCAACTCCCCATAGTTGAAGTACTTTTGGGTCAGTGGTGTCACCATGGTCTGGAGAACAAGTGGATTATTACCAGTGCACATGCAACGGTGTTATTATAGGATTAAGACAACAGATTAAAAGACAAAGGATGCTCATTATATCCAGTAAAAATGAGATGATTTTTACTGTAATTTTTTTTTTTTTTTTTTTTCTGAATTGTACCTCCAGTGCAGTTTGATTAAAGAGAGTGATGAATTGAGCAGCCAGCAGCACAATCACCTCTTCTCTCAGGAATTCTGCGGAGATAAAGTTGATGCAAATCACGGTCAAAGAATCCACCAAAGTGTATGTCGGTATGTGTGTAGTCAATTAAAATTTCATGGTAATAGACAACCATAATATCTAGTCCATCAAGGATGTTTATTATATTTTTTGTATAAGTACAGTGGATATAATATGTCGTGCCAAACATACCTTTTGGAAATATGGCCAAATAGTTCAACCTTGAACCTGAAAATAACATATTTCTCTGTTTGTGTTTGGGATATTTTTTATGGTCCATTGAAACCAATGTTGAATTTTATGGCCATAATTACAAACGGCTTATTGGTTCAAACAACACTGCGTGTCACCCCTCAAAAAACACCTCAAGTGCAGCATGGTAGTGGTGACAGCATGCTTTAGTGCTGATTTTCTTCATCTGAAACCAGCGCCTTATTAGAGTTGGACGGAACTATGAACAGTTCAATTAAGCAGTCAGCGTTAGTACAAAACATTACATTAGAAGCAAAAAAAAAAAAAAAAAGCAAGGAAAGCCCACAAAAACAGCTGAAATTTGAGGTTACGCAAAGGCACATTACTTGGTGGCAACTCTGCTGACTTCAATACAACAAATTTAAATATGATTAATTCTGAACACAGCCACATCCCATCACAAAAGGATATGCACACTTGTTCAACCACATCATTTCATTTAATTTTAGTTCCTCCCTCAAAACGATTCAAATATTTTTTTCAACGTAGCAGTACAGGTCACAGTAATAGTTGCAAAGGTTTTGACATGATTCATCTCAGTCAGATTTTTTTTTTTTTTTTTTAATATCACAAAGATCTGGCATTTGAGCGGGGGTGTGCAGACTTTATACCCACTGTACCATAAAAGCCGCCTACCTCGGGAGACACTGAAGTTCTTAAAGGGACTGGAGGATTCGTGGGACACTGGTGGCTCAGGACATGGTGAAATATGATTCAAGGTTGCATCAGAAGTTGCAGTAGTGTGATTCCTTTGCGAGTCAGTGGCGGCCACAGAACCGTAGGAGTCTCTCAGCTCTTGAGATTGCATTAGTGGCTTTACCTCCTCATCCTCATCCTCATCCTCTTCCTCATCCTCCTCTCCAGTCCTTTGTTTATTCACCATGTCATTGCACTTGGTTTTAAGGGTGCCCTTCCCCCTTGGCAAAGGTGGCAGATCCCAGTACATGAAGACGACAACCAATTGAAGAAGAATCCACAATAAACACATGAATAACTAGAGGGAACAAAAGAAAAATATAAAAAGGTTCCATAAAATTAGTGTTTACCAATTGTGAAACTTTCTCAATGTGTTTAATGCAAAAACTTGACGTTTCAGATGACGAGACAAGACTAGACAAAAATTAAGGCGGGTGTTCTTTCAGATGTTCAAAATGTACGCAGATGTTCAAAATGCACGCTCATCACGTGCTGATTGTTTAAAAGGAGCTGAAATGATTGACCGCACATCTTTTAAAGCTCAGTCTAATCATGCAGGTTTCATGTAAATCAATTTATCTTTGACATTTTACAACCATGGCCATCTTATGTGTGTTAGCTACTGCTGTGAAAATGCAAGGATTTTAGGCTCGTGAGTGTCTAAAAAGTGGAGTGAAATGTAGAATTTTAGACCTGTTGCTGTCACCACACAAAAAACAAACAACTGTAGAAATACTTTAGATTTTCGGCCTTATGCTCGAGAGAAAGATCAAAACGCTCCAGTAAAGGGTGGGTGCTAGTCTTGTGGTTAATAAGCCATTATATTTTGGTTTTGCTTGTTTGATAATTATGTTTTTAATGTGGTACTATTTTGCCAAAATTATGTAATTTACTATACGTTTATTAAGTATAAAAAAGTGACGAAAACTGGATTAAATGCTACGTGTATAGAGGCTAATTATTTTCCTAATTTAGATATCAGAAACCCTCCAACGTATGATTGAGCGCACTCAAACTACTGTACATCAGACATAAGAAACATATTGTTGAATTAAACATTTATTCTATTTAGACAGACTTATTGACTCCTTACCCCTGGTGCGGTGAATGTATTGACCACAAAAGGACCAAGAGGGAAATCACACAGTCTCAGAAAGATGTTTAACGCTGGACCTACATCAAAGGTAGAAGTAAAATTTGGTCAACAGGCATAAAGTCATGACAAAACAGTAGCTGATCTTTCTGCCTAATTTCCATTTTGAGCATTACAGCAGAGGCATCCATCCATCCAGCCGTCCGTCCACCTTCTAATGTTTATCTTCAGAGCTGGGCATACCGCCTATGTGACGGACCGGATCTGATAAACGATAGACGTAAAACTTTAAAAAAAATTGTCGGACTAAGCGTAGTCGGAAGGCCTTTTTTTTTCCCCCGTCTGTTTTCACCAAAGCGAGATTTGAAAGGAAACACTCACCGTGGCATGGAAGCCTCACGCGGCCAGACTAAATGCATCTCCTTTAAATGCTGCAAGGCTTCCGAGGTCATACACAAAGATACATAAAGCTCCCAAAAGGTCCTGGAAGGTGCTGAAAGGAAACGCATTTAGTCCAGCCGCTGGAAAGGATATGGCTTCATTCTGTCAGGATTAACACTATAGATCAGGGGTGGGCAATTACGGCCCTTGAGGGCCGGCATCCTGCATGTTTTCTGTCACCCTGGTGTAACCCACCTGATTCAAATGATCAGAATCGTTGACCAGCTTCTGCAGACCTTGCTGATTATATGATCATTTGAATCAGTTGTGTTCCAGCAGGGAGGGATGGAAAACAGGCAGGATGCATTCCATTTGGCGTAGCTGTGTGTTTATCATTGTGCAGTCTAGTCCAATGTCGACACGTGATGGTTATCTTAGTGACGCGTTCAAATATGGCAGCCAGCTATATTATTGTTTAAAGTTATTTAATGTACATGAAAAATGAGGTTAAATTAATTATAGACAATTGACTTTTCGTTGCTGCAAATGGTGTACATATGAGAAGTATTCCTTTAATTTCAAAACGTACTCATCGCTCTGTATTAAGTGTTTTTTTTTCAAAGTCACACTTCTCCTAATGCACAATAACCGCCCATTATGGATGAACGCCAACATATACATCTCCATGGTGAGCTACAATTTAAAAGAAAAAAAAATAGCAATAATCCATCCTTGCTTAATTCATTTCATACAGCATTGGAGCACTCACCAATCAGAAGGCCCACTTGTCGACAGACCATGACAGCGGCAAACACAGTTGCGCGATCTTCTGAGGCTGTGCTTCTGGTGAGCAAACCGAATATGGATGAGCCAGCGCCTGTGCCAATGCCTGAAGAGAACATGTCCAGCATAACTGCATTACAATGCTGATCTATTTTCTGACATGCTATGGACCAAACCAGTAAGCAGAGCTGGGCACTTGACCCTTTTTGGCCGGTCCGGCCGCGACCCTCCACCCTTGACCTGGGTACCCTTCCGGCGCGCGACCCCCCGCCCTTATTCATAAAAATTATCACCCCGGCCCAAATAAAAAAGTGTCCGCCGCCGCCGTCGGAGAGATGCTAACGGCAGAAGCTTTTTAAGGATCATTAGCTGGCTAATTTACTATTCAAACCCGCTGTGGACACTGTGGACACAAACACGCTTCAAAATGCGCCACTAGTACTTTACTACTTACTACCCAACTCCGTGTGCTTACTTCCATTGCGAGCCTCGGGATTGGTTTTGTCGTATTGTATAATTATTTGGTTCCAACAGCTGGCCAGAAGTCACAGCCGACAAGTTATTTATTTTGCACACTTCCCCTCCTTCACGGCCTTCAAAAATAAAAGCATCCCAGCAAACCACTATACGCAGCAGGTTTGCTACGGCTTATTTCCGGAAGTAGGAAAGACGCCAGAAGAAGTGCATGAACTCCACCTTGATGTGAAAGCGTCATACTTGAGTCAGTGCTACGCGCAGCTTGAATATACTCTTGGACACAAGTTGTTTTGAGACGGTTGAGTTCCAAGTCCAAGTGTAAAAAAAAAATTACAGTCAGTTTAATGGAAAAATCAATAGAATAAATGATGCTAAAAATACTACATAGGGACATACAAACTACAGTTTTCAATGCCTACGCAGCAACAAAGTACTGTAAAATCTTCCAAAAGTATGTACAATGACAAAATGTCACATATATGCATCATGAGGCCTTACCTGCCACCAGTCTGCTCGACAGTAGCAGCCATTTGGAAAAGCCCATAAAGTACATGAAGTTACCTGAACAGTTGAATATAAAACAGAATTAGTTTTTGGGCTTTTCACAAGCACATGCAAGTTACTCATCTTAGTGCGAGAAGTGTGAACTCACCCACAATCTCAAAAAGGTTGGCAAACAAAATAATCTTCTTGGTGGTTCGCGTTCTATCAGACCAGTGGCCAAACAGTGGTCCTGACAGGAGGCCGCTCAGACTGAATGCTGACAGGGTCAAACCCAGAAAGTATGATGGCGCCTCTAATGTTTGCAAATACCTCCATATAGTGGGCAGTATCACAGCTAGGGACAATGATAGAACAATTGGAAATAAATCATTAAGCACTCCTGCTCTAGGGAGTCACATTGGTAAAAATGAAAACATTTAGGCTTGTCCCTGTGGATTCTGGGAAAGCTCTGCTTTAACTTTGGATTGAACTTGAGCCAGCATGAGGGATGTGTATAGAGAGGCCTGAGAGAGTCACTAACAGCTCTCAGACAACTACAAATCTAGAAATCATTGTCTTGGGCAACATGATGATTTAAAAACATATTTCAAAATTAAGATGTACTATGTACAAACAAATCCCACATGTAGCCATGCTTCAACTTATGTAGTAATGTTTCTACAATTAACCATAACTACAGTTCAAATCTTAGCATTCCATGGACAAAGCAGATGGCTGACTCATTTTAAGTCACATTTCCTAAATGAATGTGCACAGGAAGACACTTTTAAACACTTGTCACAGTGTGAATGGCATTGTCACATCTCCCAGACAAAGATGCATTTATGAGATAGTAAAGCGATGGGTTCCAAATTCCAACGTATAGCCTGTCAGTGTCATAACGTGATCTGATTGTGTTCACTTGTTTCAATGACGCAACTTTCAGATTTTGCAATTTGATGTCTGCAAAGGTAGACATGTTGGGATATAAATCGTGTCTGAATCACTTCATGTCTAAGCAGATACTCTATAGTCTTTTTTGGTGTTACATCACATGTAGTTAGAGCCAGACGAAAACTAATCAGTCAGCAGGACAGGTACTTATACTTTAAGAGTTAAGATCGTGAGAATACTGACAGTGGTCAAAACAAGTATAAATGTTGTAGGCCATTCATAGGAACAACCCAAAACGTAAAATAAAATCCTTGTCCATTTTAGATCAAGTTCAGATTTAAATCTGAACGTTGCGTTTCCATGCAGGCTCAATGTTGTCTAGGTTACAGACAAAATAAGAACATGCACTAGTGTTCAAATAAAATGTTCACGGTCATCATGTACATACAGTACACACCGCCATTTTAATATAGATAAACTTGCTCAAACCTGTTGTTAAATTTGCAGTGTTAACTGATCCTATTATCTTAGCTGTTAAAATGTACCGAACTTAATGGATAGACACAACGGATAGGTTCAATGTGATCAACTTCAGGTTATCAAAGTTTAAAGACTGTACATGCAAGCTAACGCCATATGGCATTTTCAAAGGGATATTTACCATATTCCACGCCGCTCAACAAAAAGATGAGTCCAATGGTAAAAAACGTCAGCTTCCTTCTCCGTCCATGATCCATGGTGATGGGCTGCTATACGCTTTTAGTGTTAACCCTAATTTTTCCGCATATATATATTTACATTTTAGCATCTCCGCAAGACAACGTAGTGAACATAATCTTTGAAGAACTGCTTCTAATAAGAGCAAGTGCGTTTAACATACTGCAACGTGTCTCCGGGACACAGGAAATGTACCTAACAGTCGACAAGCACTTCCTTCTCCTATTAGTTGTAAAGTTTGTGCCTGGTCGTATTCAAAAGTCCGACCAGTACAACTGACAGCACATTTACGTGAAAAAGGTTGCACAAGAACCCGACCGACTCCTGCGCATTTTAATCCAGCAAGCATCACTTCCGGGTATCTGATTACACCTCGACCAATCACAAACTCGGATTCACCTCAGTGGCATGAATTAAGGTGCGCCTCTAAAGAAAACATTTTTCAACGAAACCTAGAAAATGGACAATTTCCTCCCGCACCCAAAATTATCCTTCACAGCACACTAGTGTGCGACGGCACCATGGTTGTGGATTACTCATCTTGATGAATCTATCTGATATCTGACCATTTTAGACCATAGGAATAAGTCCCCCTCCACATTTACTGTAAATGTGCAAAGTGTACAAGCTTTTCCTGTGCTCTCATATCTTCACTCTTTTGCAATTCTCTCTCCTCATGGTGTCACCATCCTGTGACATCCATTACCAATGTGACATTGTGCTGAAATTCCACACAACACTCTGTCCCTTTCAGTTCTACTCTTAATTAAATTTTGACTATTGAGTGTCCACTTAACAGGCACCAGCATGCCGGGAACTAAATGGTCCTCTGCCAGTTTGGGAACATGTTTGAAATTTCTCATACTCAAATTAGCACACCCAGCCCAAAACATTTTAAAAGCGCAAAAGTGATACTGTTTGAGATGGGAGTGGTTGCTGATGACACATGGCTCATAATTTTATTCTGAGAGAATGAAGTTAAAACTGTTTTTTTTTTAATACAGTATAATGTGCATGTTCAACGTGCATTGTGCAATGACAAAACAGCCTTTTCAATTTTTTTCTCTACTCTGTTATAGGCAAAGTGCTATTTGAATTTGCTAGAGTTGTTGTGTTCATTATTAAAGGTGTGGTCAGGAACTAAAATTTGCAAGCCAATGTGTCAAACAGCCCCCAAAGTATAATAAAATTAAACTGCAGTATGATCAACTAGTTCAGTGCTGTGTATTATATTAGTAATTACCGTATACAAGTTCAATTTTGTGACAATGCAAATAATAAACAAATTAGTCAGTCAAATTAAACCACAAACTATATCTTTCTGTTCCGAACCACAAGTAAATGAATATTTACGTTGAATGCCCAAAAACATGAAAACATAATCATCTTTGTATAGTTTAACAAAACTATGTTTGTCTATTGTGTATTAAGACCAGATCATATTTTATAATCAATTTATGGAGATATCCAGGTAATTTCAAAGCCACATACTTCTTCTTGCTACTGGACTGGAAGATGAAAATGTTCTGCACCTTTGTTCCAATTTGAGGTTTCACCAGGTTTAAAATAATCAAAAATTGCAGTTTTATAAACCCAAAACCATAATATGTTTTTTGCAAACATTACTGTTCCATAATTCTGAAACCACAAAATCAATTCAGATGTACAGTATGCAAAAATGAAAGAGCCCTTTTTTATATATATATAAAAAAATCTATTTACAGATAATTAGAAGGTGGGGGTTGAAGCAGTTAAGTTTCAGTCTAATTGTTAGTCCATTTCTCAAGTGGAATGTTTTTTTTTTTCCCCATTGTATATATAAAACACTTATGCTCTACAGGTATAACCTCCGTTTGTTATCACTGTGCTCGGTTCAGTATGGTTTTCATGCAGCCTGTGATAGGGTGGCATTGAGGAGAAGAGGGGAGGGCTGAGTTTTAGAAGGCCAATTTCTTCATGAGGAGGTACACCCTGGAGTCCACCTCGAAGCCATGAAGGTTGTTGGCGTCCCCTTGCAACCTCATGAGGAGGCCACCGTAAGAGACGTAGGCAGAGCTGAAAATGGAGAGGACGTATTCAAGACAATTCATGCAGGAAATGTTATACATTTAAAGCGGAAGTCAACCCAAACACATTTTTTTCAAGAATATATTCCCAGCAGGCCCACTAGTTGAAACACAGCATTCTGATTGATTTTGCGTTTCTGGAATATAAGGTAACCAGCAAAATGCACTCATTTTTAGCCATCTCTGGGGCGGCAATTTTGTCACTTCTGTCGACTGAAGATGACATCACAATTGCTCAGGGCTCAGGTAACGACCAATCACGGCTGACCTGTTTCCTGAAGCTGAGCCGTGATTGGTCGTTACCTCAGAGATGGCTAAAAATGAGTGAATTAACACTTATTCCACAAACGCAATATTTATCAGAATGCCCTGTTTCAACTAGTAGGGCTTGCATAGAACAAATTCTTGAAAAAAAATGTTTGCGTTGATTTTCTGCTTAAGAAAGGTACTTTCCTCTTTTTCTCACACATTCCATACCTTCATAAGCATTTATAACTACACAACAGAGGGTGATAACTTAGTAAAAACACAAGTCATAATTTACAACCACCAAAGCAGATACTTTAGAGCAGGGACATCTCTCATTTTTGTAGTTTTGGTTTCCTAAGCTGTTTTGACTGTGATACAATATAAATGTATTATCGTCTCATGCTATTATTACTTGTACACAACAAATTGATGGATGATTAGTTTTAAAATCAAAAGTTAATGAAAACATTTATAAAGCAATTATTAAATTAATTTTCAAAAAGGGGTTTAGTAGCAAACGTTTGCATTATATATCCAAACGTTAGTAAAGGAAAAAGTGATTGGCAATTTTCGTACAGATTTTAACAAGAAACAAGAAGACAATACACATTATTTGCTTTAACCCATTAAAGCCTAAAGCACCTGACTCAACAGCTCCCCAAAACCTAAGGTCGTCTTTGGAATTACCCTCGAAAACCTGAAGTTTTGCCAGAAATTCAACACCTACAAAATAATTAATATCTCAGCCCCTGTAGCAGACAGAAACATAATTCCAAAAAAATCTGAGAGTTTAGCCATGTGGCTTTCACACAGGGCCGAGTTGATTAATCTTTACTGTTTCAATCGAAGACGTAAAAATAAAGTGTCAGTCCAAGAAAAGCACTACCGGTACTTTTAATTTAAAAAATAATCGAGTAGTAATCACCATCCTCTTTTCTGTTACACAGATGTCAATAGCTGTCTACGAACATGTATTTTAACCAAATATCGCGTTCGACTGGTTCTACTGGTTCAAAGCCCACAAGCGTGTCATCCACAGTATATCACTGCCGTTTGTCATTTAAGAGCTCCCGCTACCGCGGCGCCCGCCATTATGACTCGAAAGATTTCTGTAACATCCTCCACGGGCTTACGACACCATCACGTGTGTATTCTGCTGCATTTCATTGGTTAAGAGACTGAGAATTAAACAACACTGTAAATAGAAAATGAGGTATACACTCTCCCGGCTTTAAGGGTAGAAAGACGAAACAGCACTCCCCGCTCTAGTGGTTGAAACGCGGTTATGCGCTCCCGGCCTTAATGGGTTAACAGGCCACATAACGTGATGTGGTGGCTCAGTTTGAAACGTGTGCTATGGATTCTTAAAATGTGATAGTTTTTAACTCTCAATTCTTTTTAAATAATATCGACTAATTACCATTGAAATAGTAAAACTTATTATGGAACAGCTTAGTATGGAAGATGAAAGAGGGAAAAGAAAGAAAAAAAAAAAATCACTCACAGGCGTGTTGCAGCTTCTGTTGAAGTCTCATCACCCTCAATCTTATAAACCTTCCCATACATTACATAATCAAATTGGTCTGATCTGAAAATGTACAACAATGAAATTCAAAGTCAAAAAAATAAAATATTATTTTAACACAAATGTGTCAATGCGGATTAGTCGGAACATACCGAGATGGTCTGTCATCTTGAGGGTTGTACTCCCCATCATCTGGCGTTCCATCTTCATACAATGTGCTGGCGATCACCAGTCTGAACTTGTCGCCTAAATAAGATGAACAGATTTTTACTGTGTACTTTCACATATTGTCGTATCAATTCACAGATTGACCATATATGTTTTTAATGGCCTTACTACATGCATATGGGTGATATAATTCATGAATTTGTAAGGCAAATAAAAAAAATGAAATGGTGCAACTGCTTTAGTGCAAAGATGTAAAACCTCACCAAGATCTACTGGATAGATTTGAATGTTCACATCCAAGATGAGGTCCATCTTAAAAGATTCACTTTCACAATGTAGACGAGACACTGTGGAAAATAGTCAATAATACAAGTAATTTAGGTTCACTAAATACAAAAATGAAGAATGATTATGCAATGATTTGCAAGAGGGGTTATCAATTGTATTCTACTAGCGTCCACCGGGAGGCATTGTTGAATTGTTTGAAATTGCTGATACAGTAAAATAAACACACCTCTATCAAACTTCTTGCCATCTGGATCGATGTCCTTTACGTCGAATATATCCTCAAAAAGGATTCCAGCCATTTCTTTCCCTGTTTCTGCCCACAGAAATAGAAAATATGACAAAATATAATAGTTTACTACATTATGTTAGAAAGTTGGGGGACAGACGTTGATGTCCCGAATTCATGATATAATATCATTATGGCATTTTACACAAGACAAATACACGAAATAAGATGTAAAAAGCACTGGTAAGACACGATTGAGCAGAAAGTGTGTCACCTCGCTCATACAAAAAGTTTGTCGAAAATATTGCAAATCTACAACTACACCAAGAAATCCCATGCTCTATCGAAAGTCGTTCTTAACTAAATTTCTATATGTCTATGTATGTCTATATGCTAGCTGATAGCTTTAGCGTGTTGTGCGCCTGTTTCCCGAACCTTACCTCTTGGAAGTTAATGTACTACGTTCTTCTATATTGTACACAGCCAGGATTTTCTGGCACAAGGTTGCGCGTTGTTACAAAGACGATGATTACAATCTGCACTTAATTTCTTGTTTGGTTAACTCGTCATTCATTCAAAAAGAACCGTGTGGCGGTGAAACCAAACAACGTGCTCAACCTTTGACATACCATCTACTTCCGGCGAGCCTCATAAACTGCTATTATTTTTAAATGAATGTTGTAACATATTCGATATGAATAAATCTTCACATGTATCCATGTGTTGTTTCAAAAATAAATCTAGGGAGATCGTGCTTATGGCACTGCGAACAAAATAAATACATATGTATATAAACCTTGCGACGTTTAAACAAGTGTTTTACGACATTTACTTCCACTTTCCAGCCACAACTGTGGTTGCTATGCTGTTAGCGTCTCTTCTGTAAATGGTTGCTAGCTAATGGAAGTCGCGCTAATATCGATGTACTATAGAAGATAATGCAGTCTATTATTAATATTGATATTGGATTGTGACGTTTGGAGCAAGGATGCTGGCGCCTGTTAACATGTTAACTTAGGTGAGGATGGGAGAAGGCAAGAATAAATATATATCTGCTGTGCTGGAGAACTGTTGCTGCTGCAGCTAGCATATCATCGAATAGCTACTACTTGTTTGCTTCATTTTCATCGGTGATTGTATTTTTTCTATATTTAAAATAATGAACAAAAATTAGATGGTAACACACACGTACTTGAAATGAACTAAAAGTAAAAACAATGGAGTGCGATCTTTTGATGCGTAATGCAGCCTTCAACTCTTTAATTCAGTCAGTTCAAGTTATTATTTTCCGGTAGTGGTATTGAACGTGTGACTTGTTTTACAGGACGTAATAAACACGCTGGAATCAACCAATGCTGAAGTAGAAAAATAGAAACATTACGTTACCAAGAAGTGCAAATTGTTGCTTTTAATGTGTGGTTTAAGAAGTTGTGGATACTCACATGAGTTCCAGGGAGGAAGCCAAAATGGGGGACATTTTAGCCACTGAAGCCAATCTGCTTGGGATGATCAAGGAGGTATAAATAAATCTGTCAATGTGATGAAATAATCAACGTGTCCAGTATACCACTTTCATTATGACATTCATTGACTTGTATTGCTTGTTTGTTTTTCCTACATAGTACCTTAAGGTTGAACAGTTTGACAACACAGTTAACAGTTTTGACATGGAGTGCAAGAGTAAAGGAAAACTTGTGTCCAAGCCTCAAGGAAATGCCCTGAGAGATGTAAAGACTCACATCATCCAGGTAAAATCTAAAACTCAGCCGTTTAAATTGGTTTGTAAAGGGTGTAAAATGACAGATTAAACATACTTGTATTTGTTTTAAAATGGATTGTGAGCAACTGTGTTTCACCATTTATATTGTTTATTTCAGATGTCTTACTGATTTCCCTTCCAACCCCATCTCTGTGTGCAGAAAGACCTCCTTAGTTCTTTCAGTGATGGAGACTACAAGGTGTTCTTTGAGTTGTGGGCAGAGAATATTCCTTCTGATCTAGTTAAAACCAATACTGAGGCCCAAAAGCTGGAGTTCTACCTTTATATCCATTTTGCCATCTACCCACTGAGAAGCCATCCTGGAAGACAAGTATGTATTTTTATTTTGTATGATATATGTTGTAGGATCCTTTAGTATTCTGACAGCACATAAATGTCAACTGATCAACATGTCCACTAAACTGGGCTGTTCATAAGCATGTTGCATTAGAGAAAGTCATTGTCAGTAGTCAGTAGAGTATTCATTTCAGTATATTGTTGTTGTCCTGGGGCCTACTGTCCTTTTCTTCATGATTAACAAATATTTTAAATAATTTAATTTAATTTTGGCTGATTAGCTGTTAGGCTGATTAATCATTTCAGTTGTCCTCTGGGGTACAAAATACCCTGCAGCAGTAGTGCAAATTGTCACATCTTACTGCTTTATGAAGTGTAATTTTTAAAATCAGAGAACGTTTGAAATTCTTTTCAAACAGAGCAAGTGATTCCCACCTTTTCTGGTCAGTTGCAAAAAAATTCCGCAAAGTAGCACCTCTTACATGAACACGCCTTTGCTTAAAATATTTGTACTTGTTTTGGATTTTTTGAAGATACTTGTACTCCTTAAGCCCTAGCAACTCTCTAATTTCAATCAGTTTCTGAGTATTATGGAAGAGTAGGTTGTTGTGTACTTTTGCACATTATTTGTGCTGATTTGATCTCAACTTGGATTTCAGAGTGTTTAATAATAAATAGTGAACTTGTTGGTTCTGTATATTTAGATCAATTAATAATTCATATTGCTCTTTTTTGTAGTTTGAAAACAGGGTGTCAGTTCTCCTGCCAAATGAATTGTGTTATTTTTTTCGTCAATGATAGCGATGCGTCCAAGTCCTGAGCTAGCCATGCAAGTTCCATACTGCGATGCCCCCTAGACCTGACTCCACAGTTGGAATATGTTTTTGTTTTTTGTTTTTTAAGTTTTGATGGTCACTGCTCTATAGAACCCTTTTTTTCTCCACACATAGCGCTGTGTGTTCCTTCCCAATAACTCACCGTTGGTTTCATCTGTCCTCACTTAAGCATCCAGGCAATCTTGAGTAAATTTAAGACTTGAAATTGCTTTTCTTAAACATAGGTATTCTGACAGCTCTTTTATGCACTACTTTGTTCACAATATTGGACAATGCTTCTTGAGAAGAGAAATTTTATTTTATTTTTTCAAATTTCCCCATGCTGCATTGTAAAAATGTATGTGATGTGTCCAATAAAATACATGAACACATGCACAGTCATTATTTCTGTGGATATTTAAGCAGACTGTATTTGACTATTGTTGTGATTTAGACGACGATCAAAACATTTTATGACCAATTTATGCAGAAATCTATGTGATATCGAAGGGTCCATATGCTTTTTCTAGCAAATGTAGACTGTTTCCACAAGGTCCCTTTACAAAATGATGGCCACAGGAGGGCGTGCAAGCTGCTGCTTGGTCTGTATTATTGTTCAACATTAGCACAAGTCAAATAATAGTGTGCTTCCTCACATATTTGAGTAAACTTTATACATCTCATATTTATTCGTTAGTCTCTTGTCTCGTTTAACTAAAGCAATTGGTCGTCAACATCAAGCTTTATTAGCATCAACTCATAGTACCCCATATTTGTTACAAATGATGAGCTGTCTCAATAGCATTACCTGCAGTTACATTGGAAGGAGACTTCGTGGATATTCTCTTCTTTATATTCAAGGTGCAACTCAATAAATGTGAATACCGTGGAAAACTATTTTAATACTTCAAACTTCTGTTCAAGAAGTGAAATGTATACTTTTTAGATTCGTCAAACACTTAGGAAACTTTTTCAAAGCTCAGTTTCTTTTATTTGTAATTATGACTTACAGCTAACAAAAAAATCTGTTTCTCATAAAAATAAAATATTGTGGAAAAAGTTTAATATTGTAAACTACTGGCGTCACTCACTAATATTCTAATTACTTGAAACACCTGCAAAGGCCTGCTTGTAGCCTCTGATCATGGGGAAGACTTGACTTGACTGTTGTTTGACAGACAGTCATTGGCACCCTACACGTGGAAGGCAAGCCACAAAATGTTATTCCTCAAGTAAGAAAAGTGTGTTTGAAAAAGATGCACAAGCAATAACAGTGACTCATTCAAGACTTTGTGGGTACTTCACAAGGAGTGAACTGAGAGGCTGGAATAAGTGCATCAAGAGTCACTGTGTATAGGAATTTGGTATTCCTTGTGTAAATGTTGAAGGTTTTTGAAGAATGAGTGGAGAGGCACACAATCTAAGTTGCTTGAAGTCAAGTCACTGATGGTTTGGGGTACTATGTTACCCACAGATGCTGGTCCACTTTGCCTTCTGAGGTCTAAAGTCAATACAGCTGTTTACTAGTAAATTTGGTTAAGATGGTTAAATAATCAACAATGCTAAATACTTGTGAGGAAATGCAGCCTCCATGAGTGAAAATACAATTGATGCTTTGAGTGAATGCAGCATTGACTTATTTGCATGAGACAGGACTGCCCCCTCAAGACAAGCGTGGTCATGTTGCTGACCAAGAAACATATTTATAATACTTTTATTATTAGAAATATTTATAATATACAAATATATCATTGCTGTCCTTTGAAAAACACATACATGCATGTCCATTTTTTTTCAACTTTCTTATTTTTATGTGAATGGTGTTTCCGCGCTACAGACATCGCATTAATGTGAAAATTAAACATTTTTCCAAAATTGGACGTACGTGTTTTTCACAGGACAGCGACGACAGAATAGGTTTATGAGTTCTTTGCATTTGGTCTTTCAACTAAAATGTATTGTAAGATCAGCATGAATTAACAGATTCTGACTGCTTCTTTAGGATCAGGTGGAGTTTGAAGAGAGAATTTCTCATTTCAAGAAATACCTGGAGACATGTGGAAGAACACTGAGTCAGACCACAGAGTTTCTGCCTTATTATGCTTTGCCTTATGTGTCCAACCCCACCACCCATCCCTTCTTCAAGGATCTCTTTCAGGTTTATTGTTGTCTTTAATGTAATAATTACTTGTCAGAGGCACGTTGTCAATGAACATATTTACCTGTTATAGGAAACCTGGATACCAAAGTTGAAGAATAAACTTCAAGAGTTTGTGTCTGTGACAATGAAGCCACCAAACTGCCCAAGGCTGCTGACATTATATGTATCCTTTGCAGCAATTTAAAATTGCAACTTAATTATTACATTTGATAAGTATTTTTACATTTCCCTGCCAAAAGGAAATTTGATGCACCAGGTGACAATGTAAGGGTATGTTTATTTATGTGGAAGTCAAGAATGAATTTTTGCTTAACAGATGAAACTGTCGTAGTGTGGTCATTCCATGTTACACTAACACTCCCTGGGTAATTTGCATGTAAAAATTATTATAGGTACAGAAAACATGGTAGAGCAACATGAGCAACTAAGGATAGAAGTCGTTACTCATATATTAATGTAATGTGTAATGTAACTAATATATATTAGTTATACTAACATTTCAAGTGCTGTTCAAAGAAAACCAAATTGTCTCCAATCATACAGCATAACCCAAATCATTCAGCTCATCTGACGCATATATTTCCTTGCGCAAACACTCATACAGCTGATGTGTCAAATGCTTGTATGCACACATTAAATAGACTGCTGCTGGCAAGCTTTTATTTGACATACAATAAGTTAACTAGAAGAGGTCCACTTTAAAGTGCATGTAAACTCATGCATGACAGCTGTGTTTGTCCATAGAAGGGTGTTGGTCAATGAAAATTTCTAAAAAGAAATGCAACCCTCCCTACAAAACAAACTTGGAACAATCACATATTGACACCGGTTTGCCGTCACTCTATAAAATGGATTGTCTTAATCCTGTACAAATTGTATTGGCAAGGCCACTGCTAGCTTCCAACAGGATGTAGGACGTTGTGTGACTCACATCTCATATATTCTTTATGCACCTTTTTGTCACACTGAGGGAAATGGACACACATTAGAAGTGTTGAAGGAATGTTGAGATGAGTGCTGACGTGTGTTCTTTAACAGACGGTATGCAGAAGGAGGGCGCAAAGAATTCAAAAGGTAAATGTCCCTCTGTTGTTACTTAGGATGTCTTTGGTGATGTAAGACCAACTTCCAAAACCTAATAATGCACTAATCCTAGACGTCCCTTGTTGCAGTACCAAGTCGAAGTGTCGAATGTGCACGTTTAAACCAACAATACGAAGCTATTTTACTTACACAGTTGTGCTTATAAGTGCAAACCTTTTTCCCTACTTTCCACAGAAGCCTTGCAGCAGCTCCAGGCACAGCTGGTTGAGTCAGAGCGCCGCTCCACCAGCTACATGCGCAAGTTCAACAAGATGCAAGCAGACTACTACCAGCTCATTGGCATCACTGCTGAGCTGGTTGACTCGTTGGAGGCCACAATCAGCGGAAAAAATGTAATGTGGATTGCAAACTCACACATGCCCACAACATAAAATGTAGTACTGGCTAAAAATATGCATACATGCAGTAAAAAAATATATACCTACAGTAAATGTAGTCTTTTAGTTTTTGTGTTTTTTTTACAAAACGACAATACAGACAGCCATCTCTATACAGTGGTGCCGAGACTCACGGATTGAAATTGTCGTGAAAACGCTACACCTTAAAGTGGAAGTCAAACCAAACATATTTTTTTCAAGAATATGTTCTATGCAGGCCCACTAGTTGAAACAAGGCATTTTTCATCTAGTGGGCCTGCTGGTAATATTCTTGTGTTTGGGTCGGTTTCCCCTTTAAAGCTAATACTCCCTGTGCACACTTTGCCAATGAATGCGCCACTGCCACCTACTGTAGTGAATGTGCAATTATGTTTTATTCTACGACAAAAAAAAAAAAAAAAAATGTTCCTTGGGGTCACATGCAACCCCATTGACAGGGAGCCCCGCCCCACTATTTGAGAAGGACTACCTTAAGCACTGGTCACTGTCAGTTTCAGTCGACAGTAAGTAGCAGGACAAGACAAAATGTCAGCCTGCTGAGATAGTTAAAAACTGGTGGATTTTTCTGCTTAATTCTTACTTCCATCCATCCATTATCTGTACCGCTTATCCTCACAAGGGTCGCGGGGCGTGCTGGAGCCTATCCCAGCTGTCTTTGGGCAGTAGGCGGGGGACACCCTGAATTGGTTGCCAGCCAATCCTAATTCTTACTTCACAAACATAATATTAATCACAATACCGTGTTTAGACTAGTAGACAGAGTTTCTACCTTAATTGCTCCATTTCATTGCACTTCACTGGTGCGGTGGAGGGCTAAAGCGCGATCCTAACTCAAGCCACTCCCTGCAAGTCAAGGTAAAAAAAAATAGCAGATCAAAAGCTCGTTTGTCACAAACTCATAAGCAGGGGCACTTGTAAGTCAAGGTACTGTTGTACTCTTAAAGCTCAAGGGGGCCTGCTATGTTTTTGCAGATATCGCCCGAGTACCTGCAGAGTGTGTGTGCTCGCCTGTTCAGCAGCCAGATGAGGCAGAGCACGGTGCCGATGACTGACCTTACCAGGCCTGGCACTGTGAGTGGAAGAACTGTTTTACACTTTATACTTAACACCTACCTGATAGACAGACTTTGTTTGAACTGAACAACTTTTCTCTGTTTGTGTTTTTGCGTCTATGACACTTTTGTCCCAAAGGGATATTACTCTATGAGTCCATATGATGATGGCTATGTAAGTTTCTCATGCTTTCATCTTTATTTCCTCTTGCTGAGTTAATGTGCCATTACTGTCTTGCTCTCTCATGTCTCATTGTGTCCTCTTCCACTCGTCCACACCTCGTACCCTGCCTCCACTACAAATAACCCTCTCAAACTGATTTGTGTCCATCAGTCATTTATTGCCTGATCCTGCTAGATTGTCCCTTTTCAAACGGCTTCACATATATAAGATCCCTTTTGTCAAATTCACCTAATTTTGAACCTCACATGCTGCCTGATGCACTGTTCCTCTCACCAACTCTCCTCACAAATGTTGCCTGTTTCATACTTCTCCCAGGACCATGTCTTTAACAGTATGGATTTAGTTGGATTCAGTTAAAGGACCAGAATTATGGTAAACAAAAGGAATCTTGATGCAGACATTTTTATCACACTTAGGCAGTTGAACAAATTGGCTTTGGTTACATCCATTTCAAAGGAGGCAACCGGCAGTTTTCTAAAAACAGTCATTGTTCTTAACGTAATCATTAATCAGTTGAAATTTTATTCAAAAAGGGAAACCACGTGACTCTCATACCGAATCTTAATATTTCATTGTGTAAAATGAAGTCTTTATTTTGTTAACATTCTGGCATAATGTCATGTAATGTACAGCATGGATGACCATGCTGCTAATGTGGCTCAAATTAATGGGTCCTATTTTTGTAGACAGCTGCACATGCGCTCGGCATAAAAACATCTTCATTTTCGTGCAGGGGCAAGTCTAGTTTAGTTTAGTTTAAATCAAGGGCCATCCATTCATTTAATCCCGCTTATACAGGGTCGGGCCACAGGGGCAGCAGCTTTAGCAAGGAAGCCCAGACTTCTCCCTCCCCAGCCACTTCATCCAGCTCTGCCAGAGAAATCCCAAGTCGTTCCGAGGCCATTTGGGTCTTTCCAGCGTGTCCTGGGTCATCCCAAGTGCCCGCTCCCAGTGGGATATGCCCGGAACATCTCATCAGGGAGATGTCCCAATCAGTTGCCCGAGCCACCTCATCTGGCTAGTGATGATTCCATCCAGTTAGTGCTGATTCCAGTGATGGACGAAAACTCATTTCCATCAGTGCATAATCCGTCATTTAAAAAAAAAAAAAAAAAACACGTCATTCGTCATTCGCCAGCAAAACAGGCATCCGTCAGAGACGGATTGATGGACCTTCCGTCAGTAGGTCTGACAGGATGCCCAGCTCTGAAAATGAGGTAAGGCACTTTGATTGGCGGGGGAAAAAAGTCAGCTGTGTTCACTCCCACAACGACGTAAATGTCCATTTCTAATGCACTCGTCTACGAAAATACCAAAAGAAAACTACACCCATGCGCACAGTTAGACTGCACTTTGCACTAGACTTGCGCTCAGCATAAAAATAGGGCCCAACGAGTCTGGAACACATTGTTCTACACAGAGACAAGCAACAGTGTACTTTGCCGATGTACCAACGTTAACACCATGATTGACTATAATGGACAGTTTGTTTTGTCTCTTTGCTTGCGTTTTACATGCTAGGGAAAATTCGGAGTAGAGCTGTCAGTGAAGTCAATAACATGAACAATAAATGGCTTTACAACATACTAAAGATTACATGACAGAATATCCAACACTTACGTAAACATTGTATTCCCTGGGTTGTGTCTCTTTGTGCAGATGGAAAAATGTAATTTGAGACCAAAATCAGTTCTCAAACAAAATGAGAGATGGTTTGATTAAGGCCATAACAACAACACACAACATCCCATATGTCACTGTGCTTCTCATTCACATTATCGAGTGGCCTGTGTCACATGTTCCCTTCCAATACATATTCTGATATTGTCACTAGCCTTCAATGGCTTGCAATACCCGGCCTAAAAACTCCCTATTCAATTTTACAACACAAAAACACTACCGTTATCATTGTTCTATGCATGGCAAGGCATTATTTCTGTAGCACATTTCATGCACAAGACAACTCAAAGTGCTTTACATAAACATCAAAAGCATTACAGAAAGAGAAATAAAACATTAAACATCCTCCCAACAAATTCCTACAATTTTTTTTAACCAGAGATGCACGTGAACTCTTCTAGATTTTTTTTTTTTTTTTGTGATGATGATAAATCGGTGAGATTTTATAAAAATTAGGATCAATGTAAAAAAAAAAAAAAATAGCTTGCAATTGCACTCCTGCACCAAGAATGACAAAGGTCCTCAGTGAAGCACAAGCCCAAGTGTCTCACTAAAATGTCTCATTAAATGCAAAAAACACAGTTCAGTACAACAATGCAATATCCACTGTTGACAGTTAATAATACTTTCGGTCTTCTTTTTAATTGTTGAATAGCAATTTTAAGATGATGTATACCTCTTTTTTTTTAGCGGTTTCTACTTTTATTTAAAATTAAGTGAATCATTTCTTTTTTAGAACAGATCTGTACTATGATCCCAAAGGAGGACACTTTATGTTGATAATTATTTTTATGTGCACAAATCTTTTTTAGTTCATTATTTCTTTTATTTATAGCTGTACTTGTTTTATTTCCAAGTAGTTCTAAAAATAGCACTACAAATAGAGCGCCAAATTTAAATCAATCAGACACTGATGGCACAGCACTCTGTTTGTCTCTCATTTCTTTTCATCCAAAAATGCTTTGCGCTGGTTAGAAGGTACTTGGAAAAAATATATGTTTCACAGGTGGTGCATCATTGAAAAAAGATGGAGAACCACTGCTCTAGCACATCCGATTTTCATAATAATAATAATTATAATATGTAATATCATAATATTTATGAATTAAGGGTTTGGTTCGGCAACAGGTGGACACTCTACTGTACAAGTGAATGGTTAAATCCATATTGTGCAAGCTTTTACAGGTCAGATTTAAATCCATATTGTGCAAGCTTTTATAGGTCAGATTTAAATACAAAAAATGAAAATACCTCAAAAACCTGATGAGCTAGAAAAAAAAATTTTTTTTAAAACTCGACGCCAAAAATACGTTAGTGGACACGAACTCATAGCCATCTCTGATTAAAAATGTCTTTTGACCGGTGTTATTTTACATAACAAAATATTAACTGAGGTCTTGGCGGCTCTTCTCCATTAACTCAAACAATCCCATCCCACTTACACATGGGGTATCTTTCCAAACAGAAATATAAGTTTTGGAATTGAGCATGTGCCACATGCATGATGTAATAAGCATGTCCATGTACTACTAATGACTGAAGCATTTGGTGATTAGTAGGACAGCATACACTAAAAGGTGATAACTCATGTTTGTCTACCAATTGCACGAGTTTGAAATATGATACATGCAAGATCCTTTTTTTTTTTTGTTCCTCTAGGCTTCCTCAATACTTCGAGCATCCATCGCACCATAGTAAGTGTTTAGGTCTTGTACAGCTATGGTTCATTTGTTCATCCTGATAATGAAATTTATTTTGGATGGCTTTTCTGATGATCCCCAGCAGACCTAAGGACGTTCCAATGCTGCCCTCTCTGGATTATGTAAAGTTGAAAAAGGACCTGCTTGAAGGATCAGACCGTCTGAGGTCCCTCCTGCTTCAGGCTCTGCGCTGGGTTTGTACATTTTCCTCTGAACTTCATGTTACTATTTTTTATTCGAGCATTGGCATTGTAAGATGGCTGACCTCTGCCATGTTGTTTCCTGACTCTGAGCCAGTCAAATTGATTTTCCAAAACTGTCAATCATTTTTAGAGACTTACTCGCTCACTTCCCGGTGAACAGAGGGACACTGCGCTTCAGGCTTATATAAGCAATGATCTACTGGAACAGTACAGCACAAAGCAGGTGGAGTCCTATCAGTAATTCTTTTGGTGTTTTACTACTTTATCATGAAGTGTTGAACAAACGTCTCATGTCAAAATGCAAAGGCTAATAAATTTGTGTTGCCTTTAACCCAACAAAAAAACACAATGTTGAAGACATATGTAATAAATTGTCAATCCGACATGGGCTTGACCCCGGAGTTGGCATCTGCATTCTCCAGTATACCAAAACAAGCCCATGCTTCCAAGTTTGTGTAATAATTGTCCATTTTCATCACTGCCTAATTCATCTCCATGGGTTTTATTACATTACATTACAGATCCCTGTAATGTCCAAACACATACAGTACAGTAGGTTAAGGACACAACACTGTTTTTGTTTTGTTTATATGCACGTTTTATGCAAGAACAATCATGAATCCAATCCAGAAATACACACAAGATACACAAGATCTAGGTACAGCACATGCAAATGCAAGATGGCAGATTAAATGGATTGCATCATTTTGCAGTTGTCGAGGTTTCTGCATGTGCCTTGCTCAAGGCCAACAAATCTTATTGTATATTTTAAATATGTACTTTACCTCAAGGTATTTTATGAGAAAAAAAACACTACACATCCTGTCTCTGTAGGAAACTATGCTTCATTTACTAACTTCAAAGAACGAAATGGTGCGGCAGTACATGGCTCGTCTCATCAATACATTCTCCTCCTTTGCAGACGGTAAGTGTCAAGTACGTCAAATAAGAGTTTGGTATGGTTATGGGTGAGATTTAACAACAATGGGGGTTAGTATGTGCCCTGCGACTGGCTGGCGACCAGTTCGGGGTGTAGTCTGCCTTCGCCCATTGACGGCTGGGATAGGCTCCAGCAACTCCCCGCGACCCTATATAGGATAAGCGGTTTGGAAGATGACATGACATGACATGACATGGGGGTTAGTATTGGCCTAGCCCTTTCTGGGACCTTTGTCATAGAACCGGTAAGATGAGTGTGCGAGACTTCTGTCTTTTAAAAAATGTGTTTTGAAGGCAAACCGTTCAAGATTGCATTACATTTTTACTTGTGGTTTAATGCAGAGCACTGTGCAAAAAGTGATGATATAATGATGAAATATATTTCTCAATCATAGAATACAATTAAAGACTCCAAAAAAAAAAAAAACAGGTTTAAAATAAAAAGCTTCAGCAAAAAGTACTGATTGTAGTTTGACCAACTTTCTGCTCTTGAACATAACAAAATGTGACCCCAATTTAAAGAAGTCAATTTCAAGAGTCTTGATCTTTACCACTTAGTTGGTGACATACATAAATATGACAAATGTATCATGTTATATTTATACTTACTTACAGGTCGAGTTTACCTTTCCCAAATCCCATTGCTTCTAAAACTCCTGATGGAAATGCTCAGGCAGGAGAAGAAGGACTCCTTGACCAGAGAGAATGTTCTGGTGGCTCTGCAGAAACTCAGCCTCATGTAATTGAGAGTTTATCAACCCCACTGTGTAGAGAGCAATGTCCCAATTAGCCATTTTACAAGCATCAACATAAAAATATCTCCGATTGAATCCATTTTGATCACTGCATCTGTTTGTTAGGAGGAGCCAGCAGACAGTCATGATAGAGGATGATTTGATTGGCTGGCTGGTGGATGAATTGCATGACTCAGACTGTCTGAGCGATTACACCCTGGAGTATTCTGCATCTCTTCTCATGAATTTATGCCTGCGAACAAAAGGTGCCTGCAAAAGATATACAGTGCACGAACAAGACAGATTTCCGTTCCATACATGATATTAACTCATTCACTGCCAGGCATTTTTAGACCCTCTTTTACCGTATCGTTTGAAAATATTTGAAAAATATATAAAAAGTTCCTGGGATTGAATGGCTGGACTGTGAAAAGACAAGTAAATCCGTCAATGGCAGTGAATGAGTTACAAATATTCAGCATTGATACTATGAAGTCATGTGTACATGTTTAAGATTACATGGTTGTCTTTGTATAGGAAAAAGGAAGTGTGCAGAAAATGGCCAACATGTGCTCAAGGTTCTAACTAACCTCCTCGGACATGACAACCATGAGGTGATGCATACGTCCGCTTGAAAAGTGTGTGTGAGTGTGTCTGCAAATGTGTGTGCTTGTGTCTGCGTGACAGTAAGATGTTTCCAAACACAAACTTACCCCTTTTGTTGTGTGAGTTTAAATTCCATTATTCTATGCAAGCAACTGTAAAGCTGTTCATTTTGCATTTGGAGATGCATCTACATTGGTTGTCTCTGTTTTCTCCAGATTCTTCCGTATGTGAATGGAGCCCTGTACAGCATCCTGTGTATCCCCTCTGTGAGACAGGAAGCAAAAGAAATGGTAAGATAGTGAAATGTCTTTGCCTGCTTGCAGGATGCTGACTTAGCCTTTCTCTTCCCTTTTAATGTCACAACACACGCAGATGTTTATTATCTTCAAAGATGTTTGCAGCTGCACACGGTGTGTTTTGCTTACCTGTTGCTCAGGTCTTATTCATAAGCCAATTGAATGTGTGTTTTGCTCAAATGTGTGAAGAGTGTGGAGGAGATCCTGCGCTGCTTCTGCAAGGAGGATAATCCAGATCTTCACAGACAAATTGGATTCATCATTAAACAGCTCAACTCAGGTCAGTGAATGTACATTTATGGTTTGTTTACTCATTTACAATGGAGCATGTCTATTGGTCAATTTTGGTTGTATTATTATTATATGCAAAATAAACAAGTTATTTCTCAGGGAATGGAAAGGGAATGCACAATCATTACAATGTAACTCCAAGTCAATCACATTTCTGGGATATCATCTTGTCCGGTTTGGAATCAATTTCACCTGCTGTTGTGAAAAGAGAAGTGGAAATGAGAGGCAATACAACCCCTGTTAAGGAATGAAGGCCACATACCTCACCTAACCTGTCCTCATCCTTTCTGGTTTACTTTTTTCACGGGTTCTCGCCACTAGAGGTAGTGTCACATAATTTCTGGAACCCACAAAAGTTGCTCAGGTGGTGCAGCTCAGCCCACCTGGCAAGACGATTTGCTCTGTCTCCCAGCAAGCATTGTCAGACCATATGCTGGTGCAGTAGGGCGTGACTTCCTTCTGATGAATGACAGTGCTTGGCTTCTTCAGACTGGAGTGGAGTGTGTCAACATTTCCTGCATGAAGAAAGCGTTGATGCTATGAACCGGCCTGCCAGTTTCCCAGACCTGAACTCAGTCGAGCACCTTTGGGTCAGCACGTTTCATTCCACTGGAGAACATTCGCGGCTCATCAAGAGCATTGTTGCGGGACGTTGTAGGAAGTGCATGCAGGCACTTGGCGGCCCCACACACCACTGAGCTTCATTTTGCATTCTCTTGAGGAATTTCCACAGAAGTGATTTTTTTCCCCCCCGTTTTATTTTCAGGATGATTCTGAATCCAGACCTCCATGGAGTAATAATTTGGATTTCCATTGAATTTTAGGTTATTTTGTTCTCATCGCATTCCACTTTATAATGAATAAGATTGCGGAAAAAAAATTCAACTTCATCTAGAAATAGGCTTTATATAGGTGCTCTCTCAGACGCAGTCGTAGTTGGAGTCGATTTGGGATTTTTCTTCATTAAATACATTCATGCTGTGTTCCATCCAGCGGAGGAAGAAGGTCCAGAGTCAGACGATGAAGAGGATGAGGATGACAATGATGTAAGTGTGATGTTCATAACTGACACTTTACTGCTACACACATTTTGTCACACAATAGTAAGCAACGGTGAGCATTACCACATTAGAGAAAATGATGAGATGAGACAAAAAGTCTGTTCTACCCTCGCTGTAACACCAGCAACATATGTACAGCAGATGGTAATCTTGACACGGTACTATTCAGTGATATTCAATGTATGTTGCTTGTGTGCACGAGGGTGTTTCCAGATTTCAGTGGTAAAGGCGGTCATGTCAATAGTGAGTGTGTGTCATGCTGTGTACCCACAATGCATGTATCTTGGAGAGTCAAATGTCCCCACTTGGGTAAATGTTATCCACAAGGGTTGTGTGAACTCGTTTTTAAAGCGGAAAGTCAACCCAAAACAGTTGGGTTTTTTTCAATAATATGTTCTTTGCAAGCCCGCTAGTTGAAACAAGGCATTGCATTTGTGGAATATGAATTAAGCAGCAAAATCCATCCGTTTTAGCCATAACGGGGCGGCCATTTTGTCACTTCTGTCAACTGAAAATGACATCACAGTTGCACAGTGCTCATATAACAACCAATCATGGCTCAGCTTCAGATAACAGATGAGCTGTGATCATGGTCATTACCTGAGCCCTGTGATGTCATTTTCAGGCGACACAGGTGACAAAATGGCCGCCTCCAGAGATGGCTAAAAACGGGTGGATTAACTCTTATTCCACAAATGCAATATTAATCAGAATACCTTGTTTAGACTAGTGGGGCTATATAGAACATATTCTTGAAAAAAAATGTTTGGGTTGACTTCTCTTTAAAGAAATTACTTTGTAATTTTATTAGAACTGCTCATTGAAAATCAGTCAGGGAGGCATATGTTTACAGAGTAAATTTCTGGATTCTTATTGTTACTAAATACAGACTAAAAATATTATACTTAGGTCTGTGTGATTTATGTTGTGACAGGAAGATTTAATAGAGTCGGACCGAGATAAAGAGGAAGTTCTTCAGCCAAAGCCCAGTGAGCTGTCTGGGGAAAGTCTGCTCACTACAGAGTACCTGGGTGTAAGCAAAAAATACACACAGACGCACGCAAACACGCACTTGACATCCGACTTCACAACAACACGCAAATGTGTGACCACTTACATACTTAAATTGCATGCTAACAGTAGATCAAATCCCGATCCTTTTGACTGTGTTACTGACACGCTCGCCACATGCCCCAACGCACTACCCGACTAAGTTAAACCGGCGAATAATGTTATCATTCAGTCCGCCGGCTTTAAAGACAAATTAAAGAAAATGGATTAGCAATACCTTGGCTGGAGTCCATAGTTGATGTATAGTGTTTGATAGTTACTATTGAAATTACTCATCATAAACTAACACTGTTTCAGTGTGATTTTAATCCCATATGCGTAACAGACAAGCCATCATACATGCAAACATATGCAAATGTATTTTAAACACATTGTAGTTGAAAAATACAATGATACATAAAGTATTTGTACACTGGGAAAAAAAGTGTACTTTTTTAATCCCAGTACATACATATCAGTGAATCAATCAATCAGGGTGATTGATTGTGAAATTGCCAAATATTTTCCAAAATGAAATCTTCCATGCTAATTGTCCCGTGTCTTGATTGTGCAGATTATTACCAACCTACCCAAAGTGAAGAAGCCGAGCCCGCAGCATCAAGCAAGTATTGATGAGCCTCTACAGCGACCGGTGACCCCAAGCTCCCACCGTAACAATAATGTTGTGTAAGTGAAATGACAAAACGTGACTGCTGTGTGACTTTTAGCCTTTTTTTTACCACTTGTTGTCCAACATTGTGCGTTTATGCAGACAGATTCCGCCTCGTGCAGTGTTCAAGGGATTATATTTAAAAGTTGACATCGTATCTCAAAAGCCTTAATTCTCTTGAGGGAGATCACATGACATAAGCACAAAAGGAACCTCAAGTAGCTCATTGTCAAACCATGATCGGTCAATGAAGTAAAGCTACAACAATAAAGACCAAAGAGGTCATTGTGACAATGATAGCATTGTCTATTTTGCTCTAACTTTTCAACCTCTTAGAATATTGATATCTAGAGCAGTGGGTCAAAGAAAGATTGGGGTCACGATGTAGTTTGAAATTAAAGCCTGGCTGGGTTCTTTCAGGTTGAGGTATGAAATAAATGAGAAAGTAATTGAAAGCACCCCGCGACCCATGTGAGGATAAGCGGTATCGATAATGGATGGATGGATGGATGGTTGAAAGCAACAGTGAATAATTTCTTTTTTTTTTTTTTTTTTAATTAAAGAACAGCACTTGTGATACTCTTACTTCTAGTAACCGATGCATGGTGTAACCACAAGAATGCCTTATTGATACAGTCTTTATTTACACATGAGTCTAGAAAAAGTTGCGGCTCAAGTCAAAAGTATAAAAACAATAATAAACTATGAAAGCATTTAACTTTTTATGCCAGCGAGCATACAATAAAAGGGAGAAGTATCACATGAAAAAAAAAATAAGTATCAGCTGCTTTTTCTTCCAATACTCATCTGAACTCTGTGTTTGTATTCCATGCATAGAAATTACCGCCCAGTCAGCCAAGGTGGCATAGGTGACAGAGAAGGGGAAAACCCTCACCTTGGACTCAGGAGTGAAAAAGGAAACTCCCCTCCTTCCAAGAACGATTCTCGACCTCAAACGAGTTCTGGCAATCGCCCACGCACGGCCGACTCCCTGCGTCACAGCCCGGGTGGGTAGAACGTTGCAATGACTCCATAAACTGACAGCAGTCAGCTATGACAGCAGTCTCAGGACATAGATTTTCAGAAATCTAGTTTTGTTCCAACAGTGTAGTTAAATCTGTACGCCTACAGGCTCTTAGACCAGAGGATCACTTTTCAAGTGATGCTGTGGGTATAAATGAATTGCAATGTGTTGCTGGAAAAATGCTAGTCTGCTTACTGGACTATTGTCATGGTGCCCTTGATCAAGTTCATTTTGTAACATCTTTGCATTTAACATTTGTCACTAACGAACGCTCAAACGCACAGATCTGGAGTACGGCCGACTAGCCAAGGCTTCTGATCTGGACCAGTCCTACGAGGTACGAGTCAAAAAAGGAACCCTCCGAGAGAAACACAATGGGCATTTTTACAGGTAACTTGACACAAAAATACCTAATCACAGACTAACCATGAATTGAAAAAGGTGTGCTTTTATGACCTTTTAAGCTATTTTGTGGGAGAGACTTTTATATCGTATACTATTTAAATTGTCTGGTCTATTAAGACAGTTACAAATAAGTCTTCCCTTGTTAGAGGGAGACTTAAGACTCCTTGCTAACTACTTGCAATTCCACGTGCTCAAAGAAATAACTTACAAGACAATGGTCGGTCTGTTCTAGTCACATACTTCCATTTACAGAGTGAGTAAGTATTTTAATTGGGGATTTGGCTTCATGTTACAGTATTATTTTCTTGCATCTATTCGAACAGCTTTTTTTTATTTCTCTACGGTTGTCAAAGAGCATGTTACATAGATCTCTTTTTAAACAGAACATATTATGAAAAATTAACTTTTAATGGATTGTGTTAGCGGTACTCCGATTGATCGGCCACGGATCATAATCAGCCGATTTCCATGGAAACGAACGGCCTATGTTGAAAAAAACGATCACCCACAGCTCGTACTTTGAAGCCAGCTGCCACTCGAGACCAGTTTGTGTGCAATGTAGCTTTTTAAAATGTATTAACCTGAACACAACTGCACTATACTTTTCTAAACTTGTACAATTACTGAAACCAATATTAAAGTATTTTATGGTCTACCCCGATGATGGCCACCTCCAAAGTATCAGTAATCAAATCTGGTATGAAGAAGCCGAGGTTTTAAGATGAATGAGTGCTATCATTTTCAAAGTCAAAGGGTCATGTACAAGGTGAGCATTGTTGCCCACTGAGCAGCTCATCAAATCAGGGAAGGGTAAACGATCCCACCAGGCTAGTGAGAGGCACTTCAATTAAAACCGATGTTACAAAGTGAATCGATAACATTCCGTCTTCAAGGGATGACTCAGCAATTGCAGCGCTACCACAGCTGACATTTCTTACTGTATGTACCGTGTTTGTACATAGCAGTGCGCAAACGAACTGACTAGCAAAGCCTGGACGTATTTACTTATTTCTCACCTCTCTCTTGTCATCAGCGGCGATTCAATCTCTGGGTTTACAAGCAGGCCGAGGATAGGACGGACTCCTGAGCCAGGAGAGGTTCATGGAAGCACTGCGTACAGTCTGGCGCCTAAATTTTCCCAGACTGAACCACAGCAGTGCAGCCGTCCATGTTCCACAAGCTCCCCGAATGGAGCGAGACGACAGAGTAGAGGTAGGCATAATATTTTGAAAACCATGACATATCAACACGGCATAAATCACTGCCTGATTATTCCCATTAGTGTTATACTAGAAGAAAATGGTTTTATTGTCACTCGTTCTACATCGACATCTACTGTTACAAATGTTGGATGTAACAGTTTTATGAGGAATACAGTAAACGTCCCGTTTATCACGGGGGATACGGTGTACACCACGTGTCAAACTCCGGTCATCGATGGCCACTATCCTGCATGTTTTAGATGTTTCCCTCCTCCGACACTCCTGATTCAAATGATCAGCTCATCAGCAGAACTCACGAGGCAGGACCAGTGTCGCGTAAGTAAAATATTGCGAAATGATATTCATCGCTAAAATCAAGGTGAACAAAAAATGACTTAAAAATATAGCAGAAGTAAAGTCATTAAACCAAAATGATCGAAAATTAAGTAATTGACCTAAGAATATAAACAGCATGAAGATGAATAATAGTGAAGTAAAATTAAAGCTAAGATAAAGAAAAGTAAATGAATAAAATATGAGTTAAAAGCGGAATTTCAAAAGTTGGTCTTCAGCCTGTCCTTAAAACAAGAACATTCTCTGCAGTAGGGCGGTCCTTCCAAAGAAGTACATTTTTTCATTTATATTTTTTAATCTTCAACCCGCTGAATTAGTTGGAATAGTTGGAATGTTTTATTTTGATTCAACACAAGTCTGCTTTCATGAAAAACTACATTAAAAAAAAGAAGCTGAAATTCTGAGGATTTTGAGTTTTAGACAAAAGAGATATCCAAGCGATTTATTGATTATTGATGATAATTATCGATTAACTTGATAATCGATTGCTTGTCGTTTAATCGCTTAATTGTTGTGCCTTTAGTTCAACCCAAGTAGTTTTAGTCAGTATCTCAAATATGAATCCTGGCCACAGGGCTTGCAACTCTTAAATGGATGGTCACATCAATTCTGTACTCCTGCGTCTTGATTGCATTGGATGAGCCCGTACCTCTGGCACAAACCTCATCCATAAATCCTTCAATCAAGCATAATGCTAAGTGTGTTTTTGAGGTCTGGCATTAGTCAAACATCAGTGAAGTCATACGGAAGACACTTACTCGAACCTTTAAGGCAAATAAGCAAACGCACATGGCACAACAAACAGAATAAGTGGACATTTATTGTGCGCTTCCGTTGCTTTTATCCGCAACTTCTCTGCTATCAGTCCTATTAGTTTACACTTGAGTGCAGTTTCCGCTGCCCGTCAGGTTTTATTATCACTAATATTTGCAGCTTGCTAGTTTCCTGATGCTAAAGGAGGCGGGGTGGAAATGCAGCTGCACATTGAGGCACATCCCCCTTCAGGGCTACATTTGCTACACAATAGACGTGTGCCTTGCTCTGGCCACCCACTCTGCAAGTAAATAGGGAAGAATGATGGGAGGATGGAAAGACCATGAAATTGTGCGCACATGGTGTTGATAACACACTTTTACCATAGTGGCAAATTCCTGTAATGTTGATTTGATGTGTACAACTGAGTAAGCCAATTTTAGGAATACATTATTATACAATGGAACAGAATCAGACTACATTTTTGGGGAGAAATTTACCCTGGAAAGTTGCACTGTTTCTGCCTTTTAATTTGAAACTGTCCCAGTATGTTCGGAAAAGCACCTTGCTGAAAAAAGGTGTTGGTCATTGTTTGGCTTCATAAATGCCTTCGAGCCATTTACCTTCCCCCCAAACCTTAATTCCTCACCACCTGCGTCCTCCTTCAGGCAGCCAGTCAACACGGCGTTGAGGAGGGAGCTGTCACCACGGCGTAGATCTATCTCCCCCGGCACATCACGCTTCCTGTAACATCATCCTTCCAGGTTTTGATCAGGGTCGGGGCAACGAGAGGGGGTCGAGCATCAGCAACGGGAGGCGGAGGGGCTTGAACAATGCAAAGGATTGTGGTCCTGCATTTTTTTTCCCGGCTTCGGCACAGACTATTGCAACCAAATACGGGATCAGACAATAATCACATCCCCCAGCCGGCCAACCCGGTGCTCTTTGCGGCCTCGTTTGGCCCTCTTCCCTGCTCTGTCTCGTTCTCTCTCAACAAGGTCACCTGGCACACCTGAATATGTGGAACATCCTGCCACCATGACAGAACTGACAAGTCTTAGTTTTAAAACTGGAGATTAGCAGCGCAATGAGAGTTTAACAAAACAAAGAGCTACTGTATGACATTAATGAGAAATGTTAGCCTAATATCATATCACGTTTGCACGACAAGGTATGATGAAGTTCTTGTAGTGTAAGTCACACTTCTGGTTAAACTTGTGTCAATATCAAAAAAAATATATATATATCATTGTGATTTCTAAATGAAAAATAATAGATGAATGATTTTTTTTAATCTAAGAGCAGTTTGGTCAGTTTACCTTCATGAATTGTCCATGTTTTTATGTTTTAAGACATGTGTGGTATGGTTTTGTGGTCGTAGCATGCTGTTATCATGATTGTATCGCAATAATCATACATTTATGATCATTGATATGGATATGTCCGCATTGTTGAAAATTTGGAAAATCATGGGATTTTAATTTCTGATTTTCTATTGACGGACATAATGTTTTATCATTGTTTTGTTCACACATTTAAGAATGATGCAAGATTTAGAAGAACTTATGTGTATGTATCGGTTTGTATGTGGGTTGCAAATTTTAAATGAATCATAAATCTATTATATTATCGGATTTGTTACGATTTGGATTGACATGATCCAGGAGGTTTGCGTTCATGAATCCTAAAGCTGTATGTCTATTGTCATGGCTTGAATTTGAATGTATAATTTGTATCGCTTATTGGACAACACACTGCTACGTTCTAGTTATATGATCTTCTTAGATCAATATCTATTACAATGTTTACACAAGGTTGCATCCCACAAAAAATGAAATTGTGAGTGTTTCATTCTTCACAATATACATTTGCGCTGTTCCAAGTCCAATCGTGTATTTATGTGGAATACATTTTTTTAATTGCCTTGGTGAAAATGGTACTTCACACAAAATAAATGGCTTGAAATCCAACTTTATCTGACCCATATTTAAAGGAAATTGAGTGGAGCCGCTTCGATTGGCCGGGAGTCGGCTGTGTTCCATCCCGCAATGGCGCAAACGCCCTTCTACCTGCGCTAGTGCAAGTAATATACCAAAATAGAAAAGAAAACTGCACCCATGCGCACAGTTTGACTGCGCTTTAAGATCAACTTGGGCTAACCATGTAAATAGGGCCCCTTGTGTTCAGAATTTCCCAATCATATTCAAACGTATGTTAAATGGGAGTCAGCGCACACCTGCCACTATTTAAAGTACCGCTTTGATTAACCCAAAATTAAGTTCAGATGTTCCATTAAGGTTTTCCTGATATTTTCCTTTTCTTTCTAGCAGGAACTTGAATGTTTTGTGTTAACACTGCTATTTGGAACCATAGTTTCAGCTGAAGAACAACAGCCCCAAAACATGATACTGCCACTAACATGCTTGTAGGTATTGCGTTTGTGTCAAACATAACGTGTTATTTTTGTATTTTTGACAGTGTTATTGTTTCTAGTCGTGTATTAAACTTTTGCTATTTTTGGTATTAAATTATTGTGACTTGGTGACAGCCTTAGTCACAAAGCTCGGCAGCCAGTGTTATATACTGTATAGTTTAATGGCAAACACCATCAGTTCAGGCCAGCTTACATCCATCCATCCATTATCGATACCGCTTATCCTCACAAGGGTCGCGGGGCGTGCTGGAGCCTATCCCAGCTGTCTTCGGGCAGTAGGCGGTGGACACCCTGAATTGGTTGCCAGCCAATCTCAGGGCAACAAAGACAAACATCCGCACTCACAATCACACCTAGGGGCAATTTAGAGAGTCCAATCAACCTACCATGCATGTTTTTGGAATGTGGGAGGAAACCGGAGTACCTGGAGAAAACCCACGCAGGCACGGGGAGAACATGCAAACTCTACACGGGGAGGCCGGAGTCGGGATCAAACCCACGACCTCTGAACTGTGAGGCGGACGTGCTAACCAGTCGACCACCGTGCCGCCTAGGCCAGCTCACAAATGTTAAAAATAGCTGGGTTAAAATTCACAGAAACACTCCAACATCAGAGTGGAATCTGTCCTAGCTACAAAAGGGTAGTCTCGTTGTAGTTCCAAATATTTTGTCCATGACGATAGTGTGGCTTGAGTGGCTAATGAGCAATTACAGATTTGTTCATTTGACCCTTGACCTGTCAAAGTACCCTTGAGGATTCCCACTCCTAGATCATCAAGGGGTAATTTTTCTTTAAAAGTGTTTACCTTGATATAAACAGACCTCTGACTCAAGTGGACTATGTTCTAAAGTGACACATTTCTTAACAAACTGTTGTGAAACACCAGATGAGCCTTGTTTTTACAAGCATGGCAAATGAAAAGGCAAAGCCAGCATATCCGAGTGAGAGCTTTCCGGTGCATGATGCCAGTTGTCTCCTTTGTATTCAGCCGTATCAGCTTGACATTTTCATACTTACTGTAAATAGCACATGTGACACATATCAGTCTGCACTTGATGCTGTAATACAAGCATAATGTAATGGAAAATGTTTTTCGTCCTTTTTTGTTACAAGGGAAGACACATCTATTTTTCCACTCTCTACCTCTCCATTCATTGTTTTGTTTTCATCAAAAAAGCAGCGGCTTCCTCTATGCTGCGATTACAGCTGGACGGTACCAGCATGCTGGAGCTAAGGGTTACTAAGCCACCTGCATGCAAGTGCGTCAATGTGTCATGTGCGACTTGTTTCCTCACATTGTGCTGCGGCTCGCTGGCAGCATCCTCAATGCGAATCATTGGACACCTCATCCGTCAGGAGACTAAAAATGAGTTAAGCAATAGCTGTCTTACACTTTATTTAAAAAAAAAAATCCCATCAATAAACCATCTGTTAATAGCGTAATTTACTTACAAAAATGACTTAGTTTGCACATAACGCTGGTAATGATGTTTACATTAAGCTCAGGGCGGTCCAAGCACACACACAGTGATTGACACCGCGGAAGCAGAAATTGACTCGCTGGGGTGTATGCATGAGATTGGTGCGCGCAAAATGCTTTTATGCAGGTAAACTGCAAGATTTCCCCTTGGCTCAGTCGGCTGCGCATGTGACGTGGGCGATTGTGTCTGAGTGACCCCTCCGCCCCCCAGCCCCAAAGTTCTGCCGCGCGGTCTAGGGGGTGCTATTAAAATATTTTTAAGATAATAACGATAATAATTCATCCAATGAATTGAGTTCTACAATGATTCCGAGGGATTGTTGCATGCTGTTGTCATATTTTAGAATGACATCCACACGTCCGCGGCACGCTGAATCTGTCTGCCTGCGCCTCGATCAAATCCACCAAAATGATGTTACACCACCTTGCTTAGGCCTGCTTTTTGCGAGTCTTAAATCTCGTCTACTTTTGGCCACCAAATTGCCAGATTCGCCGGAGTTACAGCAGATCTGTCCTCCACTGGGGTTCACCCTGGTTGACAAAAGCAGCCATCAGGAGAGGGGACGGGTCCTTACTGTTGTCCGTGCCTATATGCACCAAATAGCTTTTCATTTCAACAATAAATAGCTTTGAATGCTATGCTTGGTTACAGATTCGGGTTTTGCCTGTGAAGGCTACATTTATGCAGTGGGACTTAGAGCTGTAGTCAACGTGAAAATAAGAACGCCGGTTTGCTAAAATGCAGAGATCGACAAGTAAATGCTAAAGAAAGAAAATAGATGATTATTATCTTAAACATACAAGCTTATCTGTGAAACTCAGTGAAAGAAATGTGACTTATTCCTACACTCTAAAAACAGTTGGGTTAAAAATAACACAATTTTGGGTAAAAAATGGACCAATCCATAAGGTTAATTTGACCCAACTTTCTTGGTTGTTTTTGCACAAAACAACCCAAAGATTGGGTAGTTTTGTACAAAACAACCCCAAAAAATGGGCTGTTCTGTCCAAAACAATGCAAGAAAGTGACCCAATTTGTGTATCGGTCCAAAATTGTGTTATTTTTAACCCGACTGTTTTTAGAGTGTAAAGACAAAGAAGTTTCCAACAACAATTTTAGGATCTGGGTGTTCGGAAAAGTAGCATCCCACTCAGATGTTTTTATCAGTAAGCTAAGCAGCCATGTGTACTGCTGATAACGGGTGACGCCAGCCAAGAAGAGCATTTCAGGGCTCCTTGGTCGTAAACCTCCTGTTTCCTCTTGACCAGTCCTGAGAAATAGCTCCAAGTGACCCCCCCCCACCCCCCACCACAACATGGTTACACTGTTGTTGGTGAGCACAGGAAATAAAGAAAAGGCCTGTAAAACAATGGATGGTAATGATAACATTTAGCTATTTTACTAACCATCATAGTTAATCATTCCAGTAGAAGAGAGTTTACTTAGATTATTTAGACCATTTACAAGGTGTGCCCTCTCAGGAATGTCCTGACAAATGTAACCATTCACCTTTTGCATGAATGTAAGTGTGTACACTCGAGCGAGTTAGCATGTTTTGTGGGACACAGAGTTGCTCCTTAGTTCTATTGCACTGCTGACTTGTGAACAGGAATAAGAATCAGTGTCACGGTTGGCGAATGTATCATCTTACCAATGAGAATTTCTGCACACCGAATGGAGACGTATTTACATTTCTGTCTCAAGCTACAAGTTGAAGCAGGTGATGTAACCTCAAGATACTTTCATCAATCGTCACAAGTTGTTTTCATGCCAGTTGGTTTTGTAACTGATTTATCATTGTTAGGTTAGGCCTCTTTGGCACGCAGTTAGATAGGTAACGGGTCCAGATGCATATTCCACTTCGTAAGGTAATCGCTGATGGGGGTCGGGCCTGGTATAGGGGTTTGCTGATGCATATTCCCCTTAGGGGGCTAATTGCTGGGGTAGGAGCTAATGTATATCCACGTTCGGCAGGGGCTAGGGTGGAGGGGTGAAAATTGTCTTTGTTCCTGCTCCCTTGTCAAAAGAAGAACATCCTCACTTGATGGCTGAGTGGAAAACTTGTGTGTGAAGGGGCATGCCCACCGTCATCCCCCTCAGCAGTAAATTCCTTCATGGTGACAGTGAGCCTTGAGCACAAGACACCTGACAGACTCCAGGTAATCCTCTCCGGTGGGCTTAAGTCAACAATAGGATAGGGGCAAACTTCCTGTGGTCTCAAAGACGGAAATTTCCACTTCATATTAACAGCCTGTATTTCTTTCATCGCTGCTCACGTTGACACCTTCCTTGTTCCTGTGTAAACTGCAACAAAAGATGGAAAGGAACAGCTGATGGAGAAGTGAAGAGGCAGGAAGAAAAGATGTGATCAACAAAGTCATTCCACCTGTTTAATATTTAGCCATTTTTCTCTTTCTCACATATATGCTTGTCCATGCTAAGGTCAGTTTCATCAAAGAAGGAAGCTGTTCACTAATTATTAACCCAACCTTAAATGTGATTGTTTTTTACTTTAATGAATTAGTTTTCATTTCACGTCACATCTTTTTACATTCTGCCAGGTTACAGTGTTGACTGTTTGGGGATGGACAATGACATGGGCAAATCATCAAGAGGGTGTTGAAATGTTTTGTAGGTCTCGAGTCCATAAGCCCAGTGAGCAACTTACAAAACAAACACCTTAATCAATGCGGATTCATTTTATCTTTCAAGAAGGTATCTAATGTAAATAAAGACTCACACAAAGTCGATTGAATTTTCTCGTCAGTTTTCTTTATCATCTCTGAAGTTCAGGAATCATACAGTAATAGGATCTGGGCAGCTTTTCCATCCTCGCGAATGCTCTCACCCGAGACAGGCGAGAGCAGAAAAAGGGCACGATCTAACATGCAGCCCACACATTCATACTGTCTTCAAAATCAAAACATAATGTGGGCTGGTCTCCTCCCTGGCTGGCCCTGCCTATGGGGCTGATCTTCACCAGCTGGTCCCGTGCTCAGATCAGGGCACGCTGATTCTGAGACTTTGAACTGATTATGCGATGTGTAATTCCCATTTTGGCTTTTTGGTTAACCTGTTGGCTAATATAAAGCCATTCATATAGATTTCGATCCTTCAAGGGATAAAAGTTTCATTGTAACTTTTGTCATCTCTTTCTTGTTTATAAATGTTAACTTCTGTCACCAAACAGAACAGGTGAAACATTTTTTTTCCCGGTACCTTTATTGGATAGTGTGCCATTTAGAAATGGGTAAATAAATTGATGTTGTTCATATTGTTTGAGTCACCCTGTTAGATTTAAACTTTTCCATCCATCCACTTTCTATGCTGCTTTTCTTCATTAGGAACTGTTCACCATTTAACGACATGACACATGCTATACACAAACAAACAGTCATACACATGGACAATTAAGAGTTTTCAATTAATCTAACATGCATGTTTTTAGAAAGTGAGAATCTGAAGAAATCCCATCACAGGGATATGCAAACTCCACACAAGTTTCAATTCAAACCCAGAACCTCTCAACTGGGAGATAGACACTAACCATTCATGCACCTTGCTGACCTAACTTAAGGACCAATGCGCTCATTTAACAAAATGTCCTTGTAAGGAGGAAGCGAACAACAATGTTACCGAATATTATTATCTTATACTGTAGAAGCGAGTAAATATCCGTCTTTATTTCCTTCACATCTAGTGGGACAGCATTATCTGATCTAGGAAGGGCTTGTTTTTCTATCTTCATCTTTTAAATTAAAAATAACCTCCTACACCTTTAGGAAACCAAGCTGATGTGTGCGGGCTATAAAAGCAACACAAAGACCCAAGAGGTGCCCAAATGCCTCATGGAGGTGAGAAAAGCTGCACTGTGTGTGTGCTGCCATGTAACCTCTTGATGAGGAGACAAGAGTTAGAACAAGTGTGGCTGTGGGCCGCCAGTGATGAAAAATGTTTTGCCGATCTGCAGCTGCAGGAGTTGGGGGGGGGGAAAATCCAAACGGGAAAAAGCAGTGTCGGCAGGCAACAGGATGCACATGGCCCTGAGAAGGATAACTTGTTGCATGGAGGAAATGGAGAGAAGGAGAGGAAGGGGGTCGGTTGGATCACAGCTGTGTTCAGATTGAGAAAATTCCTGTTTTGAAGCACACAGAACATGTTGCTGTCCTTTCTCGACTTGATAAAGCGGCGGAAGAGCACAGTTGGTCCCAGCATTGTGCTTGTCATTGTGTTTGCCTTGTGTTTTGATGTTGGATTAAAACTAAAAAAAAAAAAAAAAAAAATGGAAAATCACTCAGTTATGCAGTTCACTGGATAGACAAATATTCAGATATAGCTTTTGAAGAGTTACCAAATCAATCTTGCGCTTGACTTGTTTTTCTAAATGTGTTATAGTGAGCTGACCGAGATATTTTTCTGTTTCTGAGAAACGTTTAGGGAAGGCTTTTTGGGGCTGGCTTTTGTGTTCCAGCATGACTGTGCCCCAGCACGCAAAGCAAGGTTCAGCGTGGTTGCATGAGTTTGGTGTAGAAGAGAAGTGACTTCAACCGCATGAAACACCTTTAGGATGTACTTGAACAGCCATCCAGACCCTCTCTCAACATTAACATCAGTGACTTGTATTTTCCGATGTTTCTTTAAACACTTTGTAAAGTGAACCAAAAGATTTTTTTTCTAAATATATTATAAAGGGGCGCCTTGAGATTGGAGGTTAATTTGGTCCATGACTACATTCGTAACTCAAAACACTTGTATCTAAAATTATTTTCTCAACTTCCCATTGAAATGAATAGAAATGCAATCATTGGATTTTTCCTGTTTTCCTCTGGATTTTTATCCTCTTTGCAAAGAAACCCCCCAAGAATTTGGGGGGGTGGAAAAAAAAATTCCCCCCAACACAGAAATCTCCACAATTTTTTTTTGTGGTCGGGGGGCAGCTTGTGGGCCACCAATTGCCCATCCCTGACCTATACGTATACCGTATAAGCCTTAGACACACAGTGACTAAGAAAGGCCTCAAGGCTCATAAAAACTTTTGGAGTTTGCATAGTCACTCCTCATTAACAACAGGACCTCTTGCTGATGTCACAGCGCCTTGGCCACTCCATATTGAACAATAATACTTAAGTCAGTCATTGTGGCGCATGTGTAATGGAAATTCCATCCCAAATGTGACCTCCAACTAAACCGTTCTTCTGTGATCTTTACCAGTTACTTTTATTTTTTTTTTAAACAACAACAATAATAATAATAATAATAATAATAATAATAATAATAATAATAATGGCGTATTCTCAGAACAGACCCTATTTGGCCAAAAGTCAACAAGGAATGGAATACAGTGGATGGTTGAACCACTGTCTTCATAATAACTGTCATGCAAAGGTAAAATAGATGTTAAGTACAGCATGGCACACTCACCATGATGCGGTGATGAACCTAAGGGATATTTCTGTGTGTGCCTGGGAGGTAAGTCTCTTCACTTTCACATTAATATTCAACACTGCTGACTGCAGTTTTCACATTTAATATTATTATTATTTGTTTTGGGGTTGTTGTTTTTTTGTTCTTTGCTTCTGTTGCCTTACAAATAAGTCCAGAACTCTAGAAAAACATACATTGTAGGGCTGAAGAAGTTAAGTTTGCAGACAAAAGAAAAAGAAAATCATTGTTGTTCCTATTATATCCGAAGATGATAAATGAAAGCGTGGAGTGGTGTCGCTTGTGTGCACTGTTCTGGTTGGGTGGGCTTTTCTACTGACGTACAAGTGCGTGGATGCAGTGCGCGCCGCGGGTGCGCGTTGAAAAGCGCAAGCCGGAGGGGGAGTGAGCGGAGTCTGCAGCTGCACGGCACATACGAACGTCTTTCTGTCTTCCTTTGATTTGTGTGTTTGCAATAAGTTGCAAGAAGTTGACTTTTCTTGTAAAGGACTATTTTACCATCTTGCCTCCCCCAAATTGTTCACCGTCTTCACAGTTATACTTTTCTGCGCTGAACTATATTAACGGTTAATTGGTTCGTTTCCTTCCATCAACCTCCACAGCTCCACAGATCTGAGCAGAATGTAAGTGTCATTTTTTAATCGTTTCCTTTTCTGGACTTTTTTTTCTTCTTCCAATTACGATTGTAGGCATAATTGAACAATGTCGTTTGTAATGTTAAGTGAATTCATCCATCCAAAATCGTTCACAAATTAGAAAAGCATTGTTCCACTGGGTTGTCTCGATCAGCATTTTTTTTTCCAGAATTGTATTTCAATCAAGTTTTGGGAGGCCCCCAAATGTAGACCATCATTTGAAACAAA
Organism: Filicampus tigris; assembly: GCF_054856515.1. Classification (NCBI taxonomy): domain Eukaryota; kingdom Metazoa; phylum Chordata; class Actinopteri; order Syngnathiformes; family Syngnathidae; genus Filicampus; species Filicampus tigris. Next base: position 9,053,058 of record NC_141228.1, on the reverse strand, counting down.
AGAGCTAAGGTCTCACATGTGGGACTGTCTTTGGAGAGTGCAACGAGCCCTGGCATGAAAGGATGGAAACGTGTCAATTAGTGGGCTTTATTTCACTTTGCAAGTGGTACAGCATTCCTCACATTCTTCTACAAGTGATGCAATGTTGATGAACAGTTTCTATTGCCACTTAATGTCGTCATAGTAAAAAATTAACACAAAACATTTTCGGGGGAAAACATATTCAATTGTCAATACTTTTCTAAAATATTACGTTGATATTGGGCATGCACAAAAAATAAAAATAGTACAGTACATAAAATGTATATTGTTTCCGCAGGCAAGTTCTTTGTTTTGCCAGGTACAGAAAGGAAGATGTATACTGTACGTGATAATAAAATATGGGAACATATTATGGCAATGAAGCCTCTCTTTTTAGGACTAGTGGTAGTTTGTCGAAGTTGCTAATCGGAAAATCTAACGAAAGCACGTTTTAAATGATAGTCAGACCGGCCTCGACGATTACTATTTGGTTCAGTCGGACAAAATGGCAGATAAACAGACGGCGGAACGATGCCCCGGCTGTAGGTGCAAGGCGATAAACGAACCGCAATTTTTTTGTAAAATACCCAGCTCTGTCTATTTTTATCATTACAGCTTTCCTCTTTGGCTTTCCGCCATTGCTCAGCCCTTTGATCTTGCATTTGGGAAAAAATGAAAAGCAAAAGAAAAGGCAAAATATACAGTATACACATTGAAACCTCATTTTTGGTTCCTCTCAGAAGGTTGTTATGACTGTCATTATGCAGAGAACCCCAGATATTCATTAGGGGCTTATAAGGATGGAGCTCTGCCACGAACAGCAAAATTCTGCAAGTAATTGACCTAAAAAGGTTTGGGCCACAAAATGGCGTCAAAGCACTATTTATGTCAAAATGAAACGCTTCAATTCACTTCAACTTAGTTATTGATGTGGAGATACCACCAGATGGCGCCAGAGTGGCCAGAGTACAAAATGTTGAATACCTGTGAGTTTTTCAGCAAAGAGAAAAAAAAATCTGCAAATTGGCGAATTTGCACATTGAGCATGGTTATCAGTAAATGTGTTTCTAAGTTTAAAATTTAAAGTGGAGTAGCATCAGACACTCCTCCTCCCCGCTGTAAAACATAATAGACAAGTATAGTACTTATCAATGGCAGTAAATGAGTTTTAAAGGCGAAGACAACCCCCCCCAAAAAAAAAGTATTTACAATAATATGTTCTATGCAGCCTCCCTATTGTAAACGTGACATTCTGATTCATATTGTGTTTGTGAAATATAAGTTAAGTAGTAAAATCCACCCGTTTTTGTCCATTTCAGGGGGCGACCATTTTGTCACTTGCTGTCAATTTTGTCATTTTGACATCAACTTTGTCATCTGGAGGTAGAACCTTTTAAAAATGTCACGACAAACACCTTTCTTACCTCATTCTCATGTGAAGGCAACCTTACAGAGAAAAGAGACCAATCAATTGAATGTTGTGTCTAGCCTTGGGATCCCTGTGAAAAGGTGCAATAAAGTGTTTTGCAGTCTTGCTCAGAGGAAATGCCATGTCTCCCCTTTGTCTTGACCAGGATGAACAACAGAGATCGCTGGAAGGTGTACAAGAGGGTGGCTGTCATGTTCTGCCTGGCAGTGGTGGCTCTGACTGTTGTCCAGAGGGGAAGCATCAACATGGTGGCTCCGTTCCAACTCGAGAGACGGGCTCGCATGGATGCCTCAGAGGGAGTGAAGTCTGTAGCTTTACACTCTTCTCAGAGGGTAAAAAGTTTTTGGAAGCCCAGCAAACAACAGGCACCCCGCCCTGCTCGCTCAACCACCCAGGAACCCCGTGTGACTGACGTAAACAGCGCTACAACCTGGGATGTAACCAGTTCCAACTGTAGCGCCAATCTCAATCTCTCAGGCCAGGATTGGTTTCAGGGACTGGAGGATCATTTCAAGCAGTTCATGCTTTACCGACACTGTCGTTACTTCCCAATGCTTCTCAACCACCCTGAGAAGTGCTCAGGGGACATATATTTACTCATGGTGATCAAGTCAGTGGCTACCCAGCATGACCGCAGAGAGGTCATTCGGAAAACCTGGGGGAAGGAGCGGGTGTTGAATGGCAAGAGGATAAAGACGCTTTTCCTTCTAGGTAAATCATCCAACCATGCCGAAAGAGCAAACCATCAGAAGCTTGTGGAGTATGAGAACCAGATCTATGGTGATATCCTCCAGTGGGGCTTCTTGGATAGCTTCTTCAATCTCACACTGAAGGAGACCCATTTTCTCAAATGGTTCCACACCTACTGCCCAAACGTTCACTACATCTTCAAGGGGGACGACGATGTCTTTGTCAATGTGGAGAACATTTACGAGTTTCTAGACAGCACTAGCCATGCGAGGAATCTCTTTGTAGGGGATGTGATTTTTAATGCGAGGCCAATCCGTAAAAAGGAAAATAAGTACTACATCCCACAAGCTCTGTACAACAAGACCCATTACCCTCCGTATGCAGGTGGGGGGGGGTTTCTGATGGATAGAACCGTGGCGCGGAGGCTTCACTGGGTAGCAGACACGCTGGACTTGTACCCCATTGATGATGTCTTCTTGGGTATGTGCCTCAAGGTCCTTCAAGTCGCTCCGATAAAACACAACGCCTTTAAGACGTTTGGCCTTGTGAAAAACAAAAGCAGTAAGTTGAACAAAGAACCTTGCTTCTTTAGGAGCATGATTGTTGTTCACAAACTGCTCCCAACGGAACTCAGACACATGTGGAATCTGGTCAACAGTGACCTGGTCTGCTCGCAAAAAGTCGAGATCCTATAGCTTAGCGAGGACGAGGAATGGACAGCGAGATGAGACGCGAGCTGAATCTTGGCGTTTGGCGAAATTGTCAAAGGCAAGCAGTGCGTACTCTTTCTGTGGAGAGAGACTGGGACAGTATTTGCTAGTTTCGCGCTTTTCGTGAAGAAGTTCTTTTAAAGTCACGTAATTACAGAGTGGGAAATTGGGGTATTTATAAAGCAGTTCAAAGACCTGCTGTGGCATAAATGGTAACACAACAGACGACAGTAAAGTGATCTTTGTGATATTGGCCTGCTTGATGCTGGGCCTCCATCATTGAGCATAATTTACAGCACAATGTACTTCGTTTATTGGGCTTTTAAGCAGAAGACAATGACTTGCGGGTGATAAACGGAACTCAACACAAAAATTTTTTCAAGATGTCCCACTAGTTGAAACACGGCATTCTGATTAATATTGCGCTTGTGGAATATGAGTTTAGCAGCAAAATCCACCCGTTTGTAGGCATCTCAGGGGGCGGCCATTTTGTCACTTTCTGTCAACTGAAAATGACATCACAGGTGCTCAGGGCTCAGGTAACGACCAATCACGGCTCAACTGTTTTCTGAAGCTGAGCCATGATTGGTTGTTAGCTGAGCCCTGAGTAACTGTGATGTCATTTTCAGTCGACAGATGTGACCAAATGGCTGCCCCCAGAGATGGCTAAAAACAGGTGGATTAACTCTTATTCCACAAACGCAATATATATCAGAATGCCTTGTTTCAACTAGTGGGGTCGCATAGAATATGTTCTTGAAAAAAATATGCTTGGGTTGACTTCCACTTTAAAATGACAGTTGCTGATAATTTGCCCCCCCCCCCCCCGCTCCCCCCAGTGGCCAATGTCTGTAAGCCATCAATACACAACCACTGTGCATTTTAGTGTACGAAATATTTCACATTACTTTGCCTTGGACTGATATATGTGTGCGATAGTATCTTAAATAATTAAAAGTTCAGAGAATGACTCTACCTCAGTAATCCAGACTCTACTGAATCTCCAATGTTTAAGGTAAACATTTGTCTGGGCATGCACGTCATTGCGACTTTCGGCTTGTCCCATCGTTGGTCGCCAAAGCAAGTTACTCAATCACATGATTCTTTGGCGCAGTTTTTTGGGGGCTTTGATTTGGTTTTTTTACATCAGATGCCCTTCTTGATGCAAACCATCGTTTTTCTGGGCTTGGGACTGTGGCTATGGGAATCAAACCCACAGCATCTCAATGACAGGCAGCAGTATTTACCACTGCACTATGCAGTGCTTTGTTTGGACATGCATAAAAATTCCAATCCATTTTTGAATTGCAGAGGTCCTGCACTGCACTTGGCAAAGAATGTGACTGACGTGGACATCTACTACCCCATAATACTGGAAATGGTCAAATACAAAAATAAATATAATGTGGACTGCCCATAGAATTGAATGTGCTGATATACTTGACATGACATTGATAGAAGGTTTACATTATGACACTGTACTAAAACTATTACCGGTACGAATATGTAAGACGTTAATTTAAGAAGAATACTGTCCTTGACAAATGGGTGTCAAATGTGGCGTTGATATTTAATTTAAAGCATGGAACTGTGTTGGGAGTGGATGTTAATGAAGCAATATTCTATATGTGAATCTGAAAGTGTAAATAAATGTCCTGTTTTGGTCAACGCATAACTTTTCTTTGAAAATCTGTCCTATATCAGCAGTTTTTGTCTTCACCCTTATCAACATGCATGATCTTTGTGGAAAATATATAACAGGTCATCCAACAATAGAGTCCAATGTTGACACATTGTTGGAGAGGGAGTCACACAACTACTGTAATTGGTCAACAGTACATACTGTATCTGCATCATCTCACGAGGCATGAGAGTAATCACAGCACGCTTGGAACAAGAAAGTGTGTTTTTTTTTTAAGAACACAAAAGCAAAACCACTGTTTTGATGAACTTCAATCATCTTTTGGAACTTACCAACAATTTATTATGTACTCACATGATTCAAAAATATTTTTGTCCTTTCCCCCATTTAAAATATCTGCTCATTAGGTAAAGCTGCAACATGTTAACAGTAAATACACATTTTTAAAGCATAGGTTTTAGAACATACTTTAGTAAACCATGACAGTACAATGAAGTTCTCCATCAATAGCAGGGAGAAATTGAATCTTCTCCATATTGTGTTGCACTTCACATCACAGGGGTGTAGCTTACAGAGGTTTATCCCTTAGTTATCTCTTTTCTTCTCTATTGTCAGTCCAAGACAACACACACACCTATTGAAAGACATCTCTTAACCTTAGACCTCTTAGTTCTCCCTGGATCTTAATACAGTAAACCCCCAGTATTCACAGTTGACGCCCCACACTTCCACCCCAGTCAAATGTTTAGCAATTGCCTATATTAATAGATTAAACAATAGGCTATACCACAAACTGTGATCTCAAAACACCTTTTAATCAGTTTTAACTCCTTTTATATTAACCTTAAAAATAAAATGAAAAAACATACCAATGGTGTTTTTAAACATTGATTTCTCTGATTGATATTTAGATTTTATGGTGAGCAGCTTTGTGGCTGGTAAAATGGGTTAGGGCCAAATTGCACTGCATCCAGGGTAAATTTCCCACTCAAGTGACGCCATTCCACTCAAACTGGGTACACACCCGGTTTCCCAAAGTAGCCTGCTGATCAGCACCACATTTGTTTACACAAATCAGGGGAGTCTTTTGATGTCAGTCTAGTTAAAAGGTTGGGTGGAAAGCGCTGCAGTCTTTCACAGCACCCCTCGATCTTTTCTCAAAGGCCCCAAGAGGAATAACTTTGTTGGCGCAAGGAGAGGTGAGAATGTTTAAAGAGACACTTGGGTGAGCTTAACATTGGCACTTATATAATAGGTTTGCATGTAAAAATGTCATCAGTACTAAAGTGCCCCCCCCCCCAAAAGACTCTGTAGTGAGTTAAGGTCTTTTTTTGTGATTAGATTTACGACAAATTTCCCCGCCCCCTTTGGGCTTATGTCATGTTTTTGGTCTCATCGGTCTACGTCATGTACAAGGTGGCAAGGTGGTAACATTGCTCGCTTTGTCAGCTCTGTTGTCTAAAACGGCGACCAAACGCCACCAAAATGCAAATGCACATTACTACTCTTGTCCACTTCAACCTGTGAAAGTATAAAAGTGTTCTGCACAATAGTTTGGATTTATTGACATAAAACGTGATCTCATCATGATCACCTCCACAAAATCCAAATTACCTCCACTTTCACAAGCTGAAGCGGACAAGAGCATGAATGCGCACACGAACCCCGACTGGTAGTATTTCGGACATTTAGCAACGCTAAACTCGTGTCAACTCTCAGGAGGGAGACGGCGGCTTGCAGCGAACAGCAGGCAGATTGGAGCTTTACGCCCCCCTCTTCCCTCCCCGGCTAAAGGTAGGATAATAGGACGGCTATAGCAACAACTAGCTTCAGGTCGTTAAAACAAAAGGTGTTAGCACAACAACATTAGCTCCTTACTCTGCATCCAGCCTGCGTTGATCTTCATGCCGCGGGGTTGCCTCCCAAGCAGTCGCGTGCGTTATCCGACACCACTTGCAGCCGCCAGAGAGTGAGTTAAGCCCTCATTGAACAAGCGTCAATGTACAGCGAACAAAACGTTCCATCCAAATAAATGTGCACATCTACTCATTTCCACTTCAGTCTCTGTAAATATCCTGACTGGTGTTTAATGCCTCGCCCGTCCTAACCGTGATCAGCAAAGAAGCAGGGTTTTTTTTTTTTCAAGCAAAGAAGCAGTGTGCGCTTGTCCCAGCCTAAATCTATGTAGCTCTGCTCACTTCCACATTTCCTTTTTCTCATATAAATCAGCCACGGAGAGGTAAATCCTTTTGATATGTTGAAGTGGGCATTAGTAGAGATGTCCACATAAATTGATCCAATTGATCACCGTTTTTGGACATTATAAGCAATGAAAGTACAATGATTTCCAATGGAGAGTTTGGGATCTGTTACTCCTGTGACTCCGGCCGAAAAAAGGATAGAACAGTAGGGGGCGCGGCCATTTTCCTCATTAAAAAGAGGTGTTATTCATGTAGTCACTTATTTCCTAATTTCTCCAAAATGAATGGATAAAATAGAAAATGGCAACTCTTTTAATTTTCCTGATCAAAAAATATAGAAAATTAACTTGTGAAAACATGGCCATACCGGCCCCACCGTCCCTTTAATGCTTAAGATAAAATCAAAAGGAGTATTCCTCATGGTCAGCTGTTGTCTGCATCAATTCACTATTCTATATAAGAATATAGCATGAAACATCTTGTTTTTGTAGAGCATTCAATTAAACATAGGTTGAAAATGATTAACATTTTAGGTACTTTCTTTACTTCATTAGAATTGGGGTTTGTCGATGGGTGCCATTTTGTCTGCTGCAAAAACTTTTTTTTAAAGCTACGATAAATGTGAAAGTGTCTTTTATCCACACTTAGCAGAAAGAGGAAGGGAGAGAACACAGACATGCAGCAAAGTGAGCACACAAACTGAACGAGACAATACGAAGTAAACTTTGGACGGTTAATAGATACAGTACTGTAGTTCGAGGGCTGAGTTCACACTTTGCAAAATTGAAATTTCCTATCAGACTCTACAAACACCCTGCATTAGACATATGGGTAGCCTATTGTTCACCCATAACGTCAATTAGGGTAGAGAAGTCAAGCAAGGGAATCTGCAGTTTATAAAAGTATGAGGTTGGCCCCGCTCCACACCGTGACGGCCTCGCTTGTATCCGGATGTTCACTTTTCCAGTTAGAATTAAATAGCCCTGGTTGCAGGCCGCAGTTCGAGGCGTGCCCCACCTTAAACGTTTGACTTGTTACAATGGAACCGTTTTTCAGATGCATCTCAGAGGTGGTTCTAAAACGCCGACAGTCTGGGGCCAAGCAGGCCCGTATCGTTACTGTCATCTGATTGGCTGACATCGTTGCAGCAAGGAACTCGGCTTCGCACACATATTTCCTGGTTTTAGACAAGCGAGACGCTTGACAGCCGTCGCCGAGGTCATTAAATACAGCACATGCAATGAACAAAATAGTGTTTTACAACACTATTTGGTGAACCATATTGACATTGTCATACTTTGGAGACTAATAGATGACGCTTGTGGAAAAATGTTCACGACCACACAAACCGTTCGCCACGTCCAATTCCATTGAGTGAGAGATCTCTAGCAGCAGTTGGGAGCATTTCCCCCACCTCGGGGATGGCAGCTTCAGGTGACTGCCGGAGGCCTTTCAACTCCGTAGAGTCAGGATGACAAGCCAATTACTTGTAGAGGCGGCCAAATGAATGAGACTGAGCTCTCAATTCAGAATGAATGAGCGCTGGTTGGGAGCTGTGCGTGCCACTCATGAAAACCCGATCACTCTTTCGTCCATGGTACATTGAAATAGTAAATATGGTTCAATGTCTTGCCGGCGAGCGGGCGGCTGTGTCTCGCTGGCAGAAACCCGGAAATAGTTTTTTCGTTTGTGAAAGCTTCTGTGCATTTGATGGCCTGTATCGTAGTGATGTGTCAAAGAAGCTTCTAGATGCTTCAAGAACCAGTTGTATTTTTTTGACTCCTCTAGATGGCACTCTTTGTTCAACATAGGTCTGAAAGTGCATTAACTTCACATTTTATAAACCAATAGTGTCATCTAGAGTCAAAAATTACAACCGGTTAATGAAGCATCTTGAAGCATCATTTTCCCATCAGTACTATATCTCCGTGCCGTTGCCGCATCACTCAAATGCTTTTTACATTTTGAATCCCAGCAAAAATAGTGGCCGAGACTGGCCGCTCATAAAATGTGGCGGCAGAAGCCCATTCACTGCGTGAGGGTTGCTCAGTTCAATTGATCCTGCCCACATCGCATCCAGCGTTTCTTGTCATGGAAAAGCAAAGGAGGCGATGTGGTGGGGGGCCTTCCCAAGTGGAAGTTGTGTGGCTGTTTGGTGCTAATGGAAAAGCGGCAATATCTACCTTTAATAATATACAAAAATATTACACGTTTTATGGTCCTTTGTGTTTGAATTGCAGTTTATTTCTTCTAGAATTCTGGATATGAATTGATATACAGTAAAGCATATTCTTTACCTGCTTTTTTTTTTTTAGCTGTATGTTATTACAATAATTTAGTAACAACTTAAGCAACAATTGATGGGGAAAAAAAGAGGCTTTTCCCCCCTCAAGGGAGCTTTTACAGAACCACTGACTTGGAAATGGCAATAGATCAAGAGGTTTGGGGGGCAATTTCAACAGTTACACGCACCTGGCGTAAAGGTGTACTTTTAACAAGCTGCTAAACAAAAAAGCAAAAAAACGTTTAAGGTCCATTTGCCAGATAACCCAGAATGGGAGGTTCGACTTTAGGCAATTTCATTTTTTGCTTTTGTGAACGTCAGCCTTTAAACCTGCTCTGTCTAGTTAATTTCTAATTTTCCTAATACAGTAATGGAGAAATCTGCTGGCGCAAAGAAAATTTAGTCCTGCACGTAATCTGAATACAGGCATCTAATGATAGTTCAAGCACTTCACAATTGGCATTAAACACCTTGTGCACTGAGGTTAGGAAGGTGGACTAAATTTACTAGTGCAAATTAGATTTGCTAAAACATTGCAGGTCGCAGAAATCCCACTGAGATGTCCTGGTTAATTTACTTCAAAATTATAGTATCATGCACACTGGCACTGCATGTCAGGGACTGTACTGCACTACATAACTTCACTTCGAGCACTCCGTTGTTAAGACTACACCCTGGTGGACAAAGTTGTATCATCAATACAGGAAACTCACAAATTAGAAATTAGGTATCACGTTTATGCTCACTGCGGCTTAACATTTCAAAATCGAAATTAAGTTTAATGTTAGCAATAAAGTGATTGTGCTATTTAATGGTAGTTATAAACTCGTCAACACCAACAGGTAAAATCCTGCATTTGATTGAAGCTGTGACTCACGCGTGACTCTAACGCGGTTATAAAAAAAATATATATATACTGTACCACACTCAGGATGTATTCATTACAGCAGCTCCAGCTTCCTGAGATCTTAGTATCTTTTTTTTTTTTTCAAACTAAGTACCACTTGAGCAATTGAATCCGATCTTAAATGCTGCACAAAAAAATTGACAGACAACATCAATTTAAAAATTCGCAAAAATGGCATATTAGTCATAATTTGTCTTGTATACAATTGGTGAAAATTAACATGGGTATAAAGGAATCACTGATGCTTGCAATAATGGCAGAGATTGACACACCAAGTGAAATGAGGACGGGTTTAAAAATCACCTTCAAGGTTTATTCATCGAGACGATTAAATTCTCAGATGGGAAACAACACACTACAAATATGTTACACAGTTGGGAGGTGCAGTCATTCTCCACCTTTAACAGAACACATCCCGATAAACATGACAATATCGCTGTTACACCAAACTCTTGAGCACTCAAATTCTATCAAAATGCTTTACACATTACAGTAAGACTAAAGCAAACTAAATGACAAAAACAAAAATGTGGATACAAGTGTATTTTTTACAAAATGGTAAAATAGAAATTATACAAACTGTTTAATTTACACATGTATGTATCGGAAGAGGGGGAAAAAAAACTAGCCTCAGTTTTCACAGATCCTGACCCATTCCGTTTCTCTTAGAATTACAAACTAAAGAGGTGGAGCGGTGCAGGTTCTTATTCAGGACATTCAGTACTCACGTGAGTCAAAAGGTCAAATGTGCCATTTTGGCACAGGGGGGCGGGTAGAGTAGGAGGATCCTAAATACAAGGGCTAAAATGCCCGTTTACAGTTAAATATTTATCAATGACGCTTTCTGGAATGTCCAAAAGCTCTGAAAACTGATGAAACCAGAGTCCATTCAAAAAGTAAAAAAAAAGAAAAAAGAAAGAAAAAAAGACTAAATTTAGTCATCAAACTTAATTTTCTTCCCTTGGGGCTTGGCTCCAAATCCTCCACCACCTCGTCCACCTAAAGAGACAATAGTTTAACACATTTCAATTCCTGGAACAGCCTCTACAGGGGGAACTGGGAGGCAACTTGTCAAAAACAAGTTTTGGTCAATTATAGTATTTGATAAATGTATATCTTTAAGTCAAAAACCAAAATTTACTATACCTCCAAAGCCGCCACGTCCGCCGCCACGTCCGCCTCCACGAGGACCTCCTCTCCCTCTGCCTCCGAAGCCGCCACCACCACGGCCGCCGAAGCCGCCTCGACCTCCTCTACCGCCACCACGGCCTCCAAAGCCTCCGCCAAAGCCGCCACCGCCAAAACCACCGCCGCCAAAGCCGCCCCGGCCTCCACGGAAACCGCCTTCGCCCTTGGGCTTGGCGTAGTCCAGGGTCACCTTGCTACCGTCAATTTCACCGTCCTCCATAGCTTCCTTGGCTGCCTTGCAGTCATCCTCGTTGTCAAAGTCCACAAAGCCAAAGCTAAAGAGAAAACAGTCAGTTTACTTTATGTCCAACAAACGAATTGCTGCAATCCAAAACACATTGTTACAGTGCCCAAGTAGAATTTCACACTTAACATACCCTTTAGAAGACCCCGTCTCTCTGTCTGTGACAATCCTAGCACCCACTGAGCCATCAAACGCATCTTTGAGGGTTTGATCCGTGGTATCCTCAGAGAGACCCTTGACAAACAGAGTCTTTGTTGGACCTGGTAACAAAAATGCAGTCACAATGTTAAGGCTCATTTGGACTTCTAACAAACACACACCAAGCTAAGGTGTGTAGACCAGATCAGGACTTGACTATCTGTACTCATCACAGAGTTTCAGGAGATCAAGTTTTCATCATGTCTCACTAGGGATGGGTATTAAGATTTTAATGAAACTACTTCTTTTAATTACACTGGTTAACGATATTCTTATCGGTAATTTGTTTAGAAAAACAAAAATAATGTAGAACTACATTTTCTTTTCAATGAATTTGTCTTGCAACCACAATGACTTATATAAAAAAAAACCTACCAAATCACTAGTATACTGTTTATACTTTCAAAAAAAACAAAAACTTGTAGAGCAACAATTCTGGAGCATGCTGTTGGTCTGCAAAGAAACAGTTCTGTAAGTTGAGATGCATTTTCTTTTATGCTTGCTGTGTTCCCCCTGACATTTTAACTCATTCAGTACCAGACTTTGAGTCACATGCACGACTAAGCGTCTTAGACTAATATAAATTTTGTAAATTAGAAACAAGATCAGAGAGGTAGAATGTGCAAAATAACATTCATGTAGTATAAGTGAAATAAAATAATTTGAGTAATTTCTCAAGACTGCTATTTTTAAAAATTCAGCCCCGGGTCTAGTTTAATACCGGCATTCATTACCATCCTTATGTCTGACCAAACATAATCCAAGTGTCCCGGTTGAAGACCTACCAGAATTTCCCCTGCCTCCTTCTGGCCTGCCACCGCTGTTCTGGCTGAACTCAAGTCGGATTGACCGGCCTTCAATCTCTGTGTTGTTCAGGGTGTCCAAAGCTTCCTTAGCATCTTCTGTGTTCTCAAACTCTAAAAATGCAAACCTGTGGAGGATGGACAAAATGACCATGCAGGTTTCACACTACATAAGCTCCCCACGTGTCAAACACTTGTAGCACAGCAGACATGGGCAGTAACCTCATGTGACTGGGGTGAGCCTGTAAAAACTGTGCACTGGCTCTCCTTCTCGTGTGAATCCATGCAGAATCATGACATGATTATGACGAGCTCATGAGAAGGTGCAGTCAAACTGCAAGTCAGATGTTGCCCAAGGCTTTACTTACCCTTTGGGTCGACCATCTCTCTGTGGGATTCGGATGGAAATGGCCTTCTCAAACGTGGACTGCAAAGCCTCTTCTGTGGCGCTGAAGGCTAGATTATTCACTACTAATGTCTTGCCGGCTGCAGCTGCAGGAAGTGACAATTATGGATGTTAGATCACTGAGTAGATACTCAACTTCATTCAACAACTTAAAAGTGAAAGCTAATTTGCTGTACATATACCTTGAACCTTGGCTCCTTTTTGGCTTTTTTCTCCGACAAAGTCGACCATAATGGACCTCCCCTGAATGTCGCAACCCTGTGCATCCTCCAGCATCTTCTCCGCCTCAGCTTCACTTTTGAACTCTATGTAGGCGATTCTGGAAAAAGACCACGAAACATTCAATATATGCTTGCGTAATTTTTCTTTTAAATGAATTTTTACAGTCTTTAGTGAAAGCCACAGTACCCTCTATTGGACCCATTCTGGCCAACCGGCAACCTGACATCAACCGCATCGTCAAAAACCTCCTTCAAGTCATCAACAGTGGCAGCAAAGGGGAGGTTTTTTACAAAAAGTGTCCGCAAGTCCCTTTCTGAAGACACAAAGTCAACATTATCAACAATGCCATACTATTTTTATCAGGTTTACAATTGGAACCAAAGGTACCTTTCTTGCAATCCTGGGAGGTCTCCTTGCTTCTAGCCTTGTCCAGCTTGATTTCCTGACCCATAACCTTTTTACCGTTGAGTTCCAGTGCTTTTTGCATATCCTCCTCACATGAAAACTCTACATAGCCAAATTTCCTGTTGAAGAAAGTCATGCAAGAGACATTAAAAATGATACTTGAGAAAGCCCTGCTGAACCACAATCATACAAATGTTCATTTGTCACAAAAACATCAACAGGTAGGTTTGTTCTACACTACAGACTAGCACGGGAAAAGTGAAAGAAAAAAATAACCCAAACCACTCACTAGATTATACGGGTGCTAGCAATGCTCAGACCTAAATGACTTTGGAACAAAATCTCTTACTTGGATCCACCTAACCGGATATCAGCAACCTCAATGCTATTCTTGGTGAAGAATTTCCTCATCGCAGTTTTTATTTCATCAAAGTCTTTGTTTGAGTTCAGGTTGCCAACAAACAGACAGAAACCTTTAAAACAAGACAGTAAATGTACTTTAGTACAAGTGACATGTCAGTCATACTCATAGGGACATTTGATCAGCAAGTCAGAACATCCTTACCTTCTCCTTCTGACTTTGCCTTCTTGGCAGGAGGTGTGTCCTTCTTGCCCTCTGCCTTCCTCTTAGCAGGAGTCACCGGACCTTCTGTTAAATAAGGTTACATTTAAAATCCAGTCTTTCAATTTTGAAGTCGATAGGAATGGTGGTTTAACTGACAACTTCCATTACCATGGACCCTTCCACACAGCCGACTGCCATATTGGTTATTAAAACGACAGTAACAGTGAACCCTAGTGTTTCAACCCAACAGGAGGTGCATTTCATGTCATAACTCACCCCCTTCCTCATCATCCTCCTCCTCATCCTCGTCGTCCTCCTCCTCCTCATCATCATCTTCCTCCTCATCGTCATCATCATCCTCGGACTCCTCCTTGGCTTTTACCATGCCTGCCTTCTTTGCTTTGGCAGCTGCCGGAGCAGGTGTTGTGTCCATTTCCTCTTCTGACTCTGAAAACCACAGAAAACCATTCAGCCATTTGGACAAAGTAGTGGCCAAGTGCAATCTACATGTTGACAAGACATCAGATGCATAGTAAGGTGACATCACACAATTTCAGTATTAAGTCCCTTGTTGATCATCATTTGCAAAGCCACACAAACTTCAAAAGACCCATGCATTAGCATACCATCTTCATCCTCATCATCCTCATCATCTTCTTCTTCTTCCTGTTTAGCTGGCTTAGCCTTTGGCTTAGCAGCTTGTTTTGCACCCTTCTTAGGAGGAGGGGCCTCTTCCTCAGACTCTTCATCATCGTCATCATCTGAGGGCTCCTTTGCAGGTTTGGCCTTCACTTGCTTAGCGGGGGCCTTTGCAGCAGACTTAGCTGCTTTCTTGGGTGGTGGGGGCTCCTCTTCAGACTCTTCATCTAGAGAACACGCCAAATCAGCAGTTTGCCCCAAGCGCCATGCAAAGTAAGATGCAATTTTGAAAGCATTCATGTCACAGCGATTGAGGATAGAACTGGTGGACAATAAAACACACCAGCACCGAAGACATAGCACTGTTGTTACTTTCCCTCCGTACATTACACGCATGAGTACTGATAACCGCATGCCTGTCAAGAATTGGAGGATGGGTAAATACTAAAACAGCCTTGCAGGACATACCATCGTCATCGTCCTCTTCTTCATCGTCAGATTCTTCAGCTGCAGCGGGTGCAGGTTTGGGAGCTGTTTTGGCAGCGGCTTTCTTGGGGGTTGGAGCCTCCGCTTCAGACTCTGAATAGACAAAGGATGAACACATTCAAGAATGTTTTGTATAAATATGTGTTTAACAGCAGCCTTCTCTTAATTTACTTTTAGTTATTGATCAAAACTTGTATGTTGGAAACAATTTTATCTAGTAACTCCATTTTCGCTTGCTAAAATACCACGGCTCACCAGAATCATCATCTTCACTTTCTGCTTTCTTGGCAGCTTTTCCATTTTTGGCATTAACCTTGGCGGCTTTAGCTGGTGTAGCTTTTTTTACCACTTTTGGTGGCGGAGTCTGCAAAACATGACAATCAGGCAAATTAATATTAATTCTCCTTTTTGATGACAAAACATGATACCACACCTCTTCCTCTTCACTGTCCTCTTCACTTGATTCTTCAACTTCTTTGGGAGGAGGAGGGGCTTTTTTCTGGTTTGCTTGTTTATTTGCTGCCTAAAATTGGATTTAAAAAATAAAATCAGTTTCATACTTCCAAATTTCTCTACAATCACTACAGGCCTTGTCTAATGTGTTGTGGGATGCCCTGTTACAAAAAAATAATATCAATCTTAATTAAATTAAATATTGTACAACATGGCTACATTCAATAAATTATGATCTTACAACATGGCTACATTCAATAAATTATGGTCTTATGCATTAAGTGTGGAGGCAAAGTTGGGGGTCGTAGCGTGGGCGACGTGTGTTCTGCCTCGTGTGTGACGGTGGGGGAGGCGCCAAACCCACGTGGAACACTGCTGACCTGCGTGTTAGCATTTAAGCTAATGTAACACTATAAAGACAAATAATGCTGTAAAGACAAATAATGCCGGGGGATACATGTTATGCGATATCAGCGAAAAAAAATACAATGCCAGATGTTTCTAAAATAACCACAAGAACAACAAAGCAGGACAAAGAAAAGACTTCGCAACGCGTAACATCAGAGCCGAACCATCGTTATATATTTCAATAGCGAACCCTCTCTGAGTGCGTTCGTTAAACATATTTACTCACAGCGGCATTTTAAGCGTCGTTTGATTGGAGCGATACAAATCCGTCTGCAAATGGAGGTCATCTCTGCGCCGAAATTGCGGGATCAAATCGAGAACGCGCATGAATGCCATCTTGAGTGGCTAACCGTTAGCAGGCCGCGCTAGCAACCAACAGCGAGGCAACATGGCCGCTCTAAATCCAGGAAGATGTGCTCATTTTAGTGCCATTATATCACGTTTGCCCGTTTCACGTCTAGCATTCGAAAGACGTTTAATTCAACACAAAATTTCTTAGCAGGGTTAAGATGTCATTTCCCGCAGGTTAAAATCGAATTTCTTAAAGACGCAACAACTACAGCAATAAGGCCTCGTGCGCGGAACCGATCTTCTATCAACTGGAAATGCAAAGCCAACATTTTTACAAATAAATTAATTTTAACTGATCTTACCTTCGCTAACTTCACCATCGTGCTAGCGTGTGTTTCAATTAGATGGACGTTGAAATGAAACAAGGAAATAACTACTGCATGCACGTGGCTGTGCCTACACGATGGGGCACTGGACAGGAAAGACAGAGAAGAGGACGCGCTCCTTACTCTCTTTCTGAGCGCGTTCATGAGAGACCCTCCCACATGACTGTGTTGTCCAATCGGACAGGAGCTCCTTTTAATCGTGCCCGCGCCTCTCCTCCATGGAGAAAACAAACAGTTATTTGTTTCCACGACCTTCAAATAATACAATTATTTATTTGTTTTCTACGACTTTTGAAAAATACAAGTTAGAAGAGTGGTTGCTGTATTTTTTTCCCTCGAAATTAATCGTTTGCATCTGTAGGGTAATTTCCTTCACGCTGCATTTTACATATGCCCATTCAGTTGGCCAACGGCATGCTTTCGAAATGCAGCTGTCTTGGACGTGGTTTAAATATAGCACATGTACCTTGGGGCACAGTCTGTGCTACCAGCTACTGTTGCACTGAAAAGCATTCAACCCTAAAAGTGACTGCTTGCAATTAGTTTTGCTGAGCTATTTTGATGTTCGTGTTTTGATTGTTTATTGCAAACTGTTGTAAGTAAACATTGCAAATGCACATTTATATTAGCTCAGAATTGTTTCGATTGCAATTATAGCTGTGCATAATAATAATAATCTTGAAATATATCTAGCTCTGACAGGCTGTTAAAGGTAAGCCTGTGACCAATATTTCAAAACATTTAGTCTGGATCAGATCGGTCTGGATAGGATTAAATCGCAAAGGATATGTTATCGGGCGGCACGGTGGTCGACTGGTTAGCACGTCTGCCTCACAGTTCAGAGGTCGTGGGTTCGATCCCGGCTCCGGCCTCCCTGTGTGGAGTTTGCATGCTCTCCCCGTACCTGTGTGGGTTTTCTCCGGGTACTCCGGTTTCCTCCCACATTCCAAAAACATGCATGGTAAGTTGATTGGACACTCTAAATTGCCCCTTGGTGTGATTGTGAGTGTGATTGTGAGTGTGGATGTTTGTCTTTGTGTGCCCTGCAATTGACTGGTAACCAATTCAGGGTGTCCCCCGCCTACTGCCCAAAGACAGCTGGGATAGGCTCCAGCACGCCCCGCGACCCTTGTGAGGATATGCGGTATAGATAATGGATGGATGGAGGATATGTTATCCTGATCCAAGTGAAACTGGCACATGGATTTGGTTATCAAATCATACCCAGAATCCTTATCAAATGCCATTCTTGGGTATTTGAGGCAATGAATTGATCACATTGGGACTATTCTGTTTGTCTTTGAAGATGTTCACCCTCCATCCAAGCAGACTTCATTAGTTCATGCAACAAATATGTGTTAAATACAGTATGCGCCACCAGAAACTGAATATTAATAATTTACATTTGAATCGCTAAACTTGAATTGAAGTCATTGAATTAAATTGAAAAACTGAATCTGAATTACATTAATTGAATTTGCTTTGAGTTGTTTAACTTGAATCTTTCCTTTTCAAAACTAAATATTAATTGTACAATTTGAATTCCTTTCTGAAAGTGAAAATATATATATTTTCAAATTGAGTTTTACAAATTTAAATTGAAATGTTTTCCACACGCCCTGCGATTGGCTGGCAACCAGTTCAGGGTGTCCCCCGCCTACTGCCCAAAGACAGCTGGGATAGGCTCCAGCACGCCCCGCGACCCTTGTGAGGAGAAGCGGTACAGATAATGGATGGATGGATGGATGGATGTTTTCCACACATATGTGTGACTAACATATGAACATATGGGTACTTGAAGAGAAATCGGCTGCAGAACACAGATCTCCTCTTTGTTCAATCAGCACCTTCGTTTTGAGCACGTGCACAAGCACTCCGAAAAAAAAAAAGTATCTCCGAAACAGCTCTTAAAGGGGCGATGGGGCCATGTTTTTAATAACAAGTTAATTTTCTATATTTTTTGATCAGGAAAATTATAAGAGTTGCCATTTTCTATTTTATCCATTAATTTAGGAGAAATTAGGAAATAAGTGACTCCATGAATAACGCCTCTCGTTAAGTAGACCAATGGCCGCGCCCCCTACTGTTCTATCCTTGTTCGGCCGGAGTCGCGGGACTAACCATTCCAAACTCTCCATTGGAAATCATTGTACTTTAATTGCTTATAACGTCCAAAAACGGCGATCAATTGGCACCAAAAATTATGTGGACATCCTTACTAATGCCCACTTCAACATATCAAAAGGATTAACCTCTCCGTGGCTGATTTATATGAGAATGAGGAAATGTGGAAGTGAGCATGAGCTACATAGATTTATGCTGGGACGAGCGCACACTGCTTCTTTGCTTGAAAAAAACAAAAAAACATTGCTTCTTTGCTGATCACGGTTAGGACGGGCGAGGCATTAAACTCCTTTCAGGATATTTACAGAGACTGAAGTGGAAATGAGTAGATGTGCACATTTATTTGGATGGAACGTTTTGTTCGCTGTACATTGACGCTTGTTCAATGAGGGCTTAACTCACTCTCTGGCGGCTGCAAGTGGTGTCGGATAACGCACGCGACTGCTTGGGAGGCAACCCCGCGGCATGAAGATCAACGCAGGCTGGATGCAGAGTAAGGAGCTAATGTTGTTGTGCTAACACCTTTTGTTTTAACGACCTGAAGCTAGTTGTTGCTATAGCCGTCCTATTATCCTACCTTTAGCCGGGGAGGGAAGAGGGGGGCGTAAAGCTCCAATCTGCCTGCTGTTCGCTGCAAGCCGCCGTCTCCCTCCTGAGAGTTGACACGAGTTTAGCGTTGCTAAATGTCCGAAATACTACCAGTCGGGGTTCGTGTGCGCATTCATGCTCTTGTCCGCTTCAGCTTATGTAAGTGGAGCAGCCGTCGCCACGGTATTTTTGACTTTGTGGAGGTGATCATGATGAGATCACGTTTTATGTCAATAAATCCAACCTATTGTGCAGAACACTTTTTTACTTTTTACTTTCACAGGTCGAAGTGGACAAATGTGCATTTGCATTTTGGTGCCGATCGGTCGCCGTTTTAAACAACAGAACTGACAAAGTGAGCAATATTAGCACGCTAGCCTCCCTCCCGTGACGTAGACGGCTGAGACTGAAAACATAACATAAGCCACGCCCCAAAAGGGAGTGGGGCAATTAGTCATAATTCTAATCACAAAAAAGACCTTAAATCACTACAGAGTCTTTTTTTTTTGGGGGGGGGCACTTTAGTACTGATGTCATTTTTACATGCAAACCTATTATTATATAAGTGCCAATGTTAAGCTCACCCAAGTGCCCCTCTCACCGTGACAAAACCTTTCTTTAACCTTTGTGGTACAAGCCATCGGCTTCAGTTTATACTGTGCTCTACTTTGACAATAATGGCAAAACTTTTTTTTATCGATGTGTCAAATGCATTTGAGAAAATAGCCAAATTACCTCAAACCCACTTTATTAATCCATCCATCCATTATCCAAATAATAAAATAAAAACAGAACTTATTCATAAGACATGAACAATATCAAATTGAGCATACATCAACATAAACCGAACTGTGCACAACAACATTATATTCTTTACTAACTAAATTACAACTAACAATACATACAATAAAAAAATAATAGTACAACAAATAACTAAAATAAAAAAGATCAGAAAATAAATGATCTTTTACCATCAAGGCTTGCTTGTTTTTATCTATCTCAGTGTACGTCCAAAACTCTCAATGGTCAACATGTCATAAAGCTAAATAAATTGTTTTGCCATTAATATCATTATTATCTTCTTGACAATTGCTTTTCTGTGCTGGAGCCTCTGCAGGATTGTGCATTAGACTGATTTGCTTTTTTTTTGTGTGGTAATTTATTGCATCTGATTCTTTGTAGTCATTGACATTCTTATTCCTTTCAGTTTTTTCTTTTTATTTTGTTGCAATATTGATTCAATATTCATTACGCATTTAATTATTTTCGATAATCGTTTTATAATCCTTAGGTTAAATGTGCCTTTCTCCTTGTGTAGGTGTTTGCCATTTTACAGGATATTTAGCCTTTTATGTCATTTACATTCCTAACTTAAAAGTCACTTTTTTTCTGGGAGGTGTACTGTTATTATTGTAAGTTAGGTTGTTATGGAGATAAAGCAAGTCCCCTTTAAGATGGCGCACAAACATCACGTTTGAGTAATTAACCTTCAAAACCACACTGAGGCAGCATTGCGTTATACATCCCTCAACTCTTGCTCTCACACTGTGCAGAGTGAACATCCAAGTCCTCTCAACATCTATCAATGCCTCTTCTGTCTAGCTGGAGCCTATCCTATATGAATCTCGGGCAAGAGGCAGAGTATAACTTGGACTTGTTACCAATCAATTGCAGGGCATATACTGTACAGGTGTTCACCCTCTACTGTGACCATGCACTAGTATGATAAATAGACAATGATGGTGTGAAATTATGTTTTTGCTTTATATTTCATTATAAACTCAGTCGAAAATCAGGTGTGTTGGAGGAGGGAAACATGTAAAACAGTCTGGATAGGGGCTCTCAAGGATCAGACTTGGGCACCCTTGTGTTACAGGCTACTGGGATGCCATCTGAATGATAAATAACCTCTGCCATAATATGTAACTTTTGGCACCCCCAAGGTTCAAATTCTGCTTTTCAACAACAGAACAGAATCATTGCATCAACAGGAAGTTGGCCAATGCATGTTACGCTTCTTGTATATGATTCTAAAATAATCTTATTATGTTTTGAGTTTTGTGGCTGCGTTATTCGGTGCTGAATTTCACTGTATTTCACAATTGGGCACCTTGTTTGCCAAGTCCTTGACTTTTTTTGTGGGGGTGGGGGGGTCGGGGGGCGGCTAATGCCTTATTTGTCCTCGGAAGATGTGTGGACTTTGCTCGCAGCAGTTATTGTTTTACTTTTACATTGAAGCCTGTCTGCATTTGTGTTGAAGACATCAGAAAGAAAGATCCCAGGAAGTAAAATGCAGACATGAGTCATTCCCTGTCGTTGTTACGTTTGTCCTATGATTGTTTTACGTCAGGCACCGTGTTGGGCAGTTAAGACCTCAGAAATACATTGAGTTTGTTTGTTGCAGTTATTAGTTTTGTTTTAATTATTGTTTTCATTTACATTATTGTCTGATTCTTTTTAGCTACAGAAATGCAAAATATATTTCGTTTTTTTTTTTTTTTTTTAATAAATGGGAGACAAGGGCCTACTACAAGGGCCTCCGCCTTCTGTTAGGTAAATTGCATCATTTCAGCAACGCCATTTTTTAGCGCGCCATCCAGTGGTTCAGTCGACACGAAACATGAAAGATGTAGTACTGAAAAATACAGCAAGACGTTAGAGGATCTGATAGGCTTGATCAGCATTGTGTTATCTCCTCATAAAAAGTCGCTTGGTAGTTTTAGAAAAAAAATAATGTCCACGTATGAGCAGTTCCATAATGCACAATAAAGCTATTTTTGTTCAACTGCGTGGAAAACCCCTTATTTCTAACATGCACCGTGCACATACATGACTGATTTTTCCCTCTTTCGTGGTTGATTATAGCCTGAAACTGTGGAACAACCTGTCTCATGAAACAAACAAACAAACAAACAAAATGTTATGCACCCGTCTAGGGTTGGATGCGTAGCATAAATGAAGGTAATTGGCTAATTGCTCTTGGTCCCCAAGGGTCATACACGGAACAAAAATGATGCGTTAATGTATAAGGTTTATTGACAAAATGAGGCCAGAGGCAAAAGGGATTTGCAAGGATCGAAGTAACACAAAACAGCCACAAAATGGGTAAAAAATAAAAGGTTGAAATGAAATAACTAATACAAAACAAATAGTTATCTATAACCTACTTAAACTAATGCAACAGAGATCAGGGGTTGGAGGCCGAGAGCAATGAGCTGCTGCTGTCAGATGCATCGCCGCCCTCTGTCAATCCGCGGAGCGTCTTTAAACTTGCCGCCGTTAGGTTTTGGCCAATTCGCTTCGGTCTCTCCCGTCGCCACGTCAGCCAATCCCGGTCGTCCATATGACTGTCCATAGATCCTGACAGTGGCAAGAGAACTCACTCCCACACACACATTCAGACAGCGGCCACACACTCCAACCACACTAACAATATATTCACCCACACAATCCTTGACAAAACGGCCAGGCCGTAACACAAACAAACAAACAAACACAACAAAAAACATGAACTACTTCATTCTTTCTTATGTTTTCTTAATAAAAATATGTTTCCATTTTAAATTTGGGGTCAGGTCGCGGGGGCAGTTGCTTAAGCAGGAAAGCCCAGGCTGCCCAGCACCTTCTTCCAGCTCTTCCGGAGGAATCCCAAGGTGTTCTTGGGCCAACTGGGAGACATATAGTCCCTCCAGTATGTCATGGTTATCCCTTGGACCTCCTCCCCGTGGGATGTGCCTGGACCACCTCACCAGGAGGCATCCTAATTAGTTGCCCAAGCCACCTCATCTGGCTTGTCTGTTTTGTGCCCCTCCTGGATGACTGAGTTTTCGCACCCGAGCTCTAAGGGAAAGCCCAGACACCCTGCGGAGCAAACTCATTTTGGTCACTTGTATCCAGGATCGTATTCTTTCAGTCATGACCCACAATTAATGACCATAGGCAAGGGTAGGAAAGTAGAGTGACTTGTAAATCGAGAGCTTTGCCTTTCAGTTCAGCATCTTCTTCGCCATACCGGACTGATACAGAGTCCTCATCACTGCAGATTTGCCATGATAAAGTGACGGCTCATGGAGGGGTACTTCTATCCCATGCACTGATTGCTAGATTACAGTCAGAGTGACTAATTGTCACAGATCGCCGACACTATTTTGCATACTGCAAATGATGGCCCATTCATTGAAATCACATCTAAAAATCCCAATGATGCAAAAACCTCTAAATTCTTCACAATTATACAGATTACTTCTTACTTAGGTTTGTTCCTGCTTGTATTATGAATGTGGCAATATTGGTATAAGTGTGCATGAAACAATGACTGTGAACGTATGATAAACACTGACTTTTTCAGCTGTGTTGTTTGTTTACTGATGTGAAAGAAATTATTTGGATTGGCATTGACTGTAAGAATGACTACAGAGAGATTCTCTTAGCGTTTGCATTCATTCATTGTAAATTTGTTCTTTAAATATGTAATTAATATAAATGTATTGTGGCATAGTGTCAAGTGATCCAAGAACACTGCATCAATGTGAAAATGATAGGAAAGTCACTGGTTTAAACATTTGCCCTGAGAGGCGGGGTGGCCAGAGAGTGCCCAGGGGTGGCCATGGCCACCATGTCGCTCCGCCCCTGGCCATAAACAAATTATCAGAACTGTGGTCATCAAAGCTGTGGAAATACCGGAAAGTATTTCCCAACCTTTATTGAGCCAAGGCACACATTTTACTTGAGAAAAATCTGAAGGAACACCACCAAAGAAAAACGTCACAAAAAGTATGAAAACTGGAATAATGAAGAAAATGTACCAACATGCTCACAAACTGTATTTGTAAGATGATATACTCACAGGAAGTCATGACTTCTCAGTTGTGTGGCAACGAGTTGATACAGGTTTATTGTGGCTTCTGCCATCTGGTGGAAGAGCATTTAATTGTTCCGCCTGTCACAAAACATCAGGGGTGTTCAATCTTGTTCCTCGAGGGCCACTGTGCTGCCTGTTTTCCATCTCTCATTGCTGCAACACACCTGATTCAAATGATCAGATAATTAGCAAGGGTCTGTAGAAGCTATATAACAATCCTGATCATTTGAATCAGGTGTGTTGCAGCGGGAAGAGATGGCAAACAAGCAGGACAGCGGCCCTCAAGGAACAGGATTGAAGAGCCCTGATTTACATCAAAGGCATAAATAGATGAACGAAGATACATTTATAATGAATAAATAATGATTCTCAGACAAATTAAGGGAAGTTGGATAGTTTTCTGCAGCACCCCTGATGATCTCTCATGGCACACTTGTGTGCATTGCTGATCACATACAGATGGGTTCGTCCTGAAGTTTACTTCATGTATATTCTTGAAACTCTCAGCAAACAGTTTTCCCTACATGGAAACCAACTGATATCTCAATTACTGAGCTTGTACTCCATTCATGAAAACATAAAAGCCTGAGAAGCCACACATAAGTGCACATGGAATATTATTTTTTTTTTTATCATTTTTTTGAAAACAATCACAACTATTTGAGACAAAAGAAAAAGTTAAATCAGAATTGACCCGCAGTTTGCATCATTTCTCAAAATGTTACATAAATAAAACTCATTTATAAATATCTCTTTTTTATAAACATATAAATAGTTCTTAACATAAATACATTTTTGTTGAGGGAAGATGAAGTACATGAATGTACAGCAGCAACAATATACAGCTTTGCGGTTTGTAGTTTTTACACCATTGTCTGAACATTTTGTATGGTACACTGTATATCTCCATATATACAGGTACCGGCATATTTATTAGATATATTTATATGAGGCTTTTGTAGCACTGTCATCTCAGTCTCTTTTTTGCTGGTCATGTTGACTTTCGTACCGAAAATCTGACACTTGTTCAGGTTTTTTTTCCCTTCAGGTGAAATGATTTTTCCAACCCCATCCTTCAGAGATCTGCGGAAAAGAAAAGAGGATAGAAAATGTTAATTGCGTCAACTTATTTCATTGATTTATTCATGGTTACATACTGTATCATACAGTGACTAAATGCTACTTTGATGTGCTTTCATTCTCCCATTTCGTCTGAGGAGAACACACGCAGGCTGACAAATAAGATTTGCAATCCATGGGAGGAAGAATGGGTGTTAGTTGATCAAATATACACACTCCCCATTTCATTACAATGATGACTTACTGTACATGTGAGTCATTTAGTGTGCTCATGAAAGATTTACGTACTTCCGCAATAATAATCAAGTGTAACAAGGTACTTTCCTATAAGAAAATGCTACTAGTATTGCTGCAACCACCATCTCTCTTTCTACTACATTCACAGTATAATGGTGATGGGCACATTTGTAACAGTGTCACTTATTGTCAGAAAATTGTCAGACAGTTGCTTACATCTTAGGTGCTAAACAAGCAAAGCTTGAATCACTGCTTCACCAAATTAAAATGATCATATAAATCACAAATGAGATGGTTATGATGTGTTTTGACATCATGGGAAGCCGAACGCAAAGTATGGATTGTAGAATAGAATATAGCCGTGACGATATCAGTATTATATGGCAGATCTGTATATTATATAACCAGTGGGATGCCTACTGTACGTGCACTACTCTTCAAAAGTCAAGTGCAAAAGTATTACATCTGTGAGTGCAACTGCCTTGTGTACCCACATACAGCGAAGAGATGATGCTTTTTGGGAATATTTAGAGATGCTCGTTGTTCAGTTGTTCTCTCATGCCCCCCGATCCCTTTATTTTCTCACTTGTAAATCCTATCTTTATTCCTCTATCAATACATAGGCTAGTAATGCTAAATACAAGGGCTCTAAAGGGAAAAGTGTAGTCTACACTCACCGTCAAAAAGCTGTGATCCAATACTAGCAGCCCATACCACTGATGGTCCCTATCCTATCCATCTTATGTCCGAAACAGCCACTCCGCGCCGTGGAGCCCCCCTTCTTGCTCCCAGATTTGTGCTTCCTTGGTGCGGGCTGGTCGTTGAGCAGCCGAGCCCACATCCCTCTCCGGGTGTCCACGCGTAAATCTCGCAGTAAGCGCATCTGAGCGCGCACAGCCTCGACTCGCCTTTCCCGCTCCTCTGACTCCAGAAGGTCCGTCAGCTCGTCCCCCAGCAAACTTCGGAGGGACTAAAACACACATCAGAAGTCTATTATTAGTGACGTCATTAGAAAGGGTTTATTTTGGAGAACGTTTGCATCGCAAGTTTAGATGAGAAATTTAAATTGGTGCAATGTGTACATGACTCTACTACGCAAAAATAATAATCATATTTTTAAAAAAACGTTTGAACACCGGCTTTCTCCTTAATGCCTCTATAGTTGGCGGGGCAGGTGCTTTTTGACCGCCCCTCTGGTCTGGATGGATAGCCTATGAATTATATTAATTAAAGACAGTTCCATTACTTTTAAAAGGGGAACAAATCATATTGATTTTTTTTTAATGTTCCTACTATAACAGGTTTAAAGGTTAGTGGTTTCTGGTTAGTGCGTAATGGTGTTTTTACAAACAACGGGCAACAAATAACTTCCATCAAGTTGACAACGACGTCGTGGATTGCAGGAAAAATCTAAAGAAATGTTGTGCCTTGATCAAAGTACCTAGCATGACTAAAACGTAGAAATCTGAGTGGAACTCGTCAGTGAGTAGATTCGTCCGCGGCAGCATCAGTTCCCAACTCACTGCGCCTATATCATTGATCAACTTACCTTCTGCTGAGCCTCAGATAAAGGTTTTGCACGCATCCTCCCCGAAAGCAGCGTGACCATAAGTCCACAAGCTACCAAGTAAGACAAGTTCATCTTCAAAATTCTACTCTGAGGGGGATTCCTCTGGTCAGAGCGCAAGAAGAGGATGGGCGTACGTAGTACGGAAGCCAATAAAAGCTTCGGGTTCGTCCCGTAGTCCAAAGCTCCTCAAGTGCTCCTCTGGTTGTGTGTATGAACCCATAGAGCACTTTATAGCCAGCCCACGGTGATGTCATGACAACCTGCGTAATGGTCGCCCTTCCTCGCCAATTCCCTGTTTTCTCTACCTGCCCCTGAGTGCGTCACGTCAAGGATTAATTGAATGATACAAGCTCCGGTCATCGGGGCTTTGGAGGAAATGGGATAGACTTTGATCTATCAATATGCATACATTTTTTTAACCTCACTTTAAAACCCTGGCAGGGATGCAGCATCTGAAAATGAAGGTGCATGATTTCAAAGGCTGAGAATTGTAGAAGCAACTTTGGTGCACGAAAGACAGCAGAACTGAAAATCGCATGCAGAAGTTCAAGTGGAGCTCACAAATGTGATCATTTATGATCCCACATTCAATCTGGCAACTAATTCAGCATGCAACTAAAGCAAATTAGTGGGAAATTAGACATTTATGTTATAAGATCTACTTTTAAATTATTCTTTTTTTCAAGATTTTGGTCAGGAACGAAATGGGTATGTACATATGCAACTCTAGCTTGCACTCCAAACTTAAAGGTAGGCTATAGCGTGTGTCAAACATGTTCCACCTTATTCAGCTCAGATTTGTAATGTTCAAAAGTATTCAAAAAGATTTCATGCACACTGTTTCGTTAAAAGCATTCTCTCTTCATAGCATAACAACAATATATAGAAGCACTTACCTTCATAAAAGCGTGCAAAAGGTTGTAAAACCTTTACATATAACCAAACCTGATTCTTCAAATTACCTGATGATAATATGACCGTATCAAACAGGCTATAAAGTTATTGTCGAGGCTATGCCTGTATCACATTTGTATGTACGTTGTATCAAGTTGTTGGAATGTTTTGCAAACATGACATGTAAAATGAGGCAGTTGATATACAGGGCATGCATCTAGACAAATAGAGTACATTCTAATATCACTGACCATGACCACTGGGGACATTTTTTGAGTCTGAAAGTTACATTCTCAAGCAGCAGTGTCTGTTTTGAAACACAGAGTGGCAGTGTTTGCTGTGCCGAAAAGGGAATTGCACACATGCAGATTTAATGGATCAATATCATCCAAAGTGAAAGTGATTAATAGCAGTACGTGAGCATATGAAAACACTTAGCAAGTTTGACGTACACATGTAAGTGATTCGACCCTCAACCTGCCACGTCATGTCACATCCAACAAGACCTTTTTTTAAAATTGTCATGTCCATGTTCAGTATATAGTGGGACCTCTGCTTTTAACCTAATAGTGAACACAGACATGAGTGAGAAAGTGGAGCAGTGGGGAGCTTTCCAGCTCCTGCAGAGCAAATAGGGTATTTTGGTGGCTTGCTCAGGACTTTTATCCATCCTAATATTCCCAGAAATAAATGTTGGAGTATTGAGTTGACTTTTCTGCGGGAGATAGCAACCAGACACTGTAACAACTGACCCTATGCCTAAACGTTTCGTGAACTGGGAAAACCCTATTATGTGAGACTGAATCAGTCAGTATGTTGCACAAAGCACACATTTACGGATATGAAAACATTGCTTAATTTTTACTATGAATCATTGGGCAACAGACATTAAAACGGTGTAGTTCAGAGTGCGAGAGCTTCCTGTCTAAGATGTTAAACAACTTATTAGAGGTCAATCAGAGTTTAAAGTTTACTGAGGACATATGCTATATTTCCATGCCCTTTTAGTTCACACAAAGAGACACGTGCACATGCACCGGAATGGGGGTAAGCAGAGTCACACACAGACCTATGGTCGTGGGGGCAAGGCGGACTCCAATTTCCCACATCATATTTGCAGCTGACTACATCGTTCACAAGGGGATATCTTGCAGTTTACCTGTATGAACGTACTTTGTGTGCACCAATACACAGACTCCAGAAAGTCTTTTTCTGCAGAGCTGGGCATCGCCTAACCGTCACAGAGTTCCTGTTTGCATATTTAAACGGCCCACGTCGTCCCAGTCCGTCCCTCGTTGACAACAAGCGACAACCAGTCTGCGTCGAGAACGGAATCTTCACGTGTGCACCAGCACACAAAGTAAAAATATCAAGCAAAAATGACTGAAACACACACACACACACACACAGCGAGGTGATCAATGATATAAAAACAATATGGGGCACATGTCATTGCGTTTGTGGGACCGTAAGGTACACAAGACTTTTGTTTATTTTTTTTACCCTTACTCGGCCACCTGTCAGGAGTGCGGTACCAGCGTGTGACATGGTTCAGGTAAAGTCAGTTCTTGACGCTGTTTTCAGGCGGGAACTCGGTGACGGTTAGGCGATGCCCAGCTCTGTTTTTCTGTTTCTGCAATGTCAAGCACGGGGTGCCCTCCGACTGCCCTGATTTTAATGCAAATGAGAGATGCTGCTACAACTGGCCGAGTTTCGGCTACTTTCCATCCCACAATGGCGCACAACGGCACAAATCCCCCGTTACGCCAAATTCTACCTGTGCAAAGTATAGGAAAATATAAAAAAAAAACTCCACCTAAGCGCACATGTAAACGGCGCTTTGCGCTAGATTTAAGCTGAGCATGACAATAGGCCCCTGTGTGTGTGAACGGATGAATGCGAGGCATTACATTTGTACGCTGTGTAAGTTGTAGCTTTATGACGTTCAGTCCATTTACTTATATTAGTTTAAATGGATCTGCCACATCAAATATGGCTGACGCGCTGATGTATAGCGCAGCAATGAGTCAACCCACTCACGATGCCATATAATGTATATAGGCAACATTACCATCATAGTTTTTAATGGTCTAGTGTCTGTATTATCCATCACTTTATCACCACTGTTTTATTACAGATTTGATCAAAAACATAATCCTTGACTCCAATGTTCATAGAGTCTCCCTCCATGATATTGACTTCATGAGGTGGTCTTACCCTACATCATAAAATACCAGAGGCCGAGGTTACCCAGTGTGGCTATACACACATACAAACACACAAAAGAAAAGAAAAATTCTCTCAGAAACCAAAAGGCACACTGTTGGCGGATTACACCCTGGACTGGTTTCCAGCTAGTGGGCACAGAGAGAGAGACACAAAACCATTTACTCGCATTTACGCTGAGTGGGAACTGAACCTAAGCTGTCTGCAAGGACATCAGATGAATGTACCACATAAGTATTAGCATTCAAATGCAGAAAAAGAAGCCTGGAGGCAAAGGAAAGTGAAACTGCAAAGAATATTTCCAAAATAATCAAAGAAAAGCACGAGACAAAAGAAATTGGCTTACATGGTGTAGAAGCATGAAACGTAGATAACATATCTGACAAGAACTAAACAAAAACAGGTTATCAAAATACACTGAGGATTTATTACATGGGAATGAACAGGTGTGCAGGACATAAGAGAAAGGGAGGATCTGATTGGAAGAGACACAAGGAGAGGCTGTCAAGAGAATAAATGACAAGCTACGGGTGATACTAATAAGTCAGGATGGTAGAAGGGGTCCTGGAGGATGGCCTTACAAAAAGAGGGCTCGGCCTGAAACAGGCTGTTCTGGGAGCCCACCAACATGGCAGGTACAAGGGGCTTGACAGGGGCTGTCAAAGCAGTAGCTCAGATGCAGACAACATGGGGCTCTTGAAGGAAATCAACCCAAATAAATTTTTTTCAAGAATATGTTCCCAGTAGGCCCTCTAGTTGAAACACGGCATTCTGATTAATATTGCATTTGTGGAATATGAGTAAAGCAGCAAAATCCACCCGTTTTAGCTGTCTCAGGGGGCAGCCATTCTGTGACTTCTGTCGACTGAAAATGACATCACAACTACTCAGGGCTAAGGTAAAGACCAATCACGGCTAACCTGTTTTTTGAAGCTGAGCCGTGATTGGTCATTACCTGAGCCCTGAGTATTTGTGATGTAATTTTAAGTTGACAGAAGTGACAAAATCCCTGAGATGACTAAAAATGGGTGGATTAACTCTTATTACACGAATGCAATATTTACCAGATTGTTCTAATGAGGGTCTGGGAAGTCAGGTATTAGCAGCTTGGCTGGGCTGTAGCTGGGATGCCAATCTGCACCTGTGCTGCTGGAGCAAATGAGTCTTGCGGCGGCTGCAACAAGTTCAAGTAGCAAGTAAGAAGTGGAGCAGTTCGATTGCAAGCGCAGGTCTGGCCGGAACTGAGAAGGACTGCAACGGTTGTGACTGCCCATCTGGGACTGGAAGTGAGAAGAAATTGTGCTGCTCTACTACTGTACTAATGAGGACTGGCATTGCCTGCAGTCTGCAGCTGGGGGCTTGAGATACTACTGAAGTAGAACTGGGGTCATCGGGGGGCCTGGAACTGGAAATTAAAGCAGGCCAGGTGAGCAAGTGGGAACTGGAGCAATTGTCTGCTTTGCAGAGGAACTTACATCAGAGCCTGTGCAGCACTGGTAGAATTGTGCCCAGGTGGAGAAAAAGTGGCATAAAATTGGTGGTGAAAAGAATGGTAAGGGGAATAAAATGAAGCAAAAGCAGCCAGAAAATAAAAGCCCCAAAATGTAATTTCCAAATAAACAAAAATCATTAGAAAAGTACTGGAAAAGTACACTGAACAGCAGCATTAGTAAACAGCACGACACAACACCACACATCATGTAATGAGGATTTGACAAGAACTAAAGCGCCAAGCAGAGAGACAAATACACGGAAGACATCTTACAAGACTGTGAACAGGTGTACAGGACACACGGAGAAGGAAGAAGTTGGTCAGAGGAGACACAGGTGAGACTAATGAGACTAATTTGGCAACGCGGAAGCCAGCATGAGCAAAACAAGGACACAAAAATAAATGAAGAGTCTAAATCACAACATAGTGCAAAGTCCAACATAATCTAAAAGAGTACCTGGACAAATGATGTTATGCTTAATATTTCTATGTCAGTTTTATCCATGGACGACAATGTGCACCAAGTGGACAAAGTTTGGCTTTAGTAACATTACATGATTTACATGACACAATTAGACTTTTTTTTTTTTTTACCCATTTCAGATATGGTGTAGCAACTCCAACAGGAGGTAGCAAATCTGAACTGTACATTTCACTGAAGCACACTGATCATCTTGAACAATTCAGTGTCAAGCTCAGTTTCTTCTTTCTTCGTCTTGCATTTGGTTGTGCACATCATAAGCTTATGTCATGTTTTTTATTTATCTTAAACCAAGTACCACTTCAAAAATGACATACTGTTCCAGGTACCACCATAATGACCAACATGAAAATACAGTAACACTATACAGTTTGAACATTACCACTGCACTTTTATATATGAAAAATAAAAATAAATACTTTAATAATAATTCAATGAACATGCATTGCACAATAAAGGTAAATAACAATTGTACTTAATGATTAAAAAACAGTACTGTCAATTTGTTTGCAAGGGTAGTATTCTGGTTAGCAATTGCCTTCCGGTGTGTGTCAGCAAATGAAACTGACATGGTTTGGTCCTGCATGAATGCATCTTGATCAGCAGAGATAGCCATTCCATCCCTGGGACGGACATTTTGTGGATGTTCGCACGGAGGACAAGAACTCTTTTAAAAAGATGGACTAAGCAAGGGCGGAGGTAGGTTTTCATCCGTCCCTCTAAACGTCCCTAACCGGCTCAAGTACCAGCTGACGTCTTGTATTGGGTTCTTTTAAAGCGGAAGTCAACCCAAACATATTTTTTTCAAGAATATGTTCCCAGCAGGCCCACTAGTTGAAACACGACATTCTGATTAGTTTTGCGTTTGTGGAATATAAATTAAGCAGCAAAATGCACTCGTTTTTAGCCATCTCTGGGGGCGGCCATTTTGTCTTCTGTCGACTGAAAATGACATCACAATTGCTCACAATGACCAATCACGGCTGACCTGTCTTCTGAATCTGAGCCGTGATTGGTCATTGTGAGCAGTTGTCATGTCATTTTCAGTTGACAGAAGACAAAATGGCCGCCCCAGACATGGCTAAAAATGAGTGGATTAACACTTATTCCACAAACGCAATATTTATCAGAATGCCCTGTTTCAACTTGTGGGCTTGCATAGAACATATTCTTGAAAAAAAAATTGCGTTGACTTCCACTTTAAAAAACAAGACTGCCTGCTAAGCCTGCACAACACTGGGGTGCTGTTTTTCATGTCCGTTCACTCCCTGCAGTATTGTTCTCACAGGTGTAGTCTGCCCTCTAGACTTCACTAATGAAAAAAAAAAAAAAAACACTGAAAGCTATGACCCGGAAGTGGCGGACGTTCGTTCTCCTCCTAAAATAACATTGCCTTATTTTGCAACAAATATTTTCATTGCAAAATAATGCAATAAAAAGTGAAAACATGCAACAAAACTCAATAGTAGTGTGTTATTATGCAATCTTAAATATTCCCGTAATGTGCCCCCTGGCTTGCTCCAGTCCGCATCATCATCATCATCATCATCATCATCACATCACAATTGTGGCTTCTGGCAGCTAAACGCTATCTTAGTTAAACAGTTGTAAACAATTCAATTCAATGTGCATAGGAAATTAGCCAGCTAATGAGCTTGAAATCATGTCATGGTTGGTTCCTTGATTAGTATATAAAGTAATGGCCAAACATTTTAGAAAACCATATAAGGTAGCAAAAATCTTTTTTTGCCGCCATGTACAGTTATGCACACGTCAGACATGCCAAATACAGGAAACGATCAACAATTGTCAGGAACCAGACTTGCATGTCTCCAACAATAAGCGGCACATTTTTTTTTCCAAATCTGTGTCCTTCCTAGCATAGGTTTTAACAAACTAAGCAAGTGAAAATCAACTGGAATATGCTCCAACTCACCCGTGACCAAGAACAGGCTAAACAGTAGAAAATGATGAATGGGGATGAATGGATGACTCTCGATGACATATTCTGCCAAGCAAAAGAAAAAAAAACACACAAAAAAGTGCCACTGTCCACAGAAATGTGTTTTTATAGCAATTGAGGGTAGATAGAGGCGCCAGGGTTCTGCTTACAAATAACAAATGAAAAAAAAAAATACAAATGAATAAAAAAAAAAAAAGGACAATTTTTATTTATAATGCCTTAAACTTAGAAGGAGAGCATGTTTATTTAATTCTTTATGAAATGAATCTCCAAAAACTGTGTGCAACTGTGTGCCTTATCCCTCTGACACACTTAGGAGAATTTGCAGTTATTACATTTTGACCATTTTTTTTTTAGAAATATCACATATTTGCGGGGTGGTCGACTGGTTAGCGCATCCGCCTCACAGTTCAGAGGTCGTGGGTTCGATCCCGGCTCCGGCCTCCCTGTGTGGAGTTTGCATGTTCTCCCCGTGCCTGCGTGGGTTTTCTCCGGGTACTCCGGTTTCCTCCCACATTCCAAAAATATGCATGGTAAGTTGATTGGACACTCTAAATTGCCCCAAGGTGTGATTGTGAGTGCGGATGTTTGTCTCTGTGTGCCCTGCGATTGGCTGGCAACCAATTCAGGGTGTCCCCCGCCTACTGCCCGAAGACTGCTGGGATAGGCTCCAGCACGCCCGTGACCCTTGTGAGGATAAGCAGTATAGATCATGGATGGATGGACATATTTGCTGTCTTATTAGGTAGAATTGAATTGATTCCAACTGCCACTTCTCGGTGCCATAATGAGCAGTGATTACCAATGTCTATGATGCCTGTAGTCACCATCAATGTAATCAGTTTTCTTTGTCATAAAAGAAAGACGTCACCATAACTTACAGTGCCAAAACCAGAAGCCAGAAATTCCAGCCAATCAGAAGGAAAACGTTTGAGAACGTTCTGGCTAACTGGAAATGGGGTGCCATTATGGTGTTGTTGCATTTTGCAGTCTACCTGCCACTGGCTGCTGGGATAACCACTCCATTTCAATGTGACCGTAATCATGTGAATTCCAGCCCAAATCAGACAAATCAATCAAGTCTGGTACGGGCATGTAGGAGGGGGTTCAAACGTGAGTGGGTGATTGCTGACGTCAAACTTTGTAGTCCTGCGTAAGACCGCATGCAGAAAAAAAACAAAATAAGATTTGCATATTTTTTCATTTTGTTCTTTTGTTTTGGTGATTACACTGCAATCACAATTGAGAGTTGGCTCATGATCTTATTCGCGCTAAGTTTGATGTATGATCTCAGAAATGTTTTGGGAATTGGTGTTTATTATATGTAATTGTTTGAATTACATGAATGAATGCCTCATTCAATTCCGTGTGAGTGGCAGAGCAGGGCTCAGGGACTCGTACGCATCAAGAGTAACGTGCTGGCGTAAGACCTAAGAAAAAGTTCCTCGCTTGATTGCAGGTAACTTTACAGTCAGCAACTAATTCAATAAAGATCTGTTTTCATCACATATGCTGCAGCAACTGAGCGCAAACTGCGAGACGAAAGGAGACAGTAATCTTAAGTGCTGCGAAAGGGCGGCTGACTGGCAGTATTGAAGACAGTCTCGGTTCTGCTGTCAAACTGCTCACATAAAGTCCTGTTACTGCTCCCTAACCTCCGAGTGACCTCTTCCCTTCTACTTTCAGGGGTCAACTGGAGTTCCAGATAAGAGTGGTCAGTGTTCTTTCACAGACATACTATTTTATCTGGCTCACTAGTGGACATCGCATGTCTAGGTTTCCTCAACCTGAATTAATCGCATCTGCGATAAAGTCAAGTAACCACAAGCGCATCATCAACCAGCATGTGAGGTCATCTTGGATTCCAAGTGAAAGATCGTGGCCAGTTAGGAAAACGGGTGCGGTTGTGGACTATGTGGCTCAGTGAAACGCAAGGCAGCATATTAGTGTGTTCACATGAAGTCACTCACTCACAGCTGTTGGAGGACATTAAAACAATGGGTATTATTAGTAAAACAAACTGGAATCCCTGGATCCCTCACTCTACTACGCTTCACGCTCACTTAAGAAGCTATGTATTGTGTTTGTGCACATGCACGCAGTGGGGCTTGGTCATGTGCTTAGAAAGAACAGAATTTTGTAGCTAGTTCTTCAATAAGCAGTGTTACTTTGTGCCTTGGCGTTATTGCTTGTGAAAGTAAGCTCATACAGTGAAACACAAACACAAAATTGACCACCTCTAAAGTTGTAGACATTACAGGAAAATGTATCGTCAAAGTCAGACAAAAATATTACAGGAAAATGTACCTTTAATGTAAAATAAAAATGCATCTCATAAGACCTTTCTGTAACTCACAAGATTTCAGCATCATTTGCAAGATTCTACCGCAATCAGCTTGTTTTCACTGGTGATTTTTCTTGTCTGATGCCACCACTGAAAGGTAGTGGTGATGCCAAGATATACATATATATATATATATATATATATATATATATATATATATATATATATATATATAATTTTTTTTTTTTTTTTTGCAGTAATGGAAAAACAGAAAATAACATAATATATACTGCCCTTGGTGCTCAGTTAAAAACCGTTGACCATAATATCATTTTTTACACTGTAAAGGCAGCTACATTTCAAAGGTCTTATTATTTTCATTATTTTATTTTACCAGGAAAGACTGTTAAAATGTTACTTAAAACACACCCTATTTGGTTTTATGATGGCAACAGTTTGAAAATGCAACTGCATTTTCTGATGAAAAAGTAAAGATTCAACATTAGACGTGGAGTAAAACACATTTTCTTGAATAAAAACACTGTGATATTGTAAAATTAATACTTTATTGAATTAACATTTAAACAAAGAGGTTGAAAACGATTTTGGATCGCCTATGTTCTATTATTAGTATACTAATGAATAATTTGCTGTAGCTTGGTGAACGATTAGATATCTAGCAATTGTAGTCTGTTAATAATAATAACTTTTCTAATGACGGGACAAGCTCATTCTGCGTGAAACAAACCGAGATTAACTGTCATGTTTTCCAGAGGTGGGCATTTTACAAAATTTTGCTAGTCCGTCATCTGTCAGCGGCTTGGTCAGCCCGTCTGTCAGTCCATCAGTTAAGTTCGTCCGTTAGTCCGCCAGTCGGTCCCGTCAGTCGATCCCGTCAAAACGTCCCCCTCACCCCACCCCCCAAAAAACGTCAGCAAAACGGGCGTCCATCAGTGACGGATTGCCTGCATCTGATGTTCTCACTAGTACAATGAATGCTTCCTCTATTCTACATTCAAACCCTTGTCCCCACCCAAAAGATACACAGGGGAGGAGCGCCACAGAAGAGCTGTGAAATTGGCTACATGAGGATCTTCATGTCTCTGGAACAATATATTACAATTCCAAAGAGATTTGTCAGATGGGTCTACATTATTTCACTTGACACAATAGAGGTAGAATGGTAATTTTCTGCTTTCTGTCTACTTCAGGTGTACGCTGTGCCTGAGTCTCTTTTCTCATGACACGACTGACTTAAGGGGGGTTCAAATGAGCCTGTTATTGCATCGTCTCCATGTTGCTATGCAGACAGACTTTTCCATTGGCTGAGTTTTACCAGTCGTCCTTTAAGACGAGGCTATTCCTGATTGCTCCGGATTGTTCAGCGGAATTAGGAACTGGTAATGGCCCTAAAGTCCATGTCTGAGGCATTATACTCAAGGGTGTGGGCCACCTCACATTTGCCATCTGTGTTTCCTTTGGTCCTTGCTCCTGAGCTGGATTGTCAGCTTTGTTTCATTAGGAGCTAATCTAGAGGATTAGTAACTAAAACAACAAACATATAAAAAAGGCAGACATCAATGGAAGAGAGTGATGTTCCACAACTCAATTTTGTTGGTAATTGGCCACTTCATCCATCCTGCTTGTTATTCCATGACTGGAACCTATGGTTTGTAGTGCTTGAAAATCCTGTAATGCCCTGAAATGTCTCGTGTCAGTGTCTTAATCTGTGTGGAAATTCCATCGCCATTTTTTTCTTGTCCCTCTGCATATTGTATGATTGTGAACAAGACATCCATGACAATACACCCCCTGCCAACCCCTACTTTCTATACTGTTTCATCCTATTTAGGCTCACAGGGAAGATGGAGCAATAACAGCTGACTTTGACAGGGTATGCCCTGGAATTATCACCAGTCAATCACAGGCTACAAAACGAAATATTATGACCTGAATTCTTCTCAGCCTTGCTAGACTAAAGGGTGTGATAATAGAAGCCATTCCAACATTGTAAGTATAAGTTTTCACAAGTATAGATACAGGTATTGAGAAACATCTAATTCCCATGGCTTGGAGCTTTCTTCAGTATGAGGTTCCTGGGCTCTTTTCATGATTGATGTAAATCCTGCACGGCACAATTCTGTGCAGAGGAAGGTTGCAGATGAAAGTTTTTTTGCGGTTGATGTGCGTCGAGTCCAGTGTACTGCCTGGCGAAAGACTCTTTTTTTTTTGTTGTCCAGAAATTTTCACATCTACACGAGGGTGTGTGGGTGGCGCGGAATAGGCGGGGACAATCACCGAAGGAGATGTAATAATTCTGAACATACACTACAACTACATGTGTGAAAAAAATAGAACAACTTCAAAAACAGTTTAATGCAGGGCGCTGTTTGTTGAGGAACGCCAGTATAATGGACAAAAACACTGGCATTGCGGAGTAATTTCAACATCATTTAACTTGATTATTTAATTTGAAGATTAATTGAAGATTTCATCCACCAAAACAGAAGGCACATTTTTTCAGAAAATCCGCTGGAGTTCAACTGCAAATTGTCTAATTTGAGTCTTTAAACCTTCACCTTCCTTGGAGTAAATTATTCCAGATTATTTGATGTTTTACAGCACAGAGTAAACTATTCCACAATCATGCATATGATTCCCTATTCAAGATTTAAAATTAGACCACAGTTTAACCTTATGCCACATTCATGCATACCAACAGTGGTAAAACCGTTGCTTTATACCTATATTAATCTATGGTGCCACTATTCCGCTTTCACACATACCCTGCCTTAGAGTAGTGTTTTTTAAACTGTGTGGTGTGCCGCGAGATATTGTCAGGTTTTTATCTCAAAATTATCTAGTTTGTGTGCCTGTACGGTCTAGCACCTGGCAACGTAATCATGGCTTTACTACATTGTAGTACTCTTCCATACCAGCAGGTAGCAGCAGCAGCAGGTGGCTAATTGTCTTTGTTTAGAGACAAACGAATTAGTGACGCATGTTTAGCCAAACAGGCGCATGTTTCACACTGAGTAAGTATCAATATGAAACATTATAAAATACATTTTTCTTTGTGTTTATTTAATTCATATTCAAGACGTTATAATACAATGCCATTCTTCAATGTTAAAAAATGCTTATATTAACAATATAACACTTATATTGTGAAAATAAGCTTCTTTTTTTTCACAATTTCAGATGGTGGTGTGCCGTGGGATTTTTTTAATGAAATAAATGTGCCTTGACTCAAAAAAGTGTGAAAAACACTGCCTTAGAGGTCCCAAAATATATGCTTTTAAACAGAAGTAGGCATTCCGTCAGACAGACCGGTCCGTCAGTCCGACACTGACAGACATCTGTTTTGCTGATGATTGACGGGACAATTTAAAAAAAATGACGGATTAAACAATGACCGAAGTGGATTTTCGTCCGTAAGAGTAATCATCACTAACCGCGTCCGTCAGTCCATCACTGACAGGCACACGTTTTACTGACGTTTTTTGGGGGGATCGACTGACTTCTGATGGACTCATTTCACACAGTTATGGGTTTGATTGTGAACTACATGATTTCATGAGCATTTGACTTTAGACTGTATAATGTTGCTATTACTATACTTCAGTGAATTACAAAAATGTATCCCACCCAGATAGATTAGAATTGTGGCAGATGCAGACATTTCATGTCTGCTGACCAGTAGGTCATCGTTTTATCTCCAACCTATGTTCGTTTGGTGCATTAGCAGCATTAGGTGAGACATCAACATGGGCCAAAATGGCATCTCCTTCCTGAATACTGATAAACATGAGATTGTTTTGTTTCATTTTTTTCAAATAGTAAATACAGGAGCTGATCGGTTGATGAAACTCTTAGTTGAACACTTTTCGATTTCACACTACATTCAGCAAATGCACTAAAATCACTGCTTTCATTTAATGTATTGGATAGCATGAGAAAATCCAAAAGATGTCCATTGGGACACATTGTGGTCTTCAACAGAGTTTCTAGTCCACAATGGTCTCACTCACTGATGTTTCATTTGTGGTACACATGACAGCTGTATTTTGAATTTCATCTGTACTCCGTCTGAATTAAAGTCATTTGGCCAAGTGAATAGACAGGAAACACACAGCAGACAGAAAAACACCAAAACCTCCGCTCTAACACTCGATGAGAAGAGGCTCCTCCGAGGGCTATCAAAGGTTATAGGAAACACGGCTGGAGACCTGGGCCCAACTTGTATTTGGAGAGTCATCTGAGGTAGACCATTTGTTCTGGGCGGGAATGTTGATCTGAACCAAAAAAATGAACAGGAAACTCAATATTGGTGCTACAAGTAGGAAGAAACACCCAAAGGGCATTAGGCTAGTGCAATTTGGCACTGAATTAAAGGCTCTGTGTCATTAAAGGCAAGGCCATTATATCTCAGCGATATTATACTTCTGCATTTCATCACTGTATTGTGACTGAATGACTTTTCAACTCAAATGTGTTAGTTTTCAGTTTTCGATTGAAATGTCATGTTCGCTTTGGTTCCATTCATGCCACCCCTTTCCTTACTCTTTCCTTTCTAAAACTGGTTTAACACAAAATGTCATGTCCTTTTTAAATTATTTTGATAGCGAACTAAAATGACCAAATAGTAAACCCCAGCAAATGTCTCAAAAATAGGATTTATTGTGACATTTAAGAGTTGTCTAACTCTGTTCATTTAAATAACACCTCCAGGCATGGAACATGTTCTGGTTTGCACATTTGTTTGAACATGAGTTAAAAGAATGACCTTGGATGACTTGGGAAATCCTACACGACAAACACTAAATAAAACTGTCATACAACAAATGTTTTTATAGCATTCTGTTTTAACTGGACTGCAGTGAGATGTTGACGAATATTTTCCAGTGTGTGAAATGTGTATTTGTGTGTTTGGGCTGGTTTCTGTGCAGGTGTCCAGAGACAGAATGGCCAGTTTTAATTGAAGGGGTCCAAAATGACATCAAAATCCTTTAGTGAGATAGAGCAGATCTAACATGATGACTAATAGATGAAGTAAATTAATAAATAATCATTATTTCCAGAATCCAAAGGGGCACTGTAGTCATTTAATCCTGTGTATTTCTAGGAATATGGTCATTATTTTTATTGGAAAAACTGTGTGTTTACATCGACCATTACTCCATTATCAACGTTTATCAACGTTTTGATGGGGAAATGGTGTAATGTCATTATGAGATCTTTTCCCAGCCCACTGTTAAATAAATAAATATGTGTTGCATTTATGTAATGGGTGACCTGTGGTTCTATAGAATACTGTACCTTTCAAAATCAATTATGTGTCAGAAACGTTTCAGGAGTGGCATCACAAGAGAAAAAAAGAACAATTCCAAAGTACAATGACTGACTGGCGACTAGTTCAGGGTGTAGTCTGCCTTTTGCCCCAAGTGAGCTGGGATAAGCTCCATCACTCCCTGACCTGAACAAGATAAGCAGCATTGAGAATGCATGGATGGATGGAAATTTAAACTCTAAGTTTCCCCATTCTTACTAATCCCATTGGAGTCTTAACACACTTTCCCATCCTTCTCTGCCACGCCTTCATGCACTCCTGCAAGGATCCTTTAAAGATCCCTCATCACGGCCATCTTGATGTCGTCAATGCATGTCTTCGGAATGCGTCCCATCGATGACCCTCTTAAGATCGCAAGTGATACGGCGATTTACTTAACCAGGAACTGTCGGATATTCTGGACCTTGTGAGCAGGTGCATTGTCATGGTAAAGTAGCCATTACTAGCCCAGCCATAACTGTCACCTTTTCTCATAAACTGAACGAAGCAAATGCTGCAGGATGTCCTTGGCTGTCTCACATAAATTCGAAAATTTGTAGTTTGGGTTTGAAAAATTGGTTGTGACATCAGACCTAGAGCCTTTCTGACACAGCAAACATGCCGATATA
The DNA here is from genome assembly GCF_054856515.1 of Filicampus tigris. Lineage (NCBI taxonomy): Eukaryota > Metazoa > Chordata > Actinopteri > Syngnathiformes > Syngnathidae > Filicampus > Filicampus tigris. The sequence continues at coordinate 9,010,722 of NC_141228.1, read as the reverse complement.
TGCCATGTCAGCAGTGTTTTACACGCAGCAGTCGAAGTTTAGTTTGTTGAATGTTGGTAGTCGGAACAGCTAATGGAAGCACGTTTAAAATGATAGTCAGACTGGCATATAGGCGATTACTATTTGGTCCGGGAGGAAAAAATGGCGGATAAACAATGGTGAAAGGGTACCTGTAAGCAGAAGGCAATAAACGGAATGCACATTTTTTGTAAAATGCCCAGCTCTGGTTTAACATTTTAAAAGGAAACAAAAACACAAACCCAAAAACCGAAAATCTTTTTAAAGCCATGCTATGATTACACCTATCAGTAATTTTAAAATGTTGACTTTATTATTATTATTATTACTATGCAAAATATGAAAAATGCACAATAACATGGTAACATACTGTAAGCATTCACGCCCTTAAACCAACTAACAAAATTTATGTGTTGAAGCTTGAGCTTTTGAGTAGATATTTCAAGGTTTTGTGCTAAAAAGCATAAGGCCATTCAACTTACTAAATATCCAGTTCAGGCCAAATATTTAAATCCCAATGCATGACACTGTTTCTTTGTGGGTATATGGTGTTCTTCAAGTGAGGCACAATGTTTTTGCACCAAACTTTGCGGCAAAGCTTTGGGAATTGCGGTCCAAATGTCTTGGTTTCATTAAACCATAATACATTTTGTTTTCACCATATTTCCAAAAGGTGGTTGCTATGTAGTTTCAAATTTAATGGGACTACAAATCAAAACGATGCTTCCGCCAAGTCTTTTGTCCATGTAAATGATTGTTAGTATAGAAAATCCAAATTTGTCAAGCCCGTTGAGTGGCTATCCTTTCGCAGAAGGAGATCCCTCTGCTGCCCGCTACCCCCCTTTTGTGTTCTGTTCAGCACTTCTGTTTTGTATCACCTTCATTTTCCACATACCTGTTTTTGTGCAGCTGTGTTGTCCTCTGTGTAACCTGGTACACTGCAGACTCTGTGCTGAGGGAACTGTGCTCAGCTTCAATTATGTGTGTGTGTTCAACCAACGCACAACCGCCTATCCTACCCACACAAACACAAAGTGACATTACAGTCATACAGTGGTGATGATTTTGGAAGGCAGCATGTATGGAGATGTGTGTGCGTCGATCGGTTACGCTGTCTTTCAGGAAACCATGGGATACTCTGCTGGTAAAAGGAACAGAACAAAATTAGCTAGAATTTTAAATTCCAGAAAGCACAAGATAATCAAATGTGACATTTGTACAGGAGCTGGACTCTCATGTTAATTTGTGAACTAAGAGATGAATCAGCAAACAATGGTTAAAACTTGGTAGCCATTAGAAATTTTGACACTGCACTCCTGGTAAAATGGTGCATGCATGACAGTAGACTTTCAAACAGATCCTTGCTGAAGCGGCACATTGTCTTACACACACGTGCACATAAACGATGCGGTTTGCTTCATTAACATAATGAGATGTGTGGTGATGTCACCGTAACAGAAGCAATTGCTTTCAACACAAAGTGCGTGTGGACAGTGAGTCTTGGGTGTTAAACTTTATTCTCCGGTCATGGCTGGCCGTTGATTCTGATACTACGCCGACAGTTAGCAAATTCCAGGGGTGTTTTAAACAGTCGTCCTGCATTGGTATACATTTGCAATAAAAGACAGTGAGCTAGGAAAATGCCATTTTAGATGGCATGGCGAAAAATGCTATTGAATGGTTGTTTCACGCGGTTAACCTGTTTTCACTACCACATATCAACTGGCAACTAAACGTTTCATTTTTATTTTAGAAATAAGTACATAATCATCATTTGACAAAAAGACAAAAAAAAAAAAGCATACCTGGATTCTCTGCATACCGCAAATTATGCAGCTACGGGGGAGAAAAAAATGTTAATAGTAAGACTTAAAGTACTGTAAATAGAACGTAGGACTATTATGTTTGTTCTTTTTCTTGTTCAGGTAAAAATGTATTTCATAAATGAAGACACAGAATCTCCTTCAAAATTGTCTCTTTTTTAAGTGCATTAACCAAACAGTTGTAGGGTTATTATTTAGTGGTCTCGCTGTACAAACCCACAGGAAAAGGTTGGAGATAGTGGTCGCTTTCTCACAGGGAGTGGTAAGTGCTTGGTTTCCTGAAACAAAACACTGAAGCTTTGTTCCAGTATGATTTTTACATACACGGCAGGCAGACAACTGTGAGGGAAATGTCTCCATGAGTAACTTCCTGTACCAAAAAATCTAATTGCTAAAAAATCTGTCATATACATTCAATGCATGTATCTCATTGTTTTAGGTCATGTGACAATACAAAACCTTATAATTACGGCGCTCATAAATGGTTTTTCAGGGTAAATGTAATATCACATTATTGTGAAACGTCACAATTAATTATGGCCCCCATAATGCCTGTGAAAAGCATGATCTGTAGGCTTAACACTGCCACTACCATGTTTGTCACATGATGTGATATATATTTGTATCATGAGCTGCTGCTTCTCCATGTTTTTCTTCTTGCTGTCATTCTGACTCAAGTTAACAATGGTTTCTTCTCTCCAAATAATATAATTCCAGGGCAGGCTCTTTTGGATGCTTTGTGGCAAAGTATAATCTAGCGAAAGATGATACAATTACAAACTAATTGTATTTCAAATTAATTGTGTTCAGCAATGTTTTTACATTCAAGCACATATTCCAGCACATACTTGCTGGTCAGAAACCTCAACAATCGTTTAGGATGTGGAAATCCTTGGGCTTCTTTGATAAAGTCAAACCAAGACTATCCCTTTTCCTGCCTCTTCCCCACCTACTATTACTTACTTTTTCACTTCCTTAGATAATCTCCTCCTGAATGTTTCTTGTGAACCAAAATACATCCTTTCAGTTTGACCTCTTCAAATGTTCTACCCAGACACGTGCCAATTGATAATCCCTGTCAGATTCTCAATCAGTACGCTGTGTTTCTGTAGATTAACATCTCTTAAATACTTTCAACTAGACCTAACTCTCTTTCCTCATATCAAAAAAAGGCCAGTTGGTATTTTAAGATGCCGAATAAGATAAGCTATGACTGCATGGTGTATGGTGGAACTTGTTGTAAACTAGTTTCATGAAATTTGAAATTCTGGAAATGCTGATCTTTTATTTTACAATGAGTCACCTAAATATTTTCAAGTGGCAGCAAAAATAAAGAAATCGGCTTCCCTGTTCCAATACTTTTGGTGGGACTACATACTGTATACAAGTCTAGTTACCTTTAAATATTTGCTTCAATTATGAGACTCCTTTGTGTCCAACCAGCTAACATTTGAGCCTGGCTGTTTGTTTACATGTCAAACCTACATGAGTTATAGAAGCTGTCATTTTCACAAACTGAGTGCGGAAAGAGACAAAACACTCCATTACAGAACTTTGTGGAAAGAAATGAAGGCCAAAATACTCATAAATTGGTTAAAACCGAAAAACTTGTAAGTGTGTGTATTTGATACGCTTTGCAATATGAAACAATATCGGGGCAGGTTCTGTAGACTTCAAGAAGAAGCTAAACCATAAAAACAAAGTGCTTGTCATTAAAGCCAATGGCCTGCATACACTACATATTGTCAATAAAAATCTGAGGAACTATTTCTTTTCATGACCAGTCTCATTACGACTTGTGGGTTTGCATCACAATAAACCAAAGCAATTATGTGTACATTGCCACTTCTCGAAATGGATTCAGGCATCGGAAAAAACAAATAAAACATACAATTATTAAAGATACATTTTTATACGTGACAGCATCCAGCCAGAAAATGATGTGAAGATCTTTTGCAAATCCTCCATCCAATCCTCCATTCATCTATCCATCCACAGTCTGTTTGTATTTACCCTCGCATAAGAGCTTGCTCATCAAGGCCAAGAGGTAGGAGCAAGATCCACCTTAAAACATCACAATATAGTAAAACATTATTGTCTGGGAATTTAATTTCCAAGACACTTAAATAACATTTTAAATCTGTGACAACATATGTTTATCTATGAATAGATACAGTATATTTGTAGGGTATTTAACTGATGTTTCTAGCCTTCATTTGGAGAAGACCTCCATCATATGTGTTGTTCTGCACATCAGAATTATGGTGAAAAAAAATATCTGACTGCACTGGGCAAGGGTCATCAACAACTTAATTATTAAATTTGACTTTCAACATAACTGCTCAAATTCTTTTCCCTGGTCAATTCACATTTGCATGGCCACTTGTAACCAAGGAGAGTTTATAAGTCTCAAACAAAAGCGACATAGGTTATCTACATCAAATGCCATCATATTGAGCTGTAAATTGTTAGCCTTAGACAGCATCTTAATAGACTTTTAGGAGTTACTTTCAACCAGATTAGCAGAATTTGGGGGGGGGGGGGGGAGGATCCAAGGGAAAATGGACAGTGGAATTTAAAGCTTAGAAACCATCAAAGAAGTATTGCATTGGCTACACCCCTCAAAGCTTCTGTGACTTGTTGATGTCATCATTTGATGGCCAACTGCCTGGGTACCATGAGCAAGCAAGTCCCAATTCATAAAGTACTTCCTTTTTTGATCTACCGGCAACGTTACAATTACTGGGGATGCCCCTTATCTTGGGGGTTTAAGGTTCACAGCCGACAGGAAGAGAATGGTGACACAAATCCCTTGCTCCATGACGACAATCTCCGTGGTAGTCACACAGCAGTCAATGTGGCCCATATCCTTCCTAAACCCAGTGAGTGAAAAGTTGAGGCCCTATTTTTAAATCAAGATTGACTTCAGTTTGAGAGGCTGTGCTTTACTGGTACTGTGAGTCAGAAAGGAAGTGTGTGTCTGAGGATGATTGATGAACCCTTTATCACAGCTTATTCAGTGGTAACAATGCTGACCCATGGCTTTGACAAGTAAAAAATGAGGACATTCAGCGGTTGAGGGCAGGTTGACATGAAATGCGCCAAAAGTAAGTCATGAATAAGGAGTTATCAACCTCTCTGTTGGCATCTTAACAGCTGTTGTATTTTTGCAAGACATTTACAAACCAGTAAATGTGCAACACGATATGTTTACAAGAGATGCTGCTGTGAGACATATGATATGTTTTTGTAAAATTTGCTCTCACTGAAATTGTCACTTGAACTCTCTAGTTTGTCTTAACAAGGAGTTTAAAAGTACAGGACTGTTACACACATGTAACTTGTGTTACTCGAGCCAATAAATTGTAAGCATTATCCAGGTGCAACATTGGAACTGGTATCTAAGAACCGTTTTCACTGTAAATGAGATCCGTTTAAAACAATGTCATTAGAATTTGCACAGGTTCTAAGGCAGATGATTTGGAATGAAAGTTGGTCAAAGTTGGTAGACGGAAACGCAAACGGAAGGCCGTATAAAATGATAGGCCAGACAAAAAGGTGGATGGAGGGATGGTGGAAAGGTAACCCAGCTGCAGGACGAAGGCGATAAACGGACAGTGAAATTTTAGTAAAACGAACAGCTCTGCTATTTATGACTGTAAAAGAGTTGCGGCATTTACTGCCTTTCATATGCGAATTTAGTCTGTTAATGTTGCACAGTTATTTTGGCTAAACAATTAGAATTTTTGGTTGTCTCTAAAAGCAGAGGCAAGGGCACGTTAATATTGGGCAGGGATGGTAGAGGACCATGCCAAAAACACACAGGCACTCACAGGGAAGGAGGAGGATCTTCGGGGAGAAGTGAAGTTACAGCCTTAGTAAAGATCTCAGTTTTATTAAGTTCCAAAACAATGGTTAGGTTCATCCTCCTAAATTACACTCAAACAAATTAATCCATTCTGACTTCAGAACATAATTGACTATTGCGCTTACCTGGCAATATGAAATTGTACTTAAAAGAAGCAGGGTTTCAGAGTTCAATATTAAAGTCATTAAAGTGTAGTAAGTGATAAACCAGAAATTTCCATTCAGTAAAAGTTACGATGCTATTATTTGCTGGGAGCCATGAGAGGTCAGAGTGGCTAATGCTCCAAGTGTCGATGTGACTGTCAACTCTGGCGGAATTTTCATGCAGAAAATTGTATTACACATATATTTGTACAAGCACACTGTTAATTTTCCTAGTGAGCTGTCAACTACAGTGTGGTCAGTGAGATGATGTGGCGTTGCCATAATACAATATTGCATTGGCTAAAGAATTGCATTCATTGTTTTAACTAGGCGTGGCAGCAAATGTATACAGTGTCTTAGCAAACTATCATGGAAGATTCAACAGCCTGTTGTTTAATTGTTATTACCAAATGTTCCCCCGATGTTTTAGTAATTAGTGGCCAAAAGAAGCTTAATATTTGCCCTATACCTCTGGCTATCTTGTTGCAAACAATTACAAATGAAACTCAGTTAGCAGTAATTCCAATGGTCTTTGCATCCATTTGGTGCCCCAATGACGACTGCAATACTGCAACAGTTAGTGCAATGTACAACTCGTGACTCAATTCCGACACAACCACATCCTTGAAAGAAGGCGGAAATGAGCATTCTTAAAGGAGAAAGTCTGGTCTATGTCCTTTGCGTCACTAACTTTTCCCACATTTAGCATTGCCACACAAAGCAGCCTGCTGGTCGCCTAGCAACCTTGACAGTTGACAAGAGCCAATAGTCAGCATGAATGCAGCACAGGCGTTGGAAAGTGACTTTCAGATCCCATTGACTCCATTCAAAGATTTATTCATCCACAGAGTCATCAGTGATCCTGATGGTCACATGAACTACTTAGAAAAGGTGCACGAACTGACCGTGTGTTGCAAGTTTGCAACAAATACCAAACTAGAAAGGCACTCAGTAGAGCACAGGCATCCGTTAAGGTGGATTGTGAATAATCAAAAATGAGTCCTGGCAATGAGCATTTGTAAACAAAAAATAAAAGTATATTCATTCTGCATATACTATGAAAACAATCAGGATAAAAAATGATATGAAAACAGCCTGCCAAGTCTCATGTGATGTTATGTAATAAGCAGATATTATTTATACCAAATGTTAGGGTACCACCAATGGAAAATACATGACACTATTATTTACTATTTTCTGATCCATGTGTGCCCTCTTCTAGCTCTCTTCCTTGAGACTTTTTACCTGGGAACCGATTTGGCCCTTCATAGAGGACCAATGGATCTACAAGTAAATAATAGTGTTGTTCCGATACCGATAAGTTGTGACAATAATCAATCTATAGACCCTGATTTGTCGTCATTTCATTCCATGCTGGTCTTTTCCTCACCTCGCTCCATGCCGATTTTATCACATCGTTAACACCTGCGTCTCCTCTTTCTCATCTGACAGGTCACTTCATTCAGCATTGGTATCTGCACCACATTGTCCTGTGCCTGTTTCTTCACTTTGCTTCGTGCCTTTCATTTCACTTTTTAATTTGTCCGCACATGTTAAAGATCTCCTTCCGTAGCGTGTCAACCCTCTAGTCCCCTTGTTTCTGGTGTCCCTCAACGCTATAGTAGCTGTCTGAGAAAGCTGATGCAGCCCCAGTTCCAGCTCTGCGGCAGCTAAAGGACCCAGCTCTGGAGTTTTTTTTGGGTTGTTTGTTTTAGCTGAACTAGATTCTTAGATGCTTAACTATTGCAATATTTGTAGAGTGAGGTTGGTTCATATCTGAAGTGTTAAAAAAGACCTTTACCACTTAGACTGAACAGCATCCCACGGAGCTGGAACCTATCCCAACTGGATCAGGTGAAAGGCAGACTGCTACTGGGACTGGTTGCCAGTCAATCACAGGGCACCGTGAAATACGATTTGTCTGAATATATCTGAATAATGTATCTTTCTTTCTCTCTCTCTCTCTCTCTCTCTCTCTCTCTCTCTCTCTCTCTCTCTCTCTCTCTCTCTCTCTCTCTCTCTCTCTCTCAAAATTTAAGAAGAGCATAGATGTGTTCCCCTGAAGGTAGCCCTGCTTCTGTCCCTGGATCTGAGCTTTGTCAGTGTTTCTAATGTGGTCTGTTTTTTTCAATTCCAGCTTGAATGACCTGTTGTCTATACTGTGTGGACTCAACTTCTGTCAGATCCCTTCCTCTGGTTAAATTACTTGATTACCCATTTTTGGAACGTTTTATCACCGAATAGTCTTCGGTCTTCTCGCGAGGTTCATCTGATTGAACTGTATTTTTTACATTATTTGAAGTTATTGTTTTCTAACCTGCTGTACAACTACTTACAAAGCTTATGGGTGAAAGCACAAGTTGAGTGTAAATATTCACCATCATTTAGTTAACACCTTTCAAAAAATTCTGAAATTCTCCAAGGAAGTATCAGTTTTGTTAAGATCTTGTTCACAGCTTTAATAACAATGTGGAAATATGTACTATTCATACTGTCACCAGTGCGCACACACAAAAAAATCCATTGACAGGACAAATTTAGTCATGGGCTAATTCAGTTGAGTTCTATACATGTTCACTAGGTGCCTTTTTGGTGAAGAAATGCTACTTATTGTTGTCAATTTGAACGTAGTACAATTTTTAGAAGTGAACTGCAATACAAATCAGTTGGGGCTGTCTGGAGCAAACAACAAATTGGAACAAGTATTCCTTGCTACCGTTTTAAAAAGTGAGAAAACTGTGCCACTTTCTTGCATTCTTTCAGCAGCCTGCAAGCTTGCTTTTGGCTATGTGAGCTCAACACATATAATAGTGGTACTGGGGGCATAGGCCTGTCTTTAATCCTTCGAGGATATGACCTCAGAGAGGCATGTTGAGCCACTTACCACTTGAGAAGCGGCGGTGACAACATTATTAGCAGCGAAAATAAGTGCAAATTCACTGAGCTATCCCTGTAGACTCCTGCATTGATTCCTCCTTCGGAACCATGCCTGCCTATGTTTTTAGAACAGAATGTGTGTTTACCAACACAGATTTGGTATGAGTTTTCTTTTGCTGTTAAAAGTCCAAAGTTTGTGGGGGTTGGTGGACTGGGATATGGTTGCCGGGATCACGTGTGTCATCCAAGAACTTCATCAGGCCAATGACCTACCTACGGCTATCTTTAGGATCTGCAGGCATTTCAAGATGTTGTCATTTGTTCCATGCAAGTTTTGAAGAAGGAAATTTCTTGTCAGGGCACTAGCCTGCTTTCATAAAACCTCTCAGGTAGAGCTCCCTATGGCTGGCTGCCTGGCTGGAATATGCACAACTTCAAAACACGATGGTGCATTTAAGTGATTAGTCAAGCAAGTTATTTTATCTATGTATTTATTTAGCTCAAAATAAACTAATATTATTTTGCATGGTAACTATTTATTTATTTAGCTAAAATAAACTAATACTATTTAATACATTAGCTCCACCTCCATACCTGTTGGACTTGAACTTGCTCTTGCACATTTATTGTGCCTGCTGATCTTTTTCTATATTTAAACATTTACAAGTAAACTAGTGACGTCCATGTAAAAATCAGAATTGTACAGGTTTCTTACTAACGATCCACATAGAACAGAACTGACACAAACAACAGTCTTGTTGTAAAGGGACTTTCTTTTTCCATTACCAAACACTGTATATAAACGCAATGATTCATACATGATTCACCTAACGTGGAAAGAATAAATTGACTGAATACCCAGAGGTGGGCATTTTACAAAAATTTCTCCGTCTATTTGTCAAAAGAGACCAAATAGTAATCACTTATCAGTCAGTCCGTCAATTATTTTAAACGTGCTTCCGTCTACCGTCTTACCCCCCGCTGAGTGAAATGTGAAATGGAAACTTACCGCGGCCAGACTCAATACGTCCCCTTTTAGGACCTTAGCCGTAGCCCCCCCACTGAATGAGCCCTCACCCCCTCCCCATTTCCCCCCTACTGAGTCAGGTTAGAGGCGATAGACGATTACATAGACGGATAAAAATGCACTTCCGCCTATACTTTAATCTTTTTTTTTTTTTACGAGTTTCCCGTTTATCGCCTACAAAATGGGCATACGTCATAGGCGGATAGACGGATCGGTCCGTCGGTTAGTTAATTGTCAGGCTCTGTGAATGCTTACATGCAAACAACAACAATGGAATATTATATTATGTTTAAAAGAAAAGTCCAAGTCCCTCATTATCTGTAGCTAAAAACATACATTATGAAATTAACAATCTGGATAAAATATAACCTTGGAATGAAAATATTAGGAAGTCATAGGATATTGTAAAAATATCACAACAAAATAATACACAACCCTTACAGTCCATTTTTTTCACAATTTCTTTTCTTGTTCCTTCTGCTTCTGTACTACAAACATGGCACATTTGTGAATTTTACTGTATTTTATCAACACGCATTTCCTTCTTGCCCTGTTCCTGTCACTGTCACCCAAAGCCAGCTGGGATAGGCTCCAACACACCCATGACTCTCATGAGGATAACTGGTACAGAAACTTAAGGGCTGGATGGATGGATGGATGGGTGGATGGATGTATTTCGTTCTATTGAGCATCAGTTCTATTTTAAAGCTCAGGCTTAATCAGAGCCAGGTTTGCTCTGGCATGACTTCCTCTCTAACATACACCTCTTTGTGATGAGAAAACGTGACCCAACTCAACTAAACCATGACAAAGGAAGCTGATGTATATCAAATGTTGGTCTCAGATATGTACACGTGAGGTGATGTCGAACTACCAAGTTCCCACTTTCGGAAGAGCTAAGATTAAATCTCCAGATTTGCTGTATAGCTGAACCGCAACTAATTTTTCTGAAAGAATATGTCCAAAATTATTCTGCGTGACATCAAGATGCAGCATGTCAGCCTCACAGTCTGAGGTTCCGGATTCAAATTTTGGCTTGGTCCTTTCTGTGGAGAGTTTGCATGTTTCTCATGTTTGGGTAGGTGCCCTTCGGTATACTCCTCCTACATTCCAAAAACATATATGTTAGTTTAATTGAACACTTTAAAATTGACTGTAAATGTGTATGTGAGTGCGAACGGTAAAGTATACAGGTATGTGCCCGGTGATTATCCAGGATGTGCATTGTGCAGCTGGGAGAGGCTCCAGCTCACTTGTGACCCTGAACAGGATAAGCAGTACAAAATGGATCAAGTGATATAGTGTGAGATCATGGAGCCTTTGTGACACATTTTATGAAAGTAGGACCAATACAAAAAAAGGATGGTACATAAGACATGACATGAGAGGGGAAGACTTCACTGGGAGTTATTGTCCAGAGTATTTCATAGCCGCTTATGTGCTATAATTCCCATAGTCGGGGATACCCACAACTCACTTTTTGTTTACAGCTCTAAAAATACACCCACATGCCCATTCTAGTCTCAGGTACCTCGCTGTTGTATTTTCCACCTCTAGTGCTGCAAAACAACGCTTCCCTTCAGCTACTTGGATCGTTTAACATAGCAGAATATTATATAGCACAGTCTCCAGATCTGTTGGCATTTTAGAGGCTTCAATCGCTCTGTTTATAGGTCCCAGTTGCACTTTAGATTCAATTAAACACACATTCTCTGCAAGCTGTTAAATGTTAGCATATTTTCCAAACACCTTTGTGCAACGATTGACCCCTTCCTCTCACTTTTTCATTATTGACACAGCATTTCATTTATTTATTATTATTATTATTATTATTATTATTATTATTATTATTATTATTATTATTTTAATTCTAGAGAGATTTCCAATTCCTTCCATTAATGGTTTCTGTTTTACTGGGACAGTGCTGATTCAGTCCCACAAGAAGCAGTCCATAACTTGGCTCCAAGGAAATTTAATGTGCATTAAAACTAAATGTGCTCCTATTAAGAATACATAAAAATGATAATAAATGAAAAAAAATACAATAAAAAAAAAAATCCCACCGTCCTGAGATGTGTTTCATTGGGAACTTCAGAAAAGACCACTTGGTAATTTTATGAGCGTCTGTGTAGACTACACTGTCCTGCTGTTTATTTTAGCCTAGGCATTTTAGCAAAAGCGGACTACTTTAAATCTGAAGAATGTGAAGATGGGGCTTGAAGCACTTTGTTTCCTCTAAAACCAATTTTAAAAGCAATTGTAATAGAATTACGCTTTGACTCTAAGGAAAAACATTTTGGGATAAAATGTGTTTCGATAGACAAAGGCAATCTCTGCAGTGGTTTCATCAAAATACAATAACATTTGACGATCTGTTAACAGCAAGGAGTTTCTTTAGCAAAGACACTTATACCTCTATTATGGAAGAACAACATGTTTATATGGGCAACAAACATGTTAGGAGGGCGTAACAAGGAATAAAGAAGAATCCACCATGGATTAGACAAGCTTTTTTTTTTTCCAAAGGTGGAGTTCCCACTTGGCAATAGAACACAAATGCCCACTTCACAGATAATCAAATGAGTCAGGATCACATCTCCTGCTGCATCTGCCTTGTCCATTTTGCCATTAATTACCTCTGCCAATGACACCAGTTAGTTTGCACAAATTACCAACTGTGACTTCTCTTAATTCTGGAGTTGCTTTTTAAACACCATGTGTTCTGGTGTCCGAGCATGACCTAGTAAATTCAGAAGAAAAGCAATTGCCTTTTTGTTTCATATAATGATGACATCAAGCTGGTAGATGGTGCTGTCCTTTTCTCAAGAAAACCCTCTGACCCAGCATGCACATAAACCTGATGTCCTTTTTGGTCTTTTTCAAAAGCATTTTGAATCTGACATGCAGAAGTGAGCCTTCTCTAGTAGTTTCGGAAATGTAGACTTTGTTGTGAGGCTTTATAACAGAACTCATGGGGTTTGATTGACTAAAATCCCAAAAAGCATGGGCTAAATTCGTCACATGATCTACTAAAATTGTGGCGCACTCGGCAGCAGGTGTAAAAGTCGTAGAGGCTGCGGTATTTAAGAGGGTTTTGTGCATTAGGTAGCTCTGATGGTTTTCAAAATGGAACACCGCAAGCGCAAAATGATGTCTGATGTGATGGAGTGTTAGAGGAAGAGATAAACATATTACTGAGTTACAGAAAATAAATCTATCACTGATCATTTTAGAGGGAGCCGCAAACCACATTAAACCCATGTTTTCTTTGATTTAATTCATCCCAAGTGGTGGCAATTGGATGTATCTGCTCAGCCTGCATAGCATTGCGTTTAAAACTTGGAACAGCACACCCAAAAAACGGCCCTGGGGGAGGCCAGCAGCAATTGCCAGATGATCCAGATACAAGGAAATACAGTTGAAAGGAGTTTTGTCAAAGGTGATATGGCATGACTCCTTCATTTGAATCGCTTCAAGTCATCCCTTCTTAGACCTTTCAGAAGCTCCAAAATTGTGTGAATTACTGATATGTCATCGTAATTATTGTACATGACACTTCAAAAATTCTTGCACCTTATAGACACAGTACTTAATGCAAAATCAGTCATTGCAATTTTTCTGATGTTTGATAAATCATCTAATCCTCTCAGTATTTTGTGCATTGAGGTAGAAATGTGCAAAACAAACTGTGTGACACATTGAGTGTTGGCAGGTGCAATCCTGGCTAAGAATGGTTAAATGATCAGCTTTTATATCTGTTTTTGTGAATAATCAAGTTTGCACCCATGTTTGGTCTGTTGGTCATGTCTCGTAATGGGTCCAAAGTTGCTGGATCGGATTCAGATGGTAGAGAGGACAACGATTCCAGATTCGTATCTTGTTGAGCCACTTTCATGAGACTCACTCACGTGGCGTTTTGTTAAGCAACCCACTCAAAAGGTTCATTTTCACAAATTATTGAAGCATCATCTAGAACAAGGGATATTGACCAAGAAGTTGTATGTAGTAATATACTTTCTTTTTCCCAAATGGAGCCTGTGAACAAAGAGTTTCATTTCTGTCCCTACCCCCAGGTACAGGCAAGATCCGCTGAGATGCCAATGAGCAAGGCACACAACTAGTCTCAGTTGCTTGTATTACTCTTACACCTGTTTTTAAATTGAAATAGTAGTGATTAAAATGCACATTTTCATGGTAGTTCCAGCCATTAGCTATACTGTAGTTAAAGTGGAAGTCAACCGAAACATATTTTTTTCAAGAATATGTTCCCAGCAGGCCCACTAGTTGAAACACAGCATTCTGATTAATTTTGTGTTTGTGGAATATAAATTAAGCAGCAAAATGCACTCGTTTTGCCATCTCGGCTGACCTGTTTTCTGAATCTGAGCCGTGATTGGTCGTTGTGAGCAGTTGTGATGTCATTTTCAGTCGACAGAAGACAAAATGGCCGCCCCCGGAGATGTCTAAAAACCAGTGGATTACCACTTATTCCACAAACGCAATATTTATCAGAATGCCCTGTTTCAACTAGTGGGCTTGCATAGAACATATTCTTAAAAAAATATATGTTTGGGTTGACTTCCACTTTAATCTATATACATTGATTGACCATAATAATCTGCGCACAATGAAAACACATGCACTGTAAATGACATGTATAATATTTATGTAGAAAAAAAACAGGTTATGGTTTATGTTCAATCAGCAGTTATTATCACGATGTCCTTGAGAAAAAAATTGTGTAACTACACCAGGAAGAGGAAACGCTAACCTGCACACAGTGCATGTTTCTTGACTTTCAGCCCTCATGGCCACTTTATAGATTACCTGTGTAAAATGCCAGGACAAATTAGGCTTTAGTGCATTTGTATAGAATTATCTAATTTGCTCCAATTTTCTCCAAAAGATACTAAACAGGAGATTAAACTATATTCACTGATCCCAGAAAAACCTGTTAAATCTCTTGAATCATCTGGTTTGACAGAGTGCTGAGCATTTAGTCCCTCACGGGGAGGATTTTAACAGACTATTATCAAACTGATAAAAGTCAGACACCACTTCATTATTGCTGCTTGAAGCTCTGTTTGAGCAGTGGAGGAGGAAGGCACGTTTTCAGCTTTAAAAATTAATTAACCGAAACATTGAATGTGATCAGGGTAATTTCCGCTGAAGGAATTGTTCTTCCTGCTGTGGCATTCGCCACAAGACACAATCCAAACACAGAGACCTCTCTGATCCCTGGTCTTTTTGAGTTAGCTATTTGGTGTGTTCCTGCAGAGGAAAAAGGGAGTCCCGGGCAGGTCTTCAAGTTCTAGCCGGCTAAGTTTCCATGTGAATTCCATGAGGCAACTGCTTGTAGTGGTGTTTTCCAGTGAGCCTGGCGTACTGCTGCCCATCTTGTTTTGTTTTGTTTTTGTTCGGGATATTGGAAAGTATGTGTTTCCAACACAGATTAACCATGCCAAAGAGCCCATGATGATGCCTAGATCCACACAACCACTCCCAGATCCTTTGCAAGTTTTACGAATAAACGTTCCTCGTTATTCTGGGCTTTATTTGTTTGGCACCCTGCTGGCTGTACATAGCCTCCCAATGCACATCCACAGTGAGAGTTTTTTTAATCAGGAAATGTTGGGAAAGTCACACCCTGCATGGTCTACTCAAGCTTTTTAAGAGATCATCATCATGCTGAGATGTACATGAAATTATGATCTTTAGTGCTAACGTGTATTTTAGTTTAGGAAATATTTACCTGACGTTTAGCATTATTCGTGTTTTCTCATTAATTCAGTAGTAACCAGAGCTGGGCAGTCCGTCGCTGGGCCGGACCGGACGGACCTTCCAGCCCGGCTGGATGCCCATTTATGGGGTGGGGGGTGGGGGCTGACAAATTTGAAAAAATGGCTGGACTAAGCATGGCCGTAAGTGGATTTTAGTCCGGCCCACTAATCGGCCCTCATGCGTTTGAGGTGGTCGCGAGGCGGCCAAATTTCATCTCAGCCTACTCGGTGAAAGGCTTCTTTTTAGGCTTCTTTGAAAAAGGCGGGGGCCGACAATGTTTATGAATATGGCCAGAGGGTCGCGGCCGGAAGGGTACCCAGGTCAAGGGTGGAGGGTCGCGGCCGGACCGGCAAAAGCGGGTCAAGTGCCCAGCTCTGTTTAATATTAAAGTCCCTTTAAAGTGAAAATAAAAATGTCATAATTTGACACTACAGAGAAGAGTGCATGCTGTTAACAATAATAATAATAAATCTGTATACATAAAAAAATCACCAAGTACCTGTATATGAAATCAGGCGACAAACTGGTGATTATTATTGAAATGGGAATTAAATGGTGGCCCTGATTTACACCCACTACCACCTCCTTACAGTGATTACATTGTGATTAGCAGGTGTTGCTAATCGGTGAAAAGTGTCCCAATCTAAAGTTTGAAGGACAGATGATTGTCAACAGATGGAAGCCTCAGAGTCCAAGAAAGAAACATCAGGTTGGAGAGGAATGTGTAAGTTCAATGGGATAAGAAATGCCCTTGCTACCAGGCATGATGTCAGCCTGATGCAGCGTACATATCTACACTTAACAGTGGCCTTAAGCAAGGCTGATGTCATGCCCATCCTCCTATTTGTCTCAGAGTGATGTTTCACAGCAGGAGTGGAATGATTATAAGGACCAAATGAGCGAGATAACTGTAGACAGGTGCCACCAAAAGTGTTGTCTAACATAATACCAACAAAGACTCCTCTTTAGAGATTTCTTCTGTTTGTGGTTTGCCCGATGTTGATGTTGACTTGTTTATGTGCCTATCCTGTTCAGGGTCACAGGGAAGCCAGACAAAGACCGTTCTACCTTACCAGCCTGATTACCCCACTACCCACTTGTCCTGCCCTCACTGCGCTACACTCGTTCATGCATTTGGTTGGTCCATCACTTGATGATACAACACTGAATTAGTGCAAATGTACTGATTTAATGGATTATTTTGCAGCATTGAGATTATTTGTTTTGGGAGAGATGGTGATTATTAATGTTTAAGCGAGGCACGAAGAGTTGTGCCTGCACATTTGTGCATGCTTGCTCATGCATTAGAAATCATGCTATGCCCAGGCCTTCCGACAGTGCTATGGCCAGGGAAGTGTACCACATGTGAGTATGGATTGGAATGCTGGCATCTGTTGGAACTGGATTTTTGTTCCATAATCAATAACCTTAACCCTAATCCATCTAAAACGTTACTTGATTAACTGCAATGGAGTAAATGTAGCATGTTACTACCCACCTCTGCATAGCACATGCACTATTCAAGATTGGACACAGAGTAACACAATACACACGGCAGGCACACTTGGATGAAACATGAGTGGTTGAGAGAGCTGATTGGTTGACACAACAGGAGCAGGACTGATGTGTCCACAGGTGGAGACAAAGCACAACAAGCAGACAGGGAATGCATGGACAGACACATGAAAAGAAGACATAACATGGAAAAAAGCTAAATCAGATCAAAACAAAATGTAACAGGTTTACAAAAATATGAAGGATAACATTTGGTTGTCAAACACGCCCAAGCTTATTGTAATTTATCTTGACGTTTTGTCGCGATCTCTTTTTGTTGTTTAGATTACATTTAGGTTTTTTTACCACCTTGTATGCCTTTTTCATGTCTTGCTCGTTAGGCTTTGTTTCCACCTGTTTTCGTCAACCCGGTCCCTTGTGTATACCAATCAGCTCCCTCCAACCACTCGTGTCTTTTCCAGGTGTTCCTCGTTGTCTCGTCAGTTTTGATGTATTTAGTTCTCTGGTTTCATTCAGACTTCCTCTGATCTTTTCTTCTATTTGTGTGCCCGTTATATTCCTGTTAGATATTATGTTATGTTATGTTATGTTAAAATAAATACCTTTTTGTCTTGCGTATATCCTACACTCCTGCCTTGCCTCTCTGCTACCCTGTGCTTGGGTCCACCTTTTTGTCACCATCACCTCAACCCACGACTCGTAACACTTTTACACCACACAGTACCAGCAACAGCTGTTGTTAGTAAAAACATACAATGTTAAGTGGCTGATGTCTAAACAGTGACTTAATGTAACATAGAAGGAAATATAAATAAACATTGAGAAACCTACCACTATTAGACTTGTCCGCCTCCTGAGTGGAAGTAGCCCTGACAGCTTTGCTGGCATGATCTCAATGATTTTAACACAGACCTTTATTGTGGCTGTCACCATAACAGCCAGGATACATACAATATGCACTTTTAAAAGCACTCATTGGGTAGATAATGAGAGGATGGGACCTATCTATTCGCAATAGATACAAGTATTTTCATTTTACCAGACAAGCACATATGCCCACCCCAACCAGAAAATGACATCACTAACAGATGAACAAAATCATATTTTTTTACTTATGGTATAGCAAAGGTTATGACACAAAAATAGTTAAACAGACACTTCCTTTCCTGTTTCCTTCATCACTTCCACTTCCATTTATTAGAATAAACAGAAGCCCAATGGAAACACTTTATGAGATTCACATATATTTATTTAAAGATTATGACTATGGTGCACTCTACATGTCCCATCAAATAAAGGGGTTCTGCACAATGCAAAATGTTTTTACTTAACTTTGTGCAGAAAAGGGCAGCCTGTTAAAAAAAAATACTCTAAGATCACCAAGGCTGCTGTAATGTAGCCAAGCAATAAGCAAACACAATACTTGACTTGTTTTCTTTTAACCTAATGAATGGAAATGGTCAATTATAATTACTATATCTTTTATGTTTTAACTTTCCTTTATTGTGTACAAAAATAATGTTTTCGTCAATTGTGGAGTCATTATCATTAGACTACAGTAACTTAACATGATTGAACATTTTGTTATCACATTTTAATATCATTTAACTTTGTGGAACTGCTTTACCGAAAAAATCCATAAGACAATTCATGAAAAAAAAAATCATAGATGGATTGTGTGAATCATGAAGTTAAAGAAACTCTACAAGCCAATAATGTTAGCCAACTGTATTTTGGAGCCTGAAAGGACAACAATGTGAAAAGGGGAATCAAAGTTTATGATTAAAAAAAAGGTTAAGCAATAATCATTGAACATTTGTGACCAAATGACATGCAATTATTGAGAAGAGATTTTTTTTTTTCCATTCCCAGCTGTAGGCTCAGATTACAGAATTGTGAATCAACTATGCAAGGCACGCTAAACTAGCAAATGGGATCAGTCCTTATCATTAACTAGGTGTGAATGGAAGTACGTATGTACAATACGGTTGTTTGTTAATGTGCCTTATGACGTCCCCTGTGCATCACCTATCGACCAGTCAGTAAAAGCTTCACCCGTAAACTTCATGCAGACAATCGATATAGAAAGTGAATGGATGGATGGTATTGTTCATGTTGTACTGAGCAGCCCAACACTATGTAGAAGTCACTCAGTCTCTTTGTTGCTATAGAAAGTGGATGATTGGTTGAGCTCTATTCTTACCTTCTTTTTCTGATAGAGTAAATCAATGACACAGATTAAGATTATGGCACGCCACATTAAATGTAGTTCATGTTGGATGGTTGCAGGTCATGGATTTTACCCAGAGGGTTTGTGCACTTCTGCATTCATTTGATCTTTTGAGGAGAGGAAACATTATCTCAGTCATTCACCAGAAAAAAATATATACACTTGTGATTTCTCACTGAAAATGTGTAGAGTAAAAAGACAAAAAAGAGAGATTGTGGTTTAAAAATGTGGACACGGGCTCAGAAGAACTAATATTTCAGTAAATGTCAAATCAGCTAGGTTTATTTTAAAGCGGCCTTCTATTTTGATAGTAATTTGTGCTGCTCATTTCATAATGTTAGTGTTGGACTGGACTTGGTGAGAGTGCAGAACTGTGGCAGATTAACCATCTGCACTGTGCAAACACAGACAGACATATTGTGGATGAAAAGAAGTGATGAGAAGGTTGAAAGGATCAGTGTTATCTTGTCAGTGTTGCCTCGTAAAAGTGAAAGGGAACATTTCAGTTTCACACCCGTACAAGAGACAAGATGGGCTGCCATGATGCTCTCAAAGGCAGCCAGGGAATTGCAAAAGTCTGACGGACTGCCATCACATTATTTGTGAGTATAGTTCAGTCCAGTGTGAACCCTCCCTGTTTTGAGAGAAGCCAACCTGGCAAGGGTGTTGTCCATAAAAGAAAACCCTTGCGTATTCTCAGAGTTTGCCGGTATTGGAGAGCTGCTATTTAGGTGGTCTTGCGGAAAGTCAGGTACATAAGCACTCCCGGGGTCTGTACAGTGTTAAACTTTTTTTTTTTTTTAGTTTCTCCCTTAGTGAAGTTACAAAGGCTAAATGTTTTTTTCCCCTCTGTTTTTCTGCCTTTTAGTCTTGTTTTTCTCTCACAGTCCTCTAATGAGACAGCAAAGACAGATGAGCTGCTATGTGATTTGATATTTTCTGAAGTTACTTTGCTGAAGTAAAAGTGTCCATGATGCTGCTATTTAATTCGTCTTCTGTGATGTAAGGTGCTACAAAGGAGTTTAGGTCCACATTGAAAAGAGACATATATACCGTACTGCACAATTAATTACAAGAAAGTCAAAGTTGTATGGTAGTTGTATAGTTTTTTTTCAACATCTTGAGACCAGCACCTGCTATGATCCTTGAAAAATTCAGACTTTATTTCCTGAAAAAGAAATGCAACTTAATTATCATATTATCACTATTTTGCTTGTAATATGGCAGTGCGGCTCTAGTTCTCCTTTGTACATTTTAAATTGGATTACTAATGTACAGAATCAGGAATAATAGAGCCATGGAGGTCAAAAATCTGTCTTGTGTAAAAACCTTTCAGCAAGTCATTGTTATCTGTTTGTATTACCTACTGACTCACTCTGAAACAATCCGATAAGCAAAATGTAGTACAATTAAATAATAGACAGTATGAGATGAGATGTGGCTGAAATTGAATGTGTGTTCTCACATGTAACGTGAGCTCAGAGAGTGGCCCCGAAAATCTCTCCATGTCCTCTTTCCATGCTTACACACTTTGAAGTCCATCATGCTTACACATCCTTTCTAGATTAGATAGGGCGGGGTTTTATTGTTTTTCGTCTCAAATGTAAAGCTCAGTATATATATTTTAAATTCTCACACATATATTTGCCCTAAATACTACTTGAATAATAATGTTTTCTAAATGGTCAATAGGAAAAATGTGTTGTTCATGTAAAGCCTTTGGGTAAATAAAGTGTTCAAATAAATATAATCGGGATAAAGCAGTCGCAGTATTAGTGGATGAGTTGCAGACATTTAGTTGGAATATTATATATATAAAATATACAAGGAATAATATTATGACATGCGTCCACTGATAGTGTAGTGGTACACACGCTCGAGTTGTGTGCGGGCAGCGTGGGATCGATTCCCGCTCAGTGACAATGTCTGTGTGTGCCCTGTGACTGGCTGGCGACCAGTTCGGGGTGTAGTCTGCCTTCGCCCGTTGACGGCTGGGATAGGCTCCAGCAATTCCCCGCGACCCTGTATAGGATAAGCGGTTTGGAAGATGACATGACATGACATAATATTATGACAAATCTTTATCAAAGTGGAGACAGGTGCTGAAGGACTGTGCAGCTCAGCCCCAAAATCTTTAAACCAGTGGCTGAGTGAAGCCATTGTCCTTCCTGCCTGAAGTCTTCCATCATTCCACTTCTCAATCAGAACATCAGGCATTTGTGGCACAAATAATAACTGAGTGCCAGTTTACCATCACAGACTGGCTTCTGCCTGTCTACCTTGGTGGAATCAGTTCAGTACAGTTCTCGCTAAGGAAGGCACCCTATTCAGGGACCCAGCCAATCCTGTGCAGTTGCAACTGTTACACTCTGGCAGATGGATCAGTCAGAACCCAAAAACTAATAAACAGTTTTCATGTGAAAGCTGAAATTGCACTGAACACTGCCAAATTATCATAACCTAGTGTACATTTACAAGGAATTTCACATCCTTCTCAGTCTTTTCATAACACACTTTTCTGAACTCTGAGACACTTTATGTAAAACATCGATCGTCTTTTGTTGCTTGAAGTGGAAATCAACCCAAACACATATTTTTTCAAGAATATATGTTCCCAGCAGGCCCACTACTTGAAACACGGCATTCTGATTAATATTGCATTTGTGGAATATGAGTTCAACAGAAAAATCCACCCCCTTTTAGCCATCTCAGGGGGCGGACATTTTGTCACTTCTGTCGACTGAAAATGACATCACAACTGCTCAGGGCTCAGGTAATGACCAATCACGGCTCAGCTTCAGAAAACAGGTCAGTTTGGGTTGACTTCGCATTTAATGTGTGAATTGTTATGATAATTATGTGACACGATATCTCAGGCACAGTGAAACAAAGAAGAGTTTCATGTGGTATATGTATACTATTGATCATGCCTTATGAAAATAATGCACATTATGTAGACGCAGATAATGCAATTTACTTATTGAGGTGGTGTCCAAGGACTTCACAGGGCTGGTGGGACTCAGTTCATTATTTACATTAAAGTTAATTGAATTAAATGAATATGTAGCAGCATGTTGTGTTGTCCAGGTGTTATTTCAACCTCTGCCTGTGGATCGCGAAAAAATCTTCATGTAATTTGTGACGTACAGTATAAATAACTTTTTCTAACCTGTTTTTTGTCAATGGGAATCTGAAGTATCCAGTAAAGTGGATTAACACGTTGCATAACTGCCCCGAGCTTCTCTTTCTGACACACCTGTCTAACATGTGATATGATATTGGAAGAGACATGAAAGGTTACATCAACAAATTGTATCCTTTTATGCAAACTTGCTGCTTTCCACCAAACATTGTATATGCAGGACAAGTGATCTGATGATATGAGAGATATCTCTGCCAACCCATGCAAAACCATCAGTGTGTACAGTAGGATCTGTTACGCACCACCCCAGATCCCCAAATGCACAACTACAGAAACAGAAATTTGATCTGCCACCTTTCCCCACTCTGCAGATTTATGCACATAAATCATTTCCTACGCTGTGTTTGGGGGGATTTATAGGAATAATAGGCCATCTTTGCCATTCCCATCCTGTTCCCTCAGTGCAGTCCTTGGGAAAAACCTCACAAGTCTTAACATTTGGTCACATCTGGGTTTCAGTTGCACTGTTACCTTTTCCTAACCTCGCAGATCCTAAACCTAATCATGCGTTTCCGTGGAGTTACCTGCCCAATCTAATCTTGTAGAGCTTTGAAACAGCGGCAGGCCGGTGCGTAACTATGTTTTGGAACATGTCTCTCTTCTCTTTGATCATGTTGCTGTTACAGGGTGGGTCCACTGGTAAAACATCAAGAGTGCTTGTACAATAATATTAGCACTGTCACATTTAGTGGATGTCAGGAGTCACTGTGTCATGTCATGTGCATCAGTGAATGCAGATTGGTAAAATGCTTGTAGGCTGCATGCCTTTCAGCCCTGGAAAACTCAAACAGAAGCCCCTTTCACCTTGTCATTCAGCAACCAGTGTCTTTCAGACTAAACTCACCCATGTCCCATTCTGAGAGCATTGATTCAATTTTTTACTGAAAGTGGAAGAACACATTTCCAATACTCTAACAGTCATGTGAAAATGGTCTTGTGTTTACTTTGGCTTAGTTTTACATATCCATCCATCCATCCATCCTCTTCCAATTTTCCAGGGTCAGGTTGCAGGGGCAACAACTTTTTAGCAGGGAAGCCCAAACTTCCCTTTCCCATTTCACCTTGTCGAGCTCTTCTGGGATGATCCCGAGGTGTTCCCAGGCCAGTCGGGAGAAAGTCTCCATTCAGCATGTCCTGGGTCATCTCACGGGACTCCTCCCGGTGGGACATGCCCAAAACACCTCACCAGGGAGGCATCCTAACTAGATACCACTAGATAGCAGCTTGATGGGGTTAACAGAACCACATCATCTGCAAAGAGCAGAGATGCTTGTGGCATGCATTGAGGGCCTTCAAAGCCTTCTCATTATCAAAAACACAGTCAAGTGAATTTCAGTATTCTATGCTCATCACTTGCCTGCAATGTACTGTAAGGTTTTTGAGAATGTCTTTGTAGCTCATTCCCAGCCAAAATATTTTTTAGTCTGACTGCAGTGTCTATCCAGCTGTCTTGGGTCGGTAAGCGGGGTACAACCTGAACTGGTTGCCTGCCAATTCCAGGGCACACATAAATTAACCATTCACACTCACAATCACAACTATGGACAATCTAGAATGTTCAATTAATCTACCATGCATGTTTTGTTTTTTTTTGGAACGTGGGAGGAAACCGAAGTAGCCGGAGAAAACCCCGAACCTCTGCACTGTGGGGCGGATGTGCTAACCAACTGTCCACTGTGCCGCCCGAGCAGGTTAATGTTCCATTATAGTCACCAACAGTGGAGTTTCTTTTTTTTTTAAGTGTGTTCTCTGTGAAAGCAAGTTCCTGCTGTGTCTAAAGTGTCTCATTTTGTTAAAGTTGTAAGAATGAGCGAAAACAAAAGTTGCACCAGGCAGCGAATCAATGGACCAAATTGTGCTATTCAGATCAAGTGCACCTTCCGAGTTGGAAGGTACTTTGCTGCAGGTACACCATTGCAGGCGACACCAGTAATTCTTAACATTGCATATTTTAAAAATGGATAATAGTTAAGTAAAACATGCACACATTTAGGGCTGAGATGCAAAACGAGTCTCAGGATTGTTTTTATGACAGTACATGTATTTTTTCTTTTTTTTTCTTTTAACGTTCAGGACAACACACACATTTAAATAATGACCTGCACAGTCTGTGCCTGGTTTCAAATAATAAATCAAAGTGAGTTATCAGAATGCATTTAATCCACTCTTACTCATACCAGTCTTTACTTTTGATTGGCATCCAATAAGTACTTTATAGTAATGTCAAATGTTGAGTCGGTACAGAAGATTTTTTTATTGGCTTTTGCTTGAGTGCCACCAGTCATAAAGAGTCCAGGCTGATCTTCTCCATGCAAATTGAAAATGTTCCTGCATGTGCAGTTTGTATTCCATCTCTTTCCCCAAAGTCAGCTTGGATAGGCTCCAGCTCACTTAGAAAAAAAAAAAAAAAAGTATATATATGTATATGGTGAATAGGCAAGGTAGAATAAAATACATATACTGGTAGGACAATTTAACATTGACGTCACTCAGCTTGCTCTTATATGACCTATAAAATCAATTTAGTACAGGGATGCTGGAAGACAAATTTTTATCCCAGCTGAGAAATGAGCAAACCATTGTCGACAACCAGCAGAAGTATTTTCACTGGAAATTATGTAAAAAGTATACTGTGCCGGGGACAGAAGTACCGTATTTTCCGGGCTATAAGCCGCACCGTTATATAAGCCGCACCTATCTATGTTGAAAGCGTTTATATTTACTGCATTTACAGAACGAGTATGAACTGAAAATGTCATGAATGTACCTGAGCAGATTCTTTCCTAACAGTGCCTTTTAACACTGCAGCAACGTTGCTGATTAAAACAGAAGAGAACCAAGAGAAAATAAACAGTACTTATCTTCATTTCACTGCCGACTGCCGCTCCAGTTTGTCAGCTAATGTCCACCAGACTCCACCATCTATTGTTCTGCTACATTCTACATATGAAACTTTCTTGTTTTATGTTAATAAAGTCAGCCAATCTAACACACGACGTGGTAAATCAACAATAGCATTTTACATCGAAACAACAGACCAGACGTAACATCAGCCAATCGCATTCATGTGCACTTCACGGACCTCTAGGAAAGCATAGAATCAAAGCATTACAGCACCTAATGCAATAACCTAGTCTATGGCGCCCTCGCCTGTTGAACTCCTCCACCTGCAGTCACATCCAGTTAATGGGAAATGTATTGTATTGAATTGTACTGTCATTCCGGTTAGAGCGCCCTGAGCGGTGGAAGAAAAATCCACAGAATAGCCGCACAGGACTATAAGACGCATGGCTCGAAATCTAGGAAAAAAGTCACGTCTTATAGTCCGGAAAATACGGTTCTAAAGTTGAAAGACTGAAAATATGTTTTTTAACTTCTCGCAGTCAGGTATTCAGATGATGATGAATGTGGAGAACATGAAAATTAAATTAAATGGTCAGGAAAGCTGTCGGTAACAAGAAACAGGCACTTTGATTAAATGAACTAACTGTTGTGACACATGACTTGCTCTTTAACTATTGTCTCTCTGTGACTTAGTCAGCCATGTTGTATATTCTCACTGGTCTCAGATGTCAAACTTAGATTTTGTTCTTTGACACAAATATTTCCTGGTCAGTAAGCTCTGTCTGTATGGCCTGTACAGATGTGCACATCATTCCTTTCAACAAGTTGTGTGCACATGCAACGATCAAGACTAAGCAGTGGCATTTTTGGGGAAAGTTTTAGAGGAGCACCAGCAACTGGGTTTATGATTTACCATCCTGACAACAAATAGTCTATGTGAGTAATTAGACAAGTTCTAGTTTGGATCAGTTCAAACAGCTTTCTGCATTGGCCGCATTGTGGACAAGTTCACAACGAGAGTGTTCATGCTAAGGGTGTTGGACTCTTCTAGTGACCATGTGGTCATTGACGAACTCATTGACATCACTAAAGAGCAAATGTGAAGCCCTCACGTGGTGAAGCTCATCAGTATTCCTTGCTCTTTATGGCCATCGTAAAAGGCTAGTGAGTACTCATTTCAGTTGAAGCACATGCAGTGACTTTTTTTTCCCCATATTTTGGCCTAGAAAAGGTTTGCTGAGCACACCTTCATTTTTTCAACACTTCAACTTTGGTGCACCAGCATAAACTAAAAGCAGAGCTATTCATCTTTATGCCAAATAATTGGATTGTGCAGTAGGTTGCATGTAATATCAGTACACAGAGAAACCGAAGTGCCTGGATAAAACCCACGCAGGCAGATGCAAACTGGGAAGGCTGGGGTTTGGCTTTGAACCCACGACCTCTGAACTGTGAGGCAGGCTAACAGGTTGTCCAATATTCCGATATTCTTGTAATCCCTATTTTGTATATTTTTTTTAATAATCAAATTTGTGTTTGTGTCTTACTAATGTCATTTCTTTACAGCTGCTGCTCCACAGTGAAGCTGATTAGACATTGCTGTGCCCTTCTGAAGTGAGAAGCCATCACCAAAGTAGTCCGAGAGAGACATTTTGGTGACATCATCAAGGAGGGCACCCTCATTAGCAAAAGGGAGGGAGGTAGAGCAATGAGCCGGTGCAATTAACCTTTAAAAGGCTGCTCATCTGGAATGACCACGGATGAATAATAGTCAAGCCCTCCCGTATAAATCCAAGGCATTGCCGTCCAGAGATCCTCCCCAGAGACTGCTGAGGTAAATGGCTGCAAGGGCAGTCAGTGTTGAAGAGTGTGGTGAGTCAGGAATATGAAAGGTTGCTAACTCACACGTTGGCACTGATGATGGTAGACACTACAGACTTGCAAAAAAATATTTGGAGCTTATTGGGAAGGGAGATCTCAAATAATGAGAGGGGAAATTTACTGTAGGGTTAGAATGTCACTTGCCTGTAAAATGAAATAATACATTAACAGCACAGTGGAGCAAATCTTCCACATGGTAAGGTTCTGGTCCAAATTCTGACTCTGACCTCTTTCCTCTCACTGTGCTTGCATGGGTTCAATCCAGGTAGTACCGTTTCCTTGCATATTCTTAAGACATGCATGTCGGGCAAATTGTATACTCAAAATCTCCCTTAGCTGTGAGTGTGAATGATTATTTCATTATTATTATTATTATTATTATTATTATTATTATTATTATTATTATTTATTTTATTCTTTTTATCGCCTATAGTCAACTGGGATAGGCACCAGCTCCCCCATGGCCCAGAAGTCAAGTCAAGTCAAGTTTATTTATGTAGCCCTTAATCACAAAAGAGTCTCAAAGGGCTTCACAGGCCCACAGTTGGCAAATGTTAATGACATCCCCTGATCTAACCCCCACCAAAGAGGGCAAGGAAAAACTCCAAAACCCTATAAAGAAGAAGAAACCTTGAGAAGGGACCACAAATGGGTATGATTGGGGGTGGGGTTTTATCCCCCCCTTCCAGGATGACCAGGCTGCAATGGATGCAGAGTCGGCAACATAATATGGTGCTGCTATAAAGTGTTAACTACAACAGCGTGAGAGTCCATAATAAAATAAAGCGCTGCAGGAAGTCGCCTTCAAAGAAGTGGGTCCTCCTCAAAACTGAGCCCGGTCAGTTGATGCAAGAATCTACAAAACAACATCCCGGTCAGTCAGTGTAGAATCCATACAGCAGCATCAGATTCTGTCATTGCCACCTAGTCCCCTCTCCAAAAAGGGAGGGGTGGCTGGAGAGAGATGAAGTGTTATTGTAAAACAGGCTACATGTAGTTTAACTAAAAGTGAGAGTATAAAATTATGGCTCACTTGTCCAACAAAAGGCCAGCGTGTATGAATTAAATAAGCTGTTGCAGGTTTAGACTGTCATCATTTTACAAATTATTCAAAGTAACGTTCTGCTTTGAATTAGTCCACTGTGATTCCTCGTGGCAACGCTTGATTGGATAAGCCGGAAGTCACAACAATTTATGGTAATATGATTCCTTGCTCTGAAAATTATATCCAATACGCATTTACATATTTGTTTCAACAATTAATAAGCATGAAAAACACTAGATATACCTGCACAATCAAATGCTTTTTTTATTCTCTGGTTATCTCGCTCAAGTACCCGATAGAGTCCAACTGTTGCAGCGTATATCTAGACTACTGCAAACTATAACCACAATGATAAAAGCATAGTTAAATAAATCTATGACAGTGTCAATTATTGTGTATAGATCACTTTAAAAAAAAAAACCCAAAAAACCATTAAATCTGTGAGAGAATACCCTACGCTTTGCACACTTCGGACAGACCAACTGAAGAATAAGAAAAGATGTTGCCCCCAGTGGTCATACATCATGTCCACAATGCCTTTCAGTGACATATAGGACAGTGGGATGCCGTCACAGTGACGTCTGAGAGAGCTACGGCTGCTGCAAGAGTGGTGCTTGTGTGTGTTTTTCTATGATAAGGGTCAGTGTGCATTTCGGGTCATTGTTGTCTGCATTAACTTCACACTCACAATCAGCTCCAACCACCCACTTGCTTCATTTCCAAGGAAAATAATAGAAACATTTAAACGTGAGACAATGAGTATTTTTTTTTTCACTTTTGAACAAAACCCAGTATAATACAAAAAATGTTGACAAACATTTTACAGTAACTCCAATGTAATGTTGCAGCAGAAACAATTATAAGAAACAAAGACAGGAACAGTTCATGTGAGAAAGTCAATAGCTACTTTCTCCTTCTTTCCTGTACATCCGTGAGTAGTTTTGTATAGTATGTGTAAAGTCCATGTATAGAAGGGAGCATTTAATTTATGTGTGTGCGTCCCATGTTGTGTCATGTACAAGGCAAGGCAGTTTTATTTATATAGCACATTTCATACACAAGGCAACTCAATGTGGTTCACACAAGCAAAGACAACACCTACAAGCATTTACAGACACAACAGTTAACAACATTTCAAAAGCAAAGTTGAGAAAACAAAAGCAACCAACAAAACTACAACATTTAAGCACATTAGCAGAAAACTTTAAAAAGTATATAAAGTATATAAAATAATTTAAAAAAAAAAGATTTAAAATTGTCTAGAGGACTTTAATTAATGGTATGAGAAAAAAGCAAAGTTTTTAAAGAGACTTTGGGGCCGGGATGGCCATGTTTTCACTAACAAGTTCATTTTATATATCTTTTGATCAGGAAAATGAAAACAGTTGTCATTTTCTATTTTATCAATACATTTTGGAGAAATTAGGAAATAAGTGACTCCATGAATAACGCCACTTGTTAATGAGGAGAATGGCCGCACCCCCTAGCGTTCTATCCCTGTTCGGCCGGAGTCACGGGAGTAACTGATTCCAAATCCTCCATTGGAAATCATTGTACTTTCATTGCTTATAATGTCCTAAAACGACGATCAATTGACACCAAAATCTATGTGGACATCTCTACTAATGCCCACTTCAACATATCAAAAGGATTAAACTCTCCGTGGCTGATTTATGAGAATGAGGAAATGTGGAAGTGAGCAGAGCTACATAGATTTAGGCTGAGACAAGCGCACACTGCTTCTTTGGTAAAAAAAACAAAAAAAAAACACTGCTTCTTTGCTGATCACGGTTAGGACGGGCGAGGCATTTAACACCAGTCAGGATATTTACAGAGACTGAAGTGGAAATGAGTAGACGTGCACATTTATTTGGATGAGGAATGGCCCCATTTTCTCGACCGACAACACGCAGTCCAATTTGGAACGTAAACAGACGAAAACGTACGTTCCAATGCGGCCACACTCGGTTGTGGAGTCAGCCTCGCTGGAACCTTTTGTTCGCTGAATATTGACGCTTGGTCGATGAGGGCTTAGCTCACTCTCTGGCAGCTCTCTGTCTTTAGTCATAAACCTAATCACAAAAAAAGCCCTTAAATCACTACAGAGTCTTTTGAGGTGGGCATTGTAGTACTAATGTCATTTTTACATGCAAACTTATCATATAAGTTCCAATGTTAAGATCACCCAAATGTCCCTTTAACCTGGATTTAAAAGCATTTACACTCGGGGATGACTTCACTTCTGTAGGCAGCTTATTCCATTTGCATGCAGCGTAACAGCTAAATGTAGCTTCACCATGTTTACCTTGAACTCTCAGTTCCACTAATTGACCCAAGTCTGCAGATCTCAGAGCCCTACATGGTTTATATTCAATCAGCATTTAATTCATGTATCCAGGACCCAAACCATTCAGTGATTTATAGACCAGTAGCAACATTTTAAAATCTATTCTATACTTAATTGTGAGCCAGTGTAAAGCCTTCAGGACTGGAGTAATATTTTCTGATCTCTTTGTTCTGGTAAGAACCCGAGTTGCAGCGTTCTGAATGAGCTGCAGCTGTTTGATGCTCTTTTGAGGGAGACCGTTACAATACTCAAGTCTACTGGAGATGAAAGCATGGATAAGTTTCTCCTGGTCTGCTTGCAGCATGCAACCGATCAGTCTGGATATATTTTTCAGCTGATAAAAGGCAGATTTAGTGATTGATTGTATGTGATTGCTGAAAGTTAGGTCTGAGTCCATCAGTACCCCAAGATTTCGGACTTGGTCTTTGGTTTCTAAAGACAGTGACTCCAGGTGTTTTCTAACAGCAATCCTATTTTCTTTATTGCCAAAAACACTTTCCACTTTCAAAACCAAAAACAAGCAGTAGAAAAATCCAACAAGTTCAACCCCAAAATCCAAAATTGAGCAGGGTTTGTTGTTGCGGTCCATTCCCCTTGTTCATGCTCGCTGCCACCGCAAGCTCTTGGTGCTTGTTTCATCCTCAAATGTTTTATCAGGTTTGACGTATTGAACCTGGCCACTTTGCAACATTCGCTCTAGCTGGAGTTTCTATGTTGAAGTACTAGTTACATATCGCCGACATTATATCTCCTGCGTAAAGTGTTTCAATGTTGCGCACAACGCCAAATCTGACTCTGTGTTTTCTTGCTTTGGTATCATAACATCATCGTAAACCAAACGATGGTTGAATAAATTCGTCGCGTTGCCGGTAGGTGCAAAGACAACTTGCACTTTATTCGTCTTTGCTCACCGTCTTCCACGGCAAACCCAAAATGTAAGCAAATAAGCGATTTCGACTTGCCTTGCTTGTTTACAAGTCGTTTCTGTGGCGGTTCGTGTGCCATTTTTAGGTCTGTTACTCTGTTAAAACGTTGAGTAGGAGCGTGTGCAGTGCGACTTGACGGGTGCAGGGTACGGGCTGGATGGCTGGCTAGCCCGCTATCTAGCTAGCTTGGAGAGGGCGGCACAGTGGAGTAACTCGTGAGCGCATGCCTCAAAACAACTCAAAATTAGTATTAATAATCGTTTTTTACGCTTATGCCAATTTTGTAACCGTGGAGTGTAATAATAGAAAATGTAATTGAATTTCGATTAATTACACAGCCTATGTTGTAAGATATACACATACAGAATACGTGTGTTGAATAAACACCCTATTCCCATAGCTCTTCGTGCTGGTGAGATTGCGACATGGGCTAGATATTAACATGCATGCGCATTTGGCTCTTCTGTTTCCCTCCGCTGTGCGGCTCTCAAATATGCGCGCTGCATTCAAAGAATGATACCACTATCAATAACCAGAATCGGCGCTTCATTTGTTCGTACTCGCCAATGCCGATACCAGCATTTCAAGCAGTATCGGGATACTTGCCGATGCCAGTATCGGTATCGGAACAACACCAATAAGAAGGGAAGGCTTAAGATGGGTCTATAATTTACTAACGGGGAGTCATCCAGCGCTCCCTTTTTTAGAAGGGGCTTGAATGCAGCTACTTTCAGGGGTTTAGGAAACTTGCCTGACTGAATTGATCAGTTGATTATTCGCTGCAATTCAGTTAGAACAGAATTCACAATAGTTTTGAAAAAGTCAGACGGTAATGGGTCAAGGAAACTAGTTGATGGTTTCAGCAGCTGAACCAAATCTGTTATAGTTTTTTGATCCACAGTATCAAATTCTGCCATGGTAACCAAATTATTCCTGGGTGATTTTAAGTGCTGCATTATTTTGGAATTTGGCTGGCTTGTAATGACGTTTGACCTGATGGATTGTACTTTATCACTAAAGAAGCAGGCAAATTCATTGCATTTATCTGTTGAGAGGAGTTCTGGCGCGATTTGATTTGGGGGATTTGTGATCACCTTTCACTGAAAAACTGAGATATTCAAATGAATTAAAATCACCCAATACAATTTCTTTACACTGAAATGATGATTTAAAAATGGCAGCGAGCTCTGCCGCCTTTTTTTGCCACTGCGACATTTGTTTAGGAAACTAAAATTTATTGGTGTTGCCTCATTCATAATAGTGTTTTGGCAACCTTCTGTTAGCCATGTTTCACTGAGGAGAATTAAGTCAAGATCATAAGATATAACGATGTCATTAATAAATAGTGCTTTGTTAACTAGAGATTTAATATTAAATAGAGCTAATCTTGCAGTGATAATGGGAGATACTGGCAAAGTATGTTAAAAGCCTTGTATTGTGCTCCCCCAGAATTGACTGCTGCACCTCAGTCAGTGTGGAATGAACAACTACTCCAATCATCTTTACAGATTGATTTTGCAAATAGCACACACCCAGAAAGGCTTTTTTTTTTTTTAAGTGATTGTAGGCCAGATGCAGAACATCCGACGTTCCTTTTAAAGCCATGACAAAATGTACATTGAAGAGCTTCCTTTTGATTGTGTTCTTTTCCACACACCTAACACAAATGTGGAGCTACACAAAACTTTATGACGTGTTGAATGTAACCTGGAACTTGAATTGCATTTCATCCTGTAAGGGCATAAATAGTTTTTCCTCAAGTGTTGAACACTTTAAACTTACTGGTTTGGTTTAATGGCTTTTGGATGGTGTGACTGTGTTTCTGGAAGGTACAGAAGTGCAGAGTACTGACTCAAACGTCTATTTGCTCCCACGACTTGATCATGATGCTCAAAGCTAATGAAGGACATTAATATCTTGCTGCAATGGATTAAAAATGTGCTGAGCACCAGGTGTTTGGATTGTCTGAAATTAATTGTAGATGTAAAACTGTCAGCATGATATCACAAAGCAGATAGGAGTTTTCTCGAGTTCAGGAAAGTGACAAAATAAAATACAAGAAATTCTTTAACGTCCTGCTACCGTTCTACTGATGTAAGCTCACGTATACACAACAGTGACTCGGCGTTGTTTTCTTTGTTTTTACAATTATGTTGCAATGGAATTTCAAAAGTCGGCCGACATTTTCCCAACAGGCAGAACATTTTGATTCGACGCAATTCACAGGATCATGTGAAATGTAAACCTTTCAATACTGTTTTTTTAAACGATCAAATTATACTATATTGTATCACAACATATTCTTAAATGATAACTTATGTTTACACTTGAAAGGTGTAAGAATTATAATTGCTATTCAGTACAGTTTTATGATATATTCCTGTTATTTTCAATGGGGAAACTCAAAACAAATCTAGTGTCTCTTGACTGATTAGGTGGTGCTATTTCGCTGTCCTACATTCAATATGGAGTAGTAGTGTGTTGAATTGTGAAATTATAGTGAATTGATAAACTTGCTTTGCTATCCATGATGTATTTTTGGCTATAATTTCCTTAGTGAATGTGTTTCAGAGTTTCTGTTCCTGCACCCTCTATCTATCTTATTATTCAAGTTGCTTTCGGGGCACATGAAGCATCAGCATTCAGGGCAGCAAGAAGAGAGCTGGCTGTGGACATCAAGGGGGCTAAATTCTTCACCTCCAATGACCCACAAATCATGTGTGAAGTGCATCACACACTATAATACCAAAGATTCAATGCTCGAAATGCATCCTTGCCAGATGACCACAACCAGTTATTTGGCCCAGAAACAACAACACTCCCAAATTTAGACTCGCACCACACACGATGACAGGACCCTCAATTTATCCCCAGCAGACGCAAGGAGAGCCATGCAACAGCTTAACCCCTGCAAAAGTTGTAGGCCCTGACAATATCCCAGGGTGCCCAATGAGGGACTGTGCACAACATCTGACTGAGGTGCTGACACACATTTTCAACACCTCACTCCAATTAGCATCTATCCCAACCTGCCTAAAGACTGGCCAAGACCTAAAGGCCTCTACACACCAATCCGACATCGGATGTCGTACACAAGTTGGTTTCTCTGCCATTGTCCCAATACCCAGTCATTGCCGTTCCAAGCCCGGATGAAAATATGTGTTTTTTTTTGTTTAGTTTTTTTCCAAGAAGGGCATCTGGTGTAAAAACTGTGCCAAAAAAATCATGTGAGTGTCTGTGGCAACCGCTGATGAGACAAGCCCATTTTTATTATTATTATTATTATCCATCCACCCATTATCCAATCCGCTTATCCTCACAAGGGTCGCGGGCGTGCTGGAGCCTATCACAGCTGTCTTCGAGCAGTAGGCGGGGGACACCCTAAATTGGTTGCCAGCCAATCGCAGGGCATACAGAGACAAACAAACATTCGCACTCACAACCACACCTAGGGGCAATTTAGAATGTCCAATTAACCTACCAAGCATGTTTTTGGAATATGGGAGGAAACCGGCGTACCCGGAGAAAACCCACACAAGGCACGGGGAGAACATGCAAACTTCACACAGGAAGGCTGGGGCCGTATTCGAACCCACGGCCTGTGCACTGTGCTGCCTATCATAATAATAATAATAATAATAATAATAATAATAATAATAATAATAATAATAATAATGATAATAATAATAATAATTATTATTATTATTATAACCCCAGCATCTTTCATTTAAAATTGCCACTGTGCATATTGATGTTGTGTTTGTGTCAACAGTCCTCATCCAACATGTTTTCAGAAACACCAACTCAGCCAGACGAGATGGGGGATAAGGCACGTACCCTAATCTTATCAAGCACAACATTAAACTTGCAGTTTCAGTGTTAAAGAAACAATTACAGACATTATCTTTACTGCCAGTTAGTGTGAAAGCATGGTCGAGGAGAATGTGACCCCATAGAATTGGCCACATTCACTGCAGTTTGCCAGTTTCTGTCAAGGTAGTGGTCATTGCTGAGATAGATAGATGCTATGCTTTAACTGGCTGTATAAATTCAGTTGCTCACATTAGCAGACAATTTTTTCTGGTTTTGAAGTCTGGGCTCAACAGATGTAAGCCATTACTGCACTGATTACCCCTCCTCACACACACACACGCACACACAAACGTCCATTGGAGATAAGTTATGGGGACAACCCAGTGTACTCTAGAGGAAAACTACACTGTCTGTGTGTTTACCTACTTGTGCAGCTGATCTTTTTGTTAATTTTATTTTGTGGGAGTTAAGAAGTAAACATAGGTGACTATTATTTCACGTTGAGGAACAATAGATTGCCTCCCATGGAGTGAATGTAATTATTGTGTTTCTTAATAAGGTTTAAATTAATCATTCGATAGCCAAATATGTGACATTTGTTTAACTTCCCATCCGGTCAGCTTCTGTGTCATGCATCAATTATCATATTGTGGTTTGTACCAGAAAACCCATTGTTGTAAAGATTTTGGACAGGTTATTATTTGGAATTGTTTGCCATAGCCATTGTAAATGGTTAGAAATCTCTATGTGAGCATTAGTCGCTGCATAAAAAAAACAAACTAACAAAAAAAAAAAATTGTCTAAGAAATTGTTCATTTTGTTATGAAGCAATAGCAATGCAAAAAGACTTGAGACCCTATCTTGGAAGACAGGTGTCCATGCGCTCAGCGTAAAACCGTGTGCAACTTAATTATCTTCATTGTTTGGGATCGCCTAACAATTTGGTAACAGAACGTAGACTGCACTTTGTGTAAAAATGGGTGCATTCTCATTTTCGTGCTGGGGCAAGTTGAGTTTAGGATGCTGTGCCCCCTGGCGCATTTTGTAATTTGATGACAAAAACTAGACTAAATTTTAGACTACCTAAAAGCAGGTCTAAGTGGTGGCGCAGGTGGTGTAACACGATTTTGGTGGATTTGATCGAGACGCAGGTATACAGATTCTGAGCTACCCGGGCGTGTGTAGTGGATGTCATCGTAT
Source organism: Filicampus tigris (assembly GCF_054856515.1). NCBI lineage: Eukaryota > Metazoa > Chordata > Actinopteri > Syngnathiformes > Syngnathidae > Filicampus > Filicampus tigris. The sequence goes on along the minus strand of NC_141228.1, from coordinate 8,974,182 downwards.
TTCATCCCCCAACCCACCTCCCCTTTTTTTTTTTCATCTGTCTCTTTCTCTGTTGGTTCAGTACCAAGTGGCCCGGGCCGTTGCTTGTGGACCACTGCTCTAGAGGGTTCAATTGCCTCCAAAACCCTTTAGAGTGGGGTTCTTTTCTAAAGTTTATCTCAAATTTGGAAAATTGAGTGTTGGTATCATGAAAGTCAGTAAACAATACTCCCGTTTTCTTCCTGTGTGTTGCTTCACACTAGAATAACGATGGCTTATGTACTCACTGACTTTGGGGTGACTGAGAGTGAAAACGGTCTTTGAGGGCGATTGTGGCGAGAGATGAAGCAAATAAAAGAGGTGCGCAGGGATGGAGCTAGCAAGAGTACACCAGTGACCCTTGGCTGAGCTCTCCCACCCACAACTTTGCACCGGGCGGAAATGGGGGAGGCTGCTTGATCACTCAACAAAGACTGAAGGAGCACTGACGAGAACAGTGCAAGACACACGGGCATTGGGGAGTGGAAGTTCAGGGGAGGGGATGGTTGGAAAATGACAGAACAAGACAGATGGCACAAGAACAATTAGTGGTTTCGGGTTTACCAAAACATGACACAAGCAATTAACAGTGTACACTCCCTCACAAGGTTAATAAGAAGAGGGCTGAGGAGTGCTTCCTGAAGGCATACTAGCATGTAGCAACCGCAAATCATTTTATAATCACTGCATCCGATTGGCTTATTTTCATATTTCAGGTGCCACTACTGACTTTCTTAAAATGGTCCAATGTTTGGGAGCAGCGCAGTGAGAGCGTTCCCAAAGAGGGACTTTGGAAAGTATGAGATCATCGTCCAAAAGTATATCCCCATCTTTCCTCCACCTTTTCCTTTTCCTTAGTCATTTTCCCTCCATGACCTGCAGTGATAGAAGCTTGGATTGAATCTAATTTATGTCCTACTTATGTTGACTTCCTGAATATTTTTGGCTCTTTTGCTCTTGCAGCAAGGGTTACGTGTTGTATTTGTGTTTGTATTTGACAGAGCTGGGCATTACATCTATGTGACGGAGCTGACGTCCGTCACTGACGGACACCCCTTTTGCTGACCGTTGACGAATGACGGGAAAAATTCAATAATAACAGTGATTCGCCTACAGTGCGTCATTAGTCTATTTTTCGCGGTTAGGCTTCGATGGCCGCGGCGAATAATGAGTTGTTGCTTGGGGGACAGATTTGAGTGAGGGACCAGGCTGTGCCAGCAAGCAGGCAGGCTTTCGAAGCGCAGTGAGTCACTATTTATGTCAAAATATCATCCAGCGGGTGTGGGTAGTTCGAGTGAAAGTTCAGTTGGACTTGCCGACGGATGGCCGTTTAAAATTAAAGGTGGACCGGCCGATAGACGGGTACTATTTTTTTCCCTCCGGAAAAAAAAGGCGAATGACAGACGACTGAAGGGTACTCACGCTGCAGAGGGATGACGAATAACCGACGCTCAATTTTCAGTTAAATTCCCAGATCTGGTATTTGATATGTTCACTGCATGCCCCACATACACATATCTGCACACTATTTGTCAAATGTATGAAGTGCAAAAACAGAATGAATAGCAAAACTGAGAATCAACCGCGGCTACAGCTTCAATGGGCCGGACACATGAATGTCGCTTACATCAACTACAATACATCGAGGGAAAACTCAAGGTACTTACGCCGCACCTACCTAGAAATGAGCTTCGGCTGCCAACTAGTGAGGCGAAACACGCTGCAGAGTTGCTATTAAGTCAGTAATCATCGACTCTATGGCGGTGAACAAGATACACTTCAGACAAGTACCGTTTTCAAGAAGGGATGACAAGGAAAGACAGAGAAGTCATGATAATAACTAAGCTATCCTAAGATTGACATGTAATCGTAATTAAGTGCCTGGGTGATCGAGCACACTTTTCACACTGGCTGGAACCGAACCAATTTTAAATCTATGTTCGAAACATGAAATATGGTAAAAGTTCAACAAGTTCAAAAAGTTCACTTTCGCAAGGTGCTGCACCTATTTCGCACTTAGGTACTCTACCTTCTAATCAATCTTTCTCTTCTTTTCCTCGCTGTCTGCAAATATTTTAAACATCAGAGTCATCAAATTAATTTTTTTAAGTTCTTGGAATGGACGCCAGGTTGGCAAGCATCAGCATTGGCGTCACAATTATCCGACCTTCGTCAAGCAGAACGCAGGTTGTTTGGGATGGTTCTTCCAAATTGCCTTGGAAAAGGTTCCGCTCATAGATGAGGGCGCACTTTTGTAAAGTTATTCTGACATCATGCAATTTAAAGGCAGCCCCCATCTCGCCATCACCTTCAAAGAGCAATTCACACAATATACTTTGTCACAGTATTCTCATACACATTCCTACACGAATTTTGCAATTTATTGACATTGAAATTGAATATGGAATATAATACTAATATGGTTTCTTTTCAGCGATGCTCATGATTTGGCGTGATTTCAGAGATCAAACATTATTTCTACAGGCTTATAGGGTGTTCTTGAGTTGTTTACAATTACAATTTGAAATTGGAATGGTTTAAATGTCATTGGGAATGAATGGTGAATTTTTAAATGTTTTTTTAAGGTTGAATAATTTGAATTTTTGGGAAGTAGGAATTGTGAATCATGTGGAATGTGAATTGAATGAGCTGAATATTGGGAATTTGAAATTGGAATGTTTGAAATGTCAAGTGTTGAATGTGCCATTGGGAATGAATGGTGAATTTTTGTTTGTTTTGTGAATGTTTTTTATCAGGTTGAATAATTTGAATTTTTGCTAAGTATGAATTGCGAGTGTGTTGAAAAGATGTAAGTTGAATGTAAGTTGAATGAACTATATGAAAAATATTGAAATGAGCAGGAATTGATCCAGCGCTGCCCACTCACAACACCGCGTGTGTAACACTACACCATCAGGGACTTAACTGGAAGGATGTAAAACTGAAATATTGAATGTGCAAGTGGGACTGAATGGCGAATTTAATGTTTTTTTAAGTTTGAATAATTTGAATTTTTGGGAAGTATGAATTGCGGGTGTGTTGAAAGGTTAACCAATGTGAGTTGAATGAGATGAATCTTGTGAATTTGAAATTGGAATGTAAAAAATGACTAACCTTGGAGATTGCGATGTAATGTAAAATATAACCTAATTGAAACTGTTTGCAACACTTTACGTAAATGCAGGTGCTAAACCGTGTTGGGTTATTCTGCATGCTTTAATAAAAATTGCTGCATGGTCACAGGCAGTGTCTTAAATGTGATTATGTGACACAGCCAATCTTAGTTTTATTCTATGTTTTGATTTTTTTTTTTTTTTTCGAAAGGAAGTGAAGGGGTTTTATAACAGCTTCATTATAAACAAAAGGTTCCTGAAAGTGAAAAGCGGGAGTGGAAGACAAGAGGAGAGGAAAAAGGGGCCTTTGAATCTGTGATCGATGAGGTGGCTTTATTTGACTTCAAAGTCCTCTGAAGCTGTTCAGGCCAAGTTTGGGCCCTCTATTTGCTCTTTCAGTGGTTTAAGTGAAGCACATGATATGTCTTAGACCTTGCTGGAAGCCTCCCCCTGCTGTTGCTAACAAAAAAGATCCAAACAATGATACTTTCTCTTAGACTGGTGCAATATGTCAATGGCTATTTTCCCCCATTTGTTACATTTTCCCTCTTTTCCTTCTTTTTTGGCATTCATTTTTAATGGCCCGCCTTGTTTTGCACCCACCACCCTCGTGGTCCCAGGCAAATTCAGAAAGCTGCAATTCTTGCCCCCTTTTGTGATAGGATGCGTGCTAGGAATATATATGAATACTCATATCAGAGGTCATAGAAATGCAGGCTTTGTAATAGTATCCGTTGTCTTTTACTTCATTTGAATGACATGAAACATTGTGACTTAGTCATGCAGAAACTAGTCAAAACAAGGTTGCAAATGTTGATTGTGCTTCCAAGAGTTAACTCTGTAGTGGTGTGAAAAAAAGTAGATCAAGATACACCTTAAACACACCTTATGTATCCTACTACTGTCAAAGCTTTGTAGGTTATTGCAACACAAAGTACAATTGAACCCTACTTAAGCGTCTTCAATTATGACACCAATTGCCTAATGGTGACCCTCCTTGCACATCTTCTCAGCACCATTACAATCTGATGATGACTGATGATTAAAATAAATTGATATAAATCAAATCAAATCAAAGTCAGAACTTATCATCAATGTTACCTAACATTAGATGGTAAAGATAAGTAACATGAAATATAACACATTGTTAATTGACAACATGAGCTTGTGTTAGTGTAAATGGCATGCAAAACAGACTTCAGTAGGCTGATGCTTTTTCAACATTTACTGTAAGTCACTCTTGCAGACAGGTGTTACAGTAAATACTTGTCTGCACATGTGGTCAGGAACACTAACACCTTGATCTCTCACTTCCTCTTATTTGTTTAAATCAGTTTAGTCACTTAAGAGGATGTGTGTCTCTGTTTGTAGTTGGGTGATTCACCCACTTTAACAAGCACCATTCAGCTCTCACCAGCCTCCAATAAGGGCAAATCTGTGTTGACGAAAGGGGGCAACACAATCAGAAGTAAGTTTGGCTATAAGAATCAAATTATTTAAAGTGACTAGTGTCTCAAGCGATGGGTTGCCAGTTTAAAACACTTCTTTTTGTGTTTTCAAATTGTTGTTCATTTTTCACACACATCAATCTTTGCAACCTTTAATAAAAGTCATATGGACTTACTTAGGGTGTGTGTGTGTGTGTGTGTGTGGGTATGCATGTGAATGCGTGTGCACGTGTGCACGCATGTGTGTCCTCTTTGGATGACATCATCTCGGGTGCTTTCGGGGGCATATTTCACACTAAAAGGCTTTACGGGGGGATGCAAATTTCCTTGGCAACGCGAGCCACCGGGAAGGGCGCTGTCATCTAATAAGCTACTGACTCAAATAATATTGTAGCTGTACTCCAAAATATAAATGATCTATGATTATATGTTTAGCTATGAATGTACCATAAACAAGTCCAAAATAATGTGAACATTTAACTCCAGCTTTGAAATGCAATAAGTAATTATTGATAAAGTAATACAATCATAATATTTGACCGTTTCAACTTTCTATGTGTGCTGGAATCGTACTGATCTGTTATATAAATCATGGTTGTGGTTATAGTTAACCCTCTAAATGGGGAAAAAAAGAAACTCTGAAAATTCTGAAATAGAATGTGGCCCGTATTGTATTTTACTTATCTATTTTGAAGGTAATCAACATAAATGTGTGATGACAGGATGAATATACTGTATGCAGTCTGCTGTATTTAACTCAATGTTTTCACTTGTTTATCATGGATACCGTGAGGCATTTGAGTGCATTATAAGGTACTGCAGAGATAACCATTCAATGGTCAAATGTATGACTTTTCTTACTCAATTTTTTCCCCCAGCAGCTTCATATGCAAATAAAGCCTACTCAGCAACAGTGAAAGTCACTACTTGGTGAAGCCATCGAAACCACATTGTCTACTAATAGAGCAGACTAGAACCTCAGGCCACCAAATTCAAACTCCATGCATTGGCAAAGCCAGCAATTCTGTCTGTAAAGCTAATGAACAGTATACCTTACTTTGTGCAATTCAAAGGGAATTCAACTGTGTCCCCCGCAGACGTCTGTGATGGATGTTTTAGGAGTACAGAGTGTGGGGCCTATTACTGTGATCCATTCCTGTATGAACTGACGTTTTTGTCTGCATGTTTAAACATGATTCATGCCAAGAACAATGTATTAAAGAGAAATACAACATATTTTTTTTACTTGCAGCACACACGTTTTATTTTGTGCGTGTGAGTATGATGACCTACCCTGCCCTGGGGGCCAGAAAGGACGATATACTACATACTCACGTCCATCCATGTAGCGAGCGTTGTCGGTCACAACAGCAACTTCGTGATTTGGCCTCGGAAGTCCCATTCGGTGACAGCTCCTTTTAGGACATCTGCTATATTCATCCGGACTCCAAAACACCTATTATATATTATATATAATACATTATTCTATCATTTGCTAGAACGTCTCATCAAGAAACTTTTTATATATGTCAGATAAAACAAAGAAATACAGGCAGGGGCATGAAAAATAGCCCCTCCCACCCCCAAAAGTATAGAAACCAGCAGGTTTAAGACAGGACTGTGCAGTAAAATCATCAATATCCCTGATGTGCTCTGCTAGTAAACGATAACAGGAACTCCTCAGGAAGTTGTGCTACGTGAAGTGGTTTCCCATTATTTGGGAAGTCGAAAAGATGACATGTCATCCCTCATTTCTAGTCGGCATACAGTACAGTCCCTCTTGCCCTGCTACATCTCAAACGGGTCACTGAGGCCTCCCAGTCAACAACTCGGAGCCAGTTTTATAATGCATAATTCGTCTTTCTCTGGTTTTATGTCAGATCATTATTTGCTTAGTCATAAATTCACTGTGCTTTATTGGAGTTCCTGTAGAGGTTGAAGAGCAAATGGACCCATAAGACATCCTCAGACATGGCCGCAATGATCCTGTACAGGCATATTGAAGAGTCATTTGTCTTCTCATTCTCAACCCATATTGGGATTTATGTTCATGGGATGTTCATTTGAGAGTGCTAAAGGTAGGAAAGGATTTTGACATAGCTGATAGTGATTACACTGATTACACAAGGGGATTTCACAAGGGCATCTGTGTCATTCCATAGCAAAATGGAAATCCAAGTTAATCTTTGGTTCAGTAGTACAAGGCTGAGCAGTCAACAATGCAGATTGTGAGCAAGGGACCCCAAGTTCGATACCATCGACATTGAGGCAGGAACCTCACCTGTCAATGTGATGTGTTAATTGCAAATTTAATCAACATTTTAATTCACTGTGTCATGATTTTCCAGACATATTACATCACCTTATTTGGAGGTAGGTGGGTTGTTGGTCCAAATAAAACAATATTGCTTGACAACCAAAAATGAATGGACAGGCCATGTAAGTGCATAACCTTCTGTTCAGGAACATGTTCAATTAGAACTTGAAGCGTCGCCAGGCATACAATTTGATTTTTGTAATGGTGAGGACTTGTAACTTTGGACCGTAGCCCAGAATTCTGACTTCTAGAAACTCAATGCTCAACACTGAAATCGAAGTGTTCCTTCACAGAAATAATGGCGGACAAATATGCATTTGTTTGTCCTCGTTTACAATCACTTTATTTTGCCAGGATGGAATTATTGACAACTACAATTCTGACTTAAACTGTGTGATAAACAATGCTTATCCAGTAGCTTTCCAGTAGACACACGTGAGGACACATAGTTTTCTCATGTTGTCATGCGGACAGCGAAGGAGCTGTTCTTCAGCACCTGTGTCTTATGCAATAAAGTTAATTTCTCACGCGCTAATATTTATTAGTGTTTCTGTTATTTCACACTAAAACAAATCCAACAAGTCAAAATAGTCATTTATTGGGATCATTGAGAATTTATTCACGATATAAAGTATAAATGCTTGAGTTCCTCTTTTGTTTTTCCTTTAATTGGTAAGTCTACACCCAGTATACAAATGAGCTCATGCTTGTACTTTAAACGCATGCCTTGAATGTATCTACCCTTAAACTCTGATGTCCGTCTAGATACATTGCAAATTAATGAGTCACAATTGACTCAAATATGGCTTAGCTGTCTTTGTTTTGAAAGGGCAGTTCCCAAATAACATCTCACTCAGTTTGGGTGGGAGTCAGACGTCAAGATGAATTTCCTGTCTCCGCACTTTGAGTCAATAATGGGTGTGGTAGAAAGATATGAGGACCCAAGTGTATCTAAGTACCATATCTACCTATGGATGAGAAGCCGTACGGTAAATGACTGCTGCTTTATGTATTTTACCTCCTAATGTAGCCAGCTCCTGCAGAAAGGGTCCAAGCAAAGTGATAGATAGAAATAAAGCTTCTTGTCTAAGATCTTATTCATCTGACTTTATCTCACCTCTGTTGCTCTCGTCTGCATCCTCTCATTGCATCCCCAGTGGACAGACAAACATTTGTTAGTTTGTTAGTAAAGAAACCAACTTGTTCTGGCTTTCAATTTGACTCACCATAAAGGAACAATTCCTTGTCCCCGGCTGCTTTGAAATCTACTTCAATGTCTCAAACGGGTGTTCCCAGAGTAATAGGTTTAATCTTTTGATTTGAATAGCCCACTTTGTGCTTGAAACTCTTTTCATGTATAACTTGGCGCTGGCTCCTGTAGATCAAACTGTTGCCGTAGTCAAAATAAGTGACATCATCAATCTAGCATAGTTTAAATAGATTTTTGGGAGAAGGGAATAAGGAAAAAAGCTCAAGGTCGACTGCTTTAGTTTCCAATTACTGCTCTTAAGAGCACTGATCGCTCAAAAGATGAATAGACAATACAAATGTGTTTACATCATCCACCACCCCAAAACATAATTCACTTAAGGTGTTGTTGTTTTGGTATCATTCATCCTGTGACCCTGAACAGGATATATAGAAATGGAGTTGTCAATCAGTGCGCTTCAGAGGGCAAAAGCAGCCATGAAAATAACCACTAGCTGATGGTGTCAAAATTAGATCACACATGATAAATGACAGACAATCTTTTGAACACAATCCGCTCCGGAATAAAGGATGACCTCTGATTTGTTCGAATTAAAAAAAAAAAAAAGCCCCATAGGAAATATACTGTTCTAAGTTAAAACTATAGTCATCATGAACGCCTTTATTAAAGAAATATTTCAACATTCTTTATCATATCAAGTGCAACGCATGCAAGTGGAGTTTGCATGTTCTTCCCTTGCTTGCGTGAGTTTTTTTTTCTGCAACCGACTTCATTCCAACTTTCCAAAAACATGCCCGTTAGGGTAATTAAAGATTCTAAATTGTCTGTCGGTGTAAACGTGAATGATAAAACGGTTTTATGTATATGGTTAACTGGTGACCAGTCCGGGGTGTTCCCCACCTTTCAGATAGGATAGGCTCCAGTTCACCCGTGGCCTTAGTGAGAATAAGTTGTAGTTAAAAAGCATGGATGGACATGAATCCATCTTGGTTGAAATAGTAAAATACATGAATGAATGTACAGAATCACATCATAAACAATGGGAAAATAATTAACTCACCTTTCAAAACAAAGCATTAGTGAACTTGCATTATGTAACAGTCAAAATGAATTACAAATGCAAAGTTGGCAAGAATCACTTTCCCAGGGTGAGAAAAGCAGCTTGTATTTGGAATGAGGGCATAACTCAAATCTCCCACTGATAGAATCACTCTCAACCTGCATATGACCCAGGCCGCCCCCAATCTCCAGCACAGATCAATCAGAGCTCTTCAACACTAGCCATTTCAGCACCGGGACCACCCTGGCCTGCTATGATGCTTTATATACCCACCACACAGACATAAACCTAATAGAAATGGTTGGCGATTACAACAGTGCCACAATCGTGGGGAATAATCTGCAACACCTTTGCAGCTGTTGAATGCATAAGGTTCGAGCAATCTTCAAACTCTGTCTTTGCAGAAAAGCAAAGTCCTTCACCATTCATCATTTAAGATTGACCTCCATGACACATACGACCCTTTTTTACTGATTCAATTTCTCCTGCTCCATTTGTAACTCTTATATCACAGTGGGTTTGGAAATGGCTAACTTTATTTACTCTGATTTAAGATCTTTTTTTTTTTTTTTTTCAAAAAGTATTACGTTGTTCACATTTCTAACAGGTAAGTATTCTTCCCAAATACGACTTCACTAGTTCTGCAAAAAAATGCTCACTGCCACGTTTTGACACTTAAACTGCCATCATGCGTGATGGTCAGCACATTGTGCAAAACCTTAGCTCAGCAAGCATCACCGGATTAACTCTGTGTTATGTTTTCTTTTTTTTTTTTTTTTCAAAAGAAGTGCCAGCCTTAAGAAGAGCATTGCAGGAATGAAAACCAAAGAAGAGAGGACCGAGAAGAAAGAATATGCATGTATGAATTTATGCAACCGATGGTGTTTTGTTGAGACATAAACATACTCAAGACTTAAGAATTGTAATTTATTGATAAAGTCACGGAAGACTATTTGATTGTTTTTATGTTCTACAACTGTAAAAGACTCTGTAATGTGAATTCAGAGATATGACAGAATTTAGAAAGTAATTGTCGAAACGTGCAAAGATTGAGAACTGTGTAGTACTCAATGTTGGAGATAGAGCATTACATTATTTTTCACCATTTCCGTTTTTCAGATTTATTGGGGGTCATGGCGAAAACAGCGCCAAAAGTGTCGCACTTGGGCATCCAGCGTGGGTCGTCCCTCCCCTACAACATAAAAAATGAGTGCCTTTGTTCGCATCAGTGGCTGTCCAGCGGAATTGTGAGTTACTTAGTGATAATTACTTGGAGCATTTCTACCACAACAGCATGCAGTTAGCTAGCTAGCTATCCCTGCAACCTGAAAAAAAGCACCTTCTGCGGTTGGTACATAAAGTATGCTATGCTGTATTTGTGAAATGGATCAACTGTGTCTGATTCAACCTAGTTACAATACAATAAAATAAAACAGGATTTAATATTCAAATAGAGCCCTAAGTGTTTTGTGTTTTGCAGTGGTTCAAATGTCAATTGTTTTTACTCTCCGTTGACTTTGAACCTGGAATTTGAGGTTCATGCAGAAAAATAATCCCTCCGTCACTTTCATCCTCCCATCAGTCTAATTTGCCTTATCAGCCCTCATGCTATATTTGCTCTATTTCTTTTATTCTTTGCCAGTGGTTCATGCTCTCTTTGTTTCAGTCACCCTCACTCTCACCTTTCCCATGTGCTGCAGGCGTAGTTTTAGCCAAAGGCAAGAGGGAATGACTGAGAAAACATCTCTGGTTACCTCCCGTCTCTGTGGTTATGCTCCTTACCAATTTTTACAACTGCTGTTTGAAGTAATGAATGAAAAATGACAACACTTTCACTTTGACCCAAAAAAAGACATTGGTGAAAAGTTAGAACCATGCACTGAGGTAGAAACCAAGCATCGGTGTTTAATGCAAGTGTTGGGTCATGCTTCCTTTTTCTGACGCTAGGACGGACTAAGCAAGATAGTGGATTTCTGCTTCCGCAATATCAAAGACAAGACACACCTCACCTGCGTTGAATTTAAAGGCAATGAGAGAAGCGTCTTTGACTGGTGGGGGAGCGCCCATTTCGAACAGTGTCCGTCAATAAACAATACCAAAAGAAAGAAAACTCCAACCATCTATCTGCACAATGACTTTTCGCTAGACTTGCACTGGGGCATGAAAATAGACCCGTAGTGCAGCGGTGCCCACACTTTTTCAGCATGTGACCTACTTAAAAACTGACCAAGTCCAAACGTCATGTCATCTTCCAAACCGCTTATCCTATACAGGGTCGCGGGGAGGTGCTGGAGCCTATCCCAGCCGTCAATGGGCGAAGGCAGACTACACCCCGAACTGGTCGCCAGCCAGTCGCAGGGCACACGCAGACACCATCACTGAGCGGGAATCGATCCCACGCTGCCCGCACACAACTCAGGCGTGTGTACCACTATACTATCAGTGACCCCAAGTCCAAATGATCAATCTTATTTATTTATTTAAAAATATACTTAAAACTGTATATGAACAATAGACTGTATATTGGTGTACCTTGCATAACTGCATGAACCCATATTTCATAATACAACTAGTGTACAGCTTTTGTCATTGCTTTACTCAGATGACTTGCGCTGAATGGAATCAGCCAGGTGATGAGGACAGGACATGCGGATAGCAAGCCGTGCGTACACTTCTCATTGAACACACTCTAAAAACAGGACTTAATGTTTTTTTCAATGGCCCAAAAATGCCTCACCACAGTTCCCTCCTTCGGCCATCCAGCAAGTGCCCCAGGCAGTTGTCATTTTTCTCTTCATTTTGATTATGTACCTGTATTTGATTTTCCCATTGCACTATTTTCCCTATTGTAGGGAAACTAAAATGTCGTAAAGTTGGTTTTGCTGGTAGACGATGCATGTGCTTTTTTAAAAGCAGTGGTAGAACTTGAAGACATAAATTGTGAGGCACTCCTATGTTCCTCACTAAACGTGTATCCTATTTTCTAAAAGTGGTTTAAGTCCCTGAAGCTAAAGAAAAAACCTTTGCCATCTGTATGAGAAACATGGTTCCAAACAAAACTGCCCTTTGGTGTTTTCCTTAGACAAAAAGTGATTAGCCTAGAATTTCTCCATTAATTGCCAGAACATTAACTGCATTGATGTTCACAATTAAAAGCCAAGCTTACGGGAGTGATTGAATAATTTATCTTAAACTGTACAACATTGCGCGAAACGTAAACCTACGCATTACTCCCACTCCCTAATGAGCTTTGACTCTGTAGCTCTTTATGCTTTTAGATCCATTAACCATTACATTAAAAAAAGAATATATGTGGTCCGAAAGGAAAGAGGATGCAGGGCAAAATGCCTTGTTTGTATATGACTGAAAAATAGAATTGAACAATTGAACACCGATATTTTACAATCATTGACATAAAAGATAACCTAATCCTAACCCTGTGCTGCATCTTGCGAACTTCTGATGCTATCATGGTGACAATTAGAAGGGGTGTGTTGGAGGTAAAACATTGCAAAAGACTCATTATATACTTCAAATGCCTAAAATAAACAAACCCTCAATGAGTTTAAGCTAGGGTAATTCTCTAAAAGTGTGACTGTTTACAACAACTTCAGTGAAACTATGTGACTATACTCCTCCTGTGATCAAATTTGGGCAGTGTGCTCATTAGTTGGCCTTGAGTGAGGCACTTAACTCTCCAACTGAGAAGTGTTACTAAGACGAAACTATTGGTTCCTGGTTGTATCCATGCACCAGCTGGTACACTCTGGGCAAAATGAGCAATATGAAGACCTTTTTCCATCAAGAGAAAAAAGAGGGGGCTGGTATGACTGGGGGAATAAGGGAAACAAGGCTTATGATGATGTAAGCGAACGAAAAATAACTCAATTTTGTGCCGTTAGATGTTTTTTTTCAAGCAAAAGGACAGAAATCTCCCATTGGACAACAATACACAACTCCTCTATAATACATACTGTACAAGAAGCGGAAAGAACATTCATGAAAAAACAAAATTAGTCACGAGAAGAGATCATGACACCATTTGTCCTTGAAGCCAGTCAGATGATGGAGATGTAATAGAAATATTTGTTAAATTATTGATTTCACTTGTTGCATGATGGCTAGTTTGTTGTTCTATGTCAAGTGCTTTGTTACAGCTATAGCTGTTGTGAAATGCGCTATATAAATACAATTGTATTGTATTGTATTGTATTGTATTGTAAACAAGCTGCAGTCTGAAAGAAACATTTGCAGGAACTAGGTCGGCTCTAATAAAACTCCAAGAACCAAAAAGGTTTTCAAGAGAATATCCTCACCCCGTTTGGCCCCTTATTATCTTTCCTTGTGGGTTTTGGGAGTATGTTGAACACACTTCCTGTGAAGCTGTGTGGTATTTATTACAGGCTCGTTTTTGTATGACTTGAGACATATGGACTACAGTCTATTTATCCTAGAGGTTATTCACTATTTTTGCTCTGTTTTTAAGGGCCAGAATAGGAAGAGAGAAATGAAATCTAAGATGTAGAGGCTAAATTGGTAGCAAATGTAGAGTCTCCAACCTGCTCTTGTCCTCAAGTAAGGACACCTCTGAAACAATATTTCAATAGTGGTTGCAGACACACAACTGGCGCCATCTCTAATCGGGCTGCTCCCATCAAAGTGCATCCATACTAAGTGATTTTCATTTAATTTCAGGAAATATTTATATCTTTTCTGTGCTTTTCTGTGTAGTGGAGGAGGCACATGAGCAAAAGTTGACAAGTAAAACATTCAATGATTGGGACAAAGTGTGCTTCGAGTTTGAGATGAAAGGTGTGCTTCGAGTTTGAGATGAAAACGTACAAATAATACTGGCCGTATTGGTTAGCAAAAACGTTTGTGCTTCATGAGGTAATCCATGAAGCTTTGCAATTATCAAGTGGCTACAAGTGTACAATGTGGCCAGGAGGAATTCAATTCTGTTGATCTGTTGCTGTGCCTGAGCTGGCTAGTTTTCTTTTTCTCTGTCAAGAATTTTGACTTTACACACTGTCAATGCAGGGTCAGGTAAGGTCTTGTCAAAGTGTGCACCAAATTTAGCAGTTGTGGTTCCTTTGTTGTGTATCGGATGTATCTAAAGTCCTTTTTTAAAATTTTAACATTCTTTGTGTGCTCAAGGCTTTAGATATGTTGTGCCCATTTAAGGGTCTAATGACCTTGTGACAACTGATTCATAGATTACTACTTACCAGTTTCAAATATTCATGAAATAAACTCCTTAAAGTAGGAAACTTCATAATGGTCCAGATGGTGGGAGAACATAAAATGAAGGCAAAGTAGAAGTGCCGATGTTCAGTCACACTGAGCAAAACATATGCTGTTTGTGCAACAACAACTAGTTCCCCTCAGCCCATTGGCTTTTATTGAGCCTTTTGGGCTGCACAGGGAAGCAGAGTGCAAATGTGACTCCATGGAGCCATTTGCATGAAAATGAGATTTTCAAAGTCCCTTTGAAGAGAATTTAACAGCAGCAGTGCAGTGATTGAGTCTCCATGCAAACATCTTTGGTGCATTCATGTCAAACTGAGACTAAATGGGTCTTTTTTTACAAATGGCTGTCCACAACCACTGAATAGTGAAGGCATTAGCATAAGGTGCCAATTGCAATATGAGTGTATGTTTTCAAATTGCTCAGTAGCACATTTGTGGAGAACATAAAGTCTAGGTCCATCGATACATCCGATACAAAACAGTGGAACCATAACCAATAACTTTGGGTTCACACCTTCACATGGTAAACCTTAACTGACACTGCACGGACACTGCGTAAAGGCAAAATTCATTGTCATTTTTGGACTTACAAAAAAAGTTTGCGGTGGCAATGGCTTGTGAACACTTATCCTTCCCATTTCTACGGTGTTGATTGACCTTGGGGTCACATTATAGAAACTCTTGATACAATTTGTTGTTCCTTCATTTCTGAAGTCCATCAATAGTGCAAGCTTCAGGTCACTCCTACTTTGTAACTGGAAATGGCGTCATTACGTAAGCAGTGGTGTTTTGTTGTTGTTACATTGCATATGGTGGTGGTATTAAGAGGTGGATTAGGTCCCTACTGAAGTATTCACTTCCATTCAATGGCACAATCATGGCGTATGTGACAACGCACACATGCAGGCACAGGCGCACATACATACACACACAGATACACGCCAACATTTAGTAAGATATGAAAGTTTAACATTCACGATTGTTGGCCAGATCGTTTACTTAGCATATCGAGAGGGAAGTAAAAATAATAAAAATAATTACAACAAAAAATTAAAAACACCTCAGACCAAAGTATAACTTCAACATTGTCTTTAGAGTCATCCAATAACACTAGTCAAATTTTTTTTTAATATATATATATTCATTTTTTGTCTAGCACATCACAGGTTTTCATAATAATATGTAATATATTTTGTAATATTTATGAATTAAGGGTTGGGTACAGCAATAAGTGGAATATTTTTGGGAAATATCAGCTATTAACTATAACGCAGGGTAAAATCCGTATTTCGTTAAAGTTAAGACATTTTTAAAATCGGCGTCAAAAATATGCTTAGGTCACATAAAGTTATCTTTGACACGTAACAGTGTTGTTGGTGACATGAAAATCCAGGCGGGTTTTTTGGATTCCTTGCCAAGAGATCGTCACATGAATTTGTGTATTCAACAGCCTTTTAAATTGATTCATGGGTGGTGAGTGCAAATGTGTTCAAACCCTCGTAAACCAAAATTTTATAGCTTAGTGCGTGTGTGCTACTTGAACACAGTGTACATATTGGCTTGAGCTCCGTGTGGTCTTCATACACACGTTTATCATATCACATCGCCTTGCAACATTTACTGCATTCAGATTCATGTTTTACACGTGTATCTTGACCAACAAGTGTCGTAAATCAACAACATGGGCTTTAACAAGAAATGGAGGATGTACCCAATAATACACGTTACACTAAACAACTGTGATTTTCTTTATTTGAATGCCTTATTAATGGAGATTTAAACGAGATGTACCAGGAAATTCTGAAAAATCCGTGTTTCTCGTGAAGTTCCAAGTGTGACCACCAGGCGGACTGCTGTACAGCACTTGTTTCCTCTCGATGCTCTTTCACCTTATTGAAGTACAGGTACTGCGTCAAACACACGCTTGAGAAGCACGTTACAGAAACCCCCGTTGAAAAAGTGAGTAGTATAATGACAGTGATCCAGAAAATTAAGTTTTTTTTCCCCATAGGTTCGTCTAGCACACTGTATAATCCACAGAAACGAGTCAAATGAGCCCCATGCATTGGTAACATGTGACGAGTAAAGACTACATATCTGTATGTTGCTGCCACCTACTGGAAAATAATTCTTAAATTTTCCTTTGTGCCCCCTCGTATTAGATCAAATATTGTATTATTTACACAATGACAGATACAGACTTTTGAATCAAGAAATACAAGACTGTACATACATGATCATTTAGTGGGGATTCAGAATGATTGAATCCTTGTGAATACCCAATTTTAAAGTGTCATTTTTGTCCATAAAATAAAGTCAAAATGCAGATTGAAACGATATTCCTCACATTATTGACAATTACATTGACATTATTATTGACAATCCTCAAAAAGCAGGTATGTGTATGTATATGTGTTTTCCCAGGTTCAATGATTTATATTTCACAGCAACATGGAAAAAAAATTATTACAGATATCCAAAAGATAGTCCCTCTGAGATCAACTATTTCATCAACTGGCTGTGTTGACAAAGAAGTACAGTAAAAAGTCTGCTTGTTTATTGAGTATTGAGGAAAGGGATAGTAAACAATTTCAAACCAAATGATCTCTCGACCATCAGATAACCTTGCTTGGCATTTTTGGTTAAAAACCTAAAGTTGAAGCTAATTGAGCTTCATCGCATGCAACTTCTCAGCAGATTATCGTTCCTAAATAACCCAAAATGTTTCCATGATTAAAACTGTTAAAAGGCTGCTCCGTCTTCTTGTGTAGCTCTAACACTCTTTTTTCCCACAGTTCATTTTAGCAATTCACCTTTGGAGTGATGCCAAGAAAACTTCATGGAATGGAGAAAAAAAAAATGGACCCCTGGACACAGCTCAGTCACTGTCTGATTCACTCGAGCT
The DNA here is from genome assembly GCF_054856515.1 of Filicampus tigris. NCBI lineage: Eukaryota > Metazoa > Chordata > Actinopteri > Syngnathiformes > Syngnathidae > Filicampus > Filicampus tigris. The sequence continues at coordinate 8,956,861 of NC_141228.1, read as the reverse complement.
GGAGGAGGAAGAGGAGCTTTCCTGTTTCTTCTTCCTGTGTCTCTTTTTATGCTTCCCATGATCCCGTTTGTTCTTCTTACTTTTCTTCTTGTGGCTTTTCAGTTTCTTTTTCTTTCTTCGCTCCTCATCATCAGACCCGGAGGGGGACCTGCTACGTTTCTTTTTCTTTCTGGTAGCTTCTTCGTCACTTGGTGAAGAATACCTAAGAAGAAAACAAGAGGACTCAAAGAAACGCAGACCTCAGCAAAATCCAAAAATGACTGAGCTATTTCTTGAGTTCTTCGTTAAACTAAAACAACCTAAATGTTAGTCAGTTGTTAATTTATAACATTGTAAAAACAGTTTTACAATTTTATAAGTATAATACACTGAAGTTCTGTAAGTGGCAGTAATGGCACCACAAAACGTTTAACAACAATCATAAAACTAAAAGAAGCCATGGTCGTCATCTTAAGTGGAGTTTTTCTATTAAAAAACACAATTAAAATTTATGGCACAATCTTTATTTGGATGGCCCATGCCACACTCCTCCATAATTCACAGAAACATCATCAATGAATAATTTGGGGAAATCACCATGTAAAATGACCAATGTTGTTCACCACTCAATGGAAATAACGTACCTCTTTCTTGATTTTCTTTCTTTATTCTTCTTCTGCTTGTGCTTCTCTTTTCTACGGTCATCATCAGAAGAGTCTGACACATGCAAAGCAGTCAGAAGTACCGTCAATAATCTTGTGGGGATGCACCAATCCCGATACCAGCAGCACTGCCCGTACAGTAAATTTGAACTCCTATTCTCACTTGGAAACATACTATGACACCGATACCACTTTCGGTATTTACCATTCGGGCAGATGGAGTAGGAGTCACGTTACAGACATGTGGAGATAATTTAAAGTAAACAATGATGACAACACTTTGTTAGCCGATTGCAGATGGAGACAGCTGACCAGCAAGAAGAGGGTTTATCGAGCCCCAGCGCCCATTTCGTGCTGCTTGGCCTGCGGGCAACGCGCTAAGGTGAATAAAAGTATGCTATGATGTGATAGAGTATCACTGCAGTTGTCCTGTCACAGTTTTATTTTATAAATTGTAGTACTCTCTAGGTATAGACCAATTATCCCTGAACTTTTTGTTAGAATGTTATAACAAAGATGTATATAATTATAATAATAATAAAAATATTGTCAAAAGTTCACAGCAATGATATTTTTTTTTTTAAATCAATAAAAAACATTATGCAAATGTGAAGAATTGTTCAATAAACATATGCTTGAAGACATTTCAACAAAGAGTGGGTTTTTTTTCGATTTTGATGCCAATATTTTCCGTTTGACTGAAAACGAATATCGGCTCCAAATATCGGTTATCGGTGTTAAGATGTGCTTTGAATATGATGTCTTACCTCGGCGACCTTGCCCACTTCGACCCAGGACTTCTTCTTCACTCTCCTCAGTGCTGGTGCTACTTACATCCAGAACAATGTCTTTCTGGGGGTCAACTCTCACAAAGTTTCTGCACTCAAAAGTCAAATGGCCAGCTTAAAAAAAACAAGCAAAAAAAAAAATCTGAATGATTGGGCAATAATTGTAAAAAGCACGAGTATGTTATGCACAACAATTGAATAGCAAGAGAACAAGACACGGCTTGCCAGGAAACAAAAGCAAAGACGTTGTTTGGTCTCTCTTAACTTAAATTGCAGACAACAAAAGTCATTCACATCCTGTCGTGACTGTGGAACTTTTGGTCGAATGTCTACTTACGATATCCGCATTTCTTGCATCCAGCTCTGATGTTGTCCTTGTTTGGGCCTGTTTAAATAAAAAGGACAGGAAGAGTATAGTGTGTTGCATGTCAAACCGTGCACCGAGGACGCAAACGAACAGAAAATAGAATTATTGACTATTATTTTTTTTCTACGATCATCAGAAAATAGATCCGTAAAATATGATGAATACAGGAAGAGGATTTCAATATCTCTACGACAGTACTTAAGCCGGTGTTTCAGCTAGTAAAAAGTTAGCAAGTTTCCGAAAGGCTAATCGACTCCCACAGTCTAAAATAACAAAATGTATACTCAGAAACATTTGCTAAACATTTACAGTTACTAAACTGACACTTACCAGGAACCGCCATCAGTCGTTGTGTTGACAAAGCGGGTTTAATTGTTAAGCGCGAAAACGACCATCCGAATGGTCAGAGTTCTCACTCAAAATAGAGCCGGCTAGAATTACTAGTTCCGGACGAGACTTGGTTCCCCCCTACTTCATTTTTCCTTGAAGCCTTCTTGACTGAGTTTGATTTAAGGTGATATTCTGTTGTCTGTTTAACATAAATTTTTGTTTTCTCTGTTTTAGAAGGCTTCTAACAATGACCCTTGTTCTGTTTTTTTTGTTTTAATTATTATTTATTTTGTATTTGTAGGTGCTTTATTTGTTTGTAATTGAGATTTGTTGGAATATGGTTTAAATAAATAAATAAATAAATAAATAAATAAATAAATAAATAAATAAATCGCTTTTCCCTCCTCGCTCTCCATCTGGATGAGCGCGATGAGCATTCTCTTTTTTGCCAATTCCATTTCTGTTAATTCATATTCATAAATATCAATTGTACATTCTGTCACTTATTACTGATCATGAACAATCGTACAAATAAGTTGAAATACGATTGCCCCTAGAAAGCAGAAGCTGAAAAACCAGCATTATTTCTCACCACTTAGTGGCGCACTTGCCACTTTCATCACTTTCTAATCAAGTTTTGCCGTAGGGTACAGTTTAGTCAATTGTGGGTACAGATTTGCAAATTGAGGGAACACATCAGCAAATATTTTTTTCCCTCATACCCTGGCACCAGGGGGGGCTCCTTGACATTCTGATGTTACTCATGCCACTTCTACACACGGACAGGGGCAGAGCCAGAATGTGGCTAATGGGTGGGCCTGGAAAAATCAGGGTAGGTCTGAATATTTCTCTCACTGAGCACAATCCTCCTGTCCCGACAGATCGTATATTCACATACAATGACAAACTGAATAATATGAAGTCCAGATCTTCCTTAGACAACCCAAATTATACCATTCTTAATATTCAATAAAATAAAAACCACAAGAAAACACAAATTCCCAAATAATCCACAAAAAATTAAAAAGTACCGTATTGGCCCGAATATAAGACGACCCCCTCTTTTTCATGACTCAAGTTTGAAAAAAGTTTTTTTGAACACCAAATTGATTTTTATACAGAAAATAATTACAGTACATCTGAAACAAATGATTATAACAATATGTTTGAGAGCAAAGGCATGTTATTTTGCCTCATTCAAATCTCAACATTTAAATATGTAAACCAAAGTGCAATTACATTCGTAAATGAATGGTTTCTGGTTTTTGAAATGTAAATAAACCAATCTATTGTGATCAAACAACAAAACTGCAATAACTGCATTAACCATCAGATTGAAGTCTAACTGGAACTGAAGTCTTGAAACAAATCTGAATAAGGAAAAACATTGCAATAAAATAATGCAAACTGGTTTAACTTGAGAGTAGCTGAGATCTATCATGACAGAACATTACTCCTCACAAACAATTATCTGCCTCGCTGTGCTCAGTGTCGCTGTCCTTAATCCCATCCTCTGGCTCCTCCCATACCACGTCATCCTCACGTGACAGGGGTTGCTTTGGCCTGCGCAGTCAAGTTCAGCGTTCGCTTCAATGATATCTGGCGCCATCAAGCGTCGTGAATGGGTATAATGTCTAGACCCCGAATATAAGACTACCCCCACTTTTTCAGTCTTATTTCAATGCAAAAAACACCGTCTTATATTCGGGCCAATACGATACATATTTTTTCATGAATCTCACTGGGTGGGCAGTCTGTCAATCTGGATGTGCACATCCAGGCCCACCCATGGCTCCGCCCCTGCTTTGCCAACAACAAGCTAAAAGTACCGTAGGTTCTAAATATAGCTCAACAGTGATGAGACATTGTGATTTTCCAGGAATGTTGTAGAAGTGAAAATGTAATACTGCCAGAGATTTCTAGAAATAAAATGTTGCGTATTACTATTAATTTGTTTGCTAATTATTGTGAGAAATCATTACCATGATCAGTGTCTTCACATAAATTAATATCATTAATTAATAACATATAATAACATTATTCAATGTAATTTCAGCAGATTTGTTATTTCAGAAGTGTGCTTGAAACTGGTAGCCCTGGACTTTTCCACTTCAAGACAGTAGGCCACAAAGCCATCTGGATAAACTGTTTTTAAACAGGATCTGTGTGAAATGGGTGCTTTGCTTTGAGAACGTGAAACTGTTGTGATTAAAATGCTTACATAGAAAATACATGTCACATAGTGTGTTTTAGATTTACACCTTACTATTTATGATCTTTTGGGCTTTCAAATAGGCTCCAGTGTCTCATAGACGGTAGAAACCCCTCTGACAGCTTCACCTTCTCTTCCTCGAACTAGTATAATAAAAACAGTTTAAACATGTAATTGTCTCTATTTCAGTGTGCAGCAATTTAGTGCATCATATGTTCATACTTAAAGTTTTTTGAAATAATATTTGCCTTGTATACCTGATTGCTTTTCCAGTTTAGTCTGTTGTGGTTTCTAAGGAGGTTAATTGAAGGCAGCCAGAAAGAGTCACACTGACAGATGGAAAATGCTGTCAGAACACCCCACCCCACTCCCACCACCACCACAAACTCATTTTGATCACATCATCAAGCTAAAATGTAAAAGACAGTGTTACCTACTTACCTACATAGTTACATGAGGTCTAACCACAAACTCAAAATGGAGTTTAATCCACAATACCTCTGTATATTTTTCCTAGACCTTTCAGTCAGAGCTAAGGTTTAAAACTAGCATCTTACTCATACTGACTAAACTGGGACAAGGGATGAAAAGGTTTACTCAACACTACTGTTTCTTTCATTCTCATTCAATGAAACAGCATCCTCTTGTTAAAGAGAAGAGGCCTAAAAATGACATGTTCATAAATTTGAATTAGCAGCTGCAGAAAGGCATGTTCAGAGAAGTGTTGATGTTTCTGCCAATGATAAGCCATTCCGTTGTGTCTTACTGGTACTTCTTTTCCTTTATATGCTTGTCTCAGCTTCATTGCTATGTCATCAGTTAATATCAATTACATCTGACAGTTGTGTGTGTTTTCATAAAAAGTGTGACAACTCCATCCTACTTTGACAGATATAATTGCTATTCATTTAAAATAATATTGAAGTGAATGAGTCAGTATCACCAATTTGATCACTTTTTTCACCCATTTAGTTTGAACTTTGAAATAAATATAGTTGTCTGTTTTGTAAATGTATTTTTGTGGTGTTGCGTGGGAATATGGATGGTGTTCAAAGAAAGTAAAAGTAGATTGATTTGCAGAGTTGGGCATTTCGTCTATCTGACAGACCGGTCCGTCTATCCGTCACTGACGTCGCTTGTGAAAGTTTAATGGGAATCGCAGACGGAAGCCCGTTTAAAATTAGAGGCGGACCGGTCTATAGATGGGTAGGGTACTATTTTTTTCCCTACGGAAAAAAAAAATGACGGAAGGGTACCCAGGCTGCTGACGGATGCCGAATGACGGATGCTCAATTTGTAGTAAAATGCCCAGCTCTGTTGATTTGCACTGCAAGAGTTTCAGGGGCAAAACGAACATGTTCAAAATGTTTCATGTTTCTTTGCTGTGCGAGCAAATACTCGCAAACTTTTGCCACTCAGTAAAGATACGGACCGAGTGGTTTCTTACCGTTGAGGTCAACCAGAGAACCACTGCACCTTTTTGGGCCACTATGGAGAATAACAGTTGAATGCAAGAGCATGATCATTCACTAATAAAGGTTTGCTTACTCCTGAGCAATTTGTCCCCCTGTCTCAGACCCCCCACACACTTCTGAAATGATGGCTTTACCCCTGAGGCCCAGGGTGATAAATCCCAGTTCTTTTTAGATGGCAATATAGTATTTGCAAACCATGGATGGACTGGTGTAGCTAAAAAAAATACTGCATTTTTACTGTGTATTTGTTTAGTTAGCGCTTTATTGATAAGCTACAAAATAGATAGTTCGTGACCTAAACGCAGACTAAAATTGAATGTCAGATGCACCTCATCTCACAGTGTGTTAGGTCAGCACCTGGCAGAACCGTGGCCACGGTGGAGATGTTTTTGGACCGAGGCCCACCAGGCTTCAGCAAGGCTCCACCATGTAAATAAACCTATGTCTGACCTCAAGCGCCAGAGTGTGCAGTCTCCTGACCACTTGACACAATGTTCCCCCCACAAGCATGATCCTCAAGACTGGGTGGCCGTGCAGGAGAAGGAAACTCACTTTGGCATGGATTCAGGAGAGTAAACACAAGCCCTGTCGAACAGGCACGGAGTCCAAATTTACACCCGACAAATGATTGGACATCTTGATTTATTGACATTCTTTGACTTGGCTTTTGTTTATTTGGGCTCTGACTGAGATTTATAACAAAAAAATGCTGTAGCCATTATGTCTATTATTTCTCAGATTTCCGCATAGTAGTTCTAACGGCAGACCTGGGGAAACTACGGCCCTTCGCCCGCATTTTTATAAAATATGACCGGGCATTTATAAAGCAAAAAACAAAATGTAAGATATGCAGTGCTTTTATTTTGATATGTATGTATGTCGGCAGTGTAAGTGAGTATAGGTCAAAGATGGACAACTCGCGGCGACGACACTCTGAGTGGCCCCTTGATTCATTAAAAAAAACCAACCTTTTTTTGACGAACAAATAACTTAAAAAAATCCTACAAAATCCAGTCATACTTCTGCTTATCCAGGGTCGTGTCACGGGAGCAGCAGCTTTAGCAGAGAAGCCCAGACTGCCCTGTCCCAACCACTTCATCCACCTCTTCCGGGGCGAGGTTGAGGCGTTCCCAGGCCAGCCAAGAGAAATTGTCTCTCTAGCATGTCCTGGGTCTTGCCCGGCCCATAAGATCTCACTCCAGGAAGCATCCTAATCAGATGCCCAAGCCACCTCATTTGGCTCCTTTCAATGTGGTGGAGCAGCGGCTCGACTCTAAGCCCATCCTGGATTCTTCTTCTTCTCACCCTTAAGGATGAGCCTGGACACCCTGCGGAGGAGACTCATCTTGTTTCTTTGTTCTTTCCGTCACGACCCACAGTTCATGACCATAGGTGAGGTTAAGAACGTAGATCTATTCATAAATTGAGAGCTTTGCCTTTTGGCTCAGCTCCTTCTTCACCACGACAGATTTTCAGTTCCATTCTTGCCTCAGATGTAAACAAGACCCCACAATTCTTGAATTACTCTACTCTGCAGAATACTGCAGAATCTGATCCTGAACCTGGAAAGGGCACTCCACCATTTTCCGAGTGAATTTTTTTGTCCTCAGATTTCAGGGCTCCTCTATCCCAAACTCTCAAAGCACCCCGAACAATACTCTCAATCGAACACCTCCCAAAAGTCCACAAAACACAAGTAGACTGGTTAGGAAAACTCTCATGCACCCTCAAGAACCCTACTGAGCATGTAGCTGGTTCACTGTCCTACGGCCAGGATGAAAACCACACTGCTCCTCCTCAATTTGAGATTCCACTTCCTGAAAGACAGTCCTCTCAAGTGCACCTGGATAGATATTACCAGAGAGGCTGAGGAGTGTGATCCCCCTGTATACTTGGGACACACTGGATCCCCCTTCTTAAGAAAGGGGGACTACCACCCCATTCTGCGAATCCAGAGGCACTATTCCTGATGTCCACGGAATGTTGCAGACATGTGGTCAACCAGGACAGCCCCACAATATCGAGAGTCTTTAGTAACACCTCCGGAGCCCTGCTACCAAGGAGCATTTGAAATTAGAAGTCAATAAAAAACAATCTTTGCAGTCATACGTTGTATGTTGCCCCACAGATCTAAATAATTTTTCTGATTAATATTGCGTTTGTGGAATAGAAGTTGGATAATGGATGGATGGATGGAAGGAAGTTAGGCAGATCAATGCACCCTTATGACGCTGCCATTTTGACATTATGCCACATTCTGATGTCGACTGAAATTGACCTCAAAGTGCCCTTTGACTGGAATTGCGAACGTCATGTGACCAAACCCAGAAAAATGATGAGCTGCAACAAATTGAGGTCACATAATGGTGAAAAAGTTTTAAATGATTTGGTCTTGGGCTTGTTTTCTTTCTATCACAAAAACCTGGCATTTGAACAGTGGCATGTTGGCTTTTGTTATCGACTGTATATAGGAAAGGTGCAGTTCCTCTCCATTCCCCCAATGAATTGCCACCTACCTGCCTCCTTCCAGGCTTCCTCTTTCCTTCCAGAATCTTTCTGCAAATGTGAAAGGTCCGTAATGAGGGGCTTTGATGTGGAGGGGATCTAGGCTAAGCAGGAAGCTGAGGGAGGGAGGCAAAGAATATGAGGCAGTCAGACACAGCACGTATTGATTGTGTTGATTAAAATTCTCCTTCTATTTTGCTGCGGTTCAGTGCCCCAAAAATTCCTAATTCAAATGTGTCGTTTTTTGTTGTTGTTTATTTCACTGCATAAGCCGACTTTTCAACCCAACATTAGTATGGGTTGGGTTATATATTAGTATGCATTTACCTTCGAACAGCCTCCTTTGTAAAGTATATATCCTTGTTTATTTCTCAGGATTCCTTTACCCCTTTGTCCCACTTTGACTGCTCGGAAACACACTTAGACCCCAAGATTCCCAGCTGCGAAAATTGTCGCAGGTTGTGTAGCGCAATTTTAGTGAATATGATCAAGGTACAGGCAGACAGATTCTGAGCTCCACAGTTATGTATGTTGGATGTCATAGTATTTCAGCGCCAAACTTGCGCTGGGCAGGTATATAGAGTCCATTCTCGCAGATAAGTGCTTTACTTCACTGCTTCTATCTTTCCAGGTGATACATAGAAAGGATTAGTTGAAGACTTCTCATCAGCTGTCTTCTTTTCTGGATACCACTGAGACTGCCAGAAGAAAATGTATTCTTTAGGCAAGCTAAACCAACAATAAAGTGCAACAGTGCACGCAAACGAGAAAGAAGTCCGGCGTCTGAAGCGTTTTAAGAACTAAGAACTATATGGGTAGTAATAACCTTGCTCTTGTCCTCTGGATGTGCCTACACACTCATCATTGTTTTAAAAGATATGTGATTTTGGCTTTGCCTGAAGAGAGAGAGAGAGAAAAAAAATCATACGGAAAGTTAGTCAATAGCCATGTACAAGGATTTGATGTGAGACTGGGAAGGATTTCCACTCATATTATAATGTCAAATGAAATACATTTCTCAAACTGGAGCGAAATGACAGTATTTACTGCAGTTTATGTTCGTTCTGTATCATTACAATTACTCTAAGTCAGACCAAAAAAAAAAACAAGACGGTGGCCTGGAAAAATAAATTTCTTTTCACTGGTTGGTTGCTCCTATTTTGGGTGTAGTTATCTAGTCTCACTTTTTAATTTATTTCTGGATAACCCTTGGGTGGCTCCAACGTGCCTTCACCCAGTAGTCCTGCTTCACTGAGGCTGACTCAAAGTCCATTATGCTCCCCTGGAAGAATTCACTATGGAGGGGAGACGTCATCATCGCTAGTCGAAGAAGAAAACCCATAGTATAGATACCATGTACCACAGGCCTAGTTAATAAATTCTTACAAAATTATTGTGTCAGCTGGTATGTACAGTGGAACTTCATATACTCCCAGTTCAGCACCCGCACATTCACCTATTTGCTCTTTTCAATGTGTTTTTTTTTTTTTGGGGGTGGGGGGGGCAATCCCCGTTGTTTGTGTAAAACACGTTTTGGAGGTTTTCCAGCATTTTGGGGCATTAAGATAAAAAATATTTTCTTTCCAAATCATTTCAGTTGGTGTAAATTATACGCAGATTTTAGCTATTGGCGGGCCTGCTCTGTCGCACAAATAGCAGCATCCACTGTAGAGAGGCCTTTAGGTGAATTTCGCCTTGAGGGATTTTGATGAATGGAATAATAATAAATGACCTAATAATCTCCAATTACAAGAACTATTGAAGAGTATTCAGGTCTGCCATCAGGAAGGCAAGAATGCTGACAATTCTAAGGGCCCTGACTGACGAGGGCTAGAGAAAAGGTCACTCTATAAACCTTTTCAACCTTATGTTACTGGCAGCATTTATTAAAACTTCCAGTCACATCCATACTGTAAATATTGGGACACGGGAACAATCTTTCTCATCTTTTTTGGCCACTACAATGGTTTTGAAAGGAAATGCAGAATGAACCAAGATGTGCTTAAACTGCAGACTTTCAGCTGTAATGCGAGGGTATTTACATCCAAATCAGATTGAACAGTGTCGGAAATGTAATAGTTGTATATGCCTCCCACTTTTCAGTCTAAGAAACCAATATCCAGTGTGGCCCGCAGTCAAATTTTATCCAGCCCACACCCTCTGCCATAAAATCAATAACATCTGGCCTGTAGACCTGTAGACAAACGTATAAAATACACTCTAAATGCTATTTCACATTTACACACAAGAGCGTAGCGGGACTCTGTCCAACTCCATAATCCCGTGTGACACTTTCCGGACAGTTTCCAAAATGGCGACAATGATTAAAAAAAGGATATCTGACGGTGACAATTTAAGGAAAGGTGGAAATTGGACAATTTTTTACTGATATACGCAACACCTGTGTTTGCCTCATTTGCAATGAGACTGTTACTTATTTCCCTGTCTTTAAATCTAAAAGTTCACTGAACATGTATTTATTTATTTATCTATCGACAATATGCCATGTTTAAAAATTACCCCCGGCCTGTACTGGTGAATATGATATATATGTATATATTACATCTTTTCCTGTCATAGAATTAAGATGTTAAGAGAACATTTAGTTGTCAGTTGCTTGTACTGGTGCACACTTTTACTTATTTCTCTGTTTTAAATCTAAAAGTTCAGTGAACATTTATTTGTCAGGGATATGTCATGTTTCAAATGGACCCAAAGACATGTTTAAGAATCTTTAAAAAAAAGAAAAAAAGGCAAAAACAAAAGGCAGACTGGTTTACTAAAATGTGCTTGGATTTATTGGTGTTCCCTGTAAAAAAGAATGTCAGGCTAAATGGTTGGCCCCCCGCATTTTGACCTCACCAACTCTGGCCTTCTTTGCAAAACGTTTGGACACCCCTGGTCTAAGGAGTTGGCTAACTGCATGCTAGCGTTTGGGTGAAGCCAAGTTTCTGTGATCTGTAATCATGACATAGTAATCACAAACAATATCCTGTGAGTTGTAGTCTCTCCAACACAAGATATCTGGTGCATAATACGGATGACTTTGAATGTTATGCATCACAGATCTTGCGATGGGGAGATACACACTCTGTATGCTGGTTGTCTGGCTCCAGAAAAGGGTAGCCTACTTGGTGCCGGTCGCTCATATCGTTAAGGTCCTGGTGGGCGTTGTAATTAGCAAACATTCACAGAAGTAATAGTGCATAAACAAACTAGGAAACAGTACAAAAACAAAACAACAGCAACAAGAAAAAGGGCACTGGAGATGAGTGCCACAAGCAGCGGTGACCTTATTGTGAATCCCATTTTACTACACGCAAAAGCTAAATGATATCACCTGTGCTCAAGAGTGTTCATAAATGCTATCTTGGCACAACAAATAACTAAATATAATAACTAAATAACTAAAAAAAAATAAAAAAAAAAAAAAAATATATATATATATATATATATATATATATATATATATATATATAATAACTAAACAACTGAATAGGCAGACTCCGGTCCGCAACTGGACCTTGACCCCTTTCGAAGGGGACTTGGGATCATATCATTTGATTATTTTTGACAAACACTTGTAATTTAACCAGCAACATCTCATGTAAAATTTGTTATCAATACATCAGCAGCTTCTGTTGATAATATATTGTTTGTAATAAAACTGGTTTATTGTGAAATTGTCCCTTGGAGGTAGAAGATATATATAGTTTTATATTGTCTAATGAAACACATGAAGCATACTTCCACATTATGAGGAGGGTTTTATTTTGTGCAGTTTCTTTGAGGTGGTATTGTGTGTCGTATGACTCGCAACAGGTGGATGTCATGTCATCTTCCAAACCGCTTATCCTATATAGGGTCGCGGGGAGTTGCTGGAGCCTATCCCAGCCGTCAATGGGCGAAGGCAGACTACACCCTGAACTGGTCGCCAGCCAGTCGCAGGGCACACATAGACACTGTCACTGAGCGGGAATCGATCCCACGCTGCCCGCACACAACTCAGGCGTGTGTACCACTACACTATCAGCGGACGCAACAGGTGGATACACAGGTTAATTATGGACCTTCCGTCATCTAGTGCATCTACTTCTGCCTGGCACTAAATGTCGTTGGCATAGCTGAACAAAAATATATTTGAAATTTGTGATAATGTTTGAATAAATTAAGTAAAATGGGATAATTTTCATGCTTCTCCTGATCTCTCACGGCACACGAGCGTGCCGCAGCACCCTGGTTGGCAATCACTGGGTTGGCACATCTGCATCTGAGTGAAAGGCTCTAGGTTTGAATATCGGCCTTAGCTTTTTGTGTGGAGTTTGCATATCCTCCCCTTGCTCGCTTGTTTTTTCCCCGTATGCTCCAGCTGCTTCCCAAATTCTAAAAACAGGCATTAGGTTAATGGAAGACTCTTAATTGCCTGTTTCGAGTGTGAATGCTTGTTTGTCTGGGTGGAGATAAAAACGAAGAACTTGTTGTGACTGGTTGTTCCTTGATGTATCAGTTGCAATGCAGTTGCTATGGTACTTTTGTACTTTGTTTTTATTATGTCATATAGGCCTGATTTCTTACAGTTTATAAGCTTCACTTACCGAGTGACACGTTACGTCAAACCTTCTTCGAGTGAGATGCATGCATTCTCCCAGTCAGAATTCCTCTAGCCCTGCTCGCTGTATTACTTTGTATTTTCGTTGATAAAGACTTACTTTTCAACTTCCGTGTCACGTCTGCTATTGGGTCCAAACCCCGCTCCTCATGTGACAGAACTCACATTATTATGTTTTGGATGCTGGAAAACCACCACAAAAACTACTCTCGAGTTCACTGCCACGCTACAAGTCCTGACAGCTGCTATAATAACTGACTGTATGCACATTTGCCTGGATGGATGAGCCACAGTGAAAACAGCCCACAGCTATATACACTTATGATTTGGACATTCTCTCAGGGGCCGACCCATGACGAATGGACAGAGGAGCATGCCTTTACAAGTTACTGTATCATGTTCATGCATGCCGCCAGTGATATTCCCAGTTCAAGCGGTGTTGGCCTCTTTTACCCAGATCGCAGCTCTACAGTACAGTTTGACCTCAGTTTTGATTAAACACTTGACTAACCATAAAGCCTTGTTGGCAACGGTTGAGCGGCTGGCAGAAAGGAGAGATGCTGTAATGAGGTTCACGAGGTGAGAGTCGCTCGCCTGAAATGGGATTCCTCTGCCCGTGTTGAACAAGAGTCGGCTCAAATCACCTCATTTCACACGTTAGCTCTTGTGCTTGCGCAGGAGAGAAGCATTTCCATCCTGCAGGCGGTCTCTACAAACTCACTGCAGAAAAAGGCTAAACGTGAAAAAAAAAAAAAAAAGCTGAGTTTGTTTGGTGAGAGGGGAAATATTGGTCTGTTATAAATGCAAAGCTAGAGAAGGGAGGTGGAAATGGAAATTCAACCATTTTCCACTCATGAAACACTCATCAAGACTCAGTCATTATCAAGAATAGCATGAGGTTTTTTTTCAAGGGGAAGGGGGAAGAAATGGAAAGAGAAATGGTTATGATTTGTCTTGTGTTGGATGCCAAGAAAACTGGTGTAGCAGTTTTCCCTCCTACTCATTTTTCTCCCATATTTAAGCCGGCTGCATGCTCCTGGTAGACATTTACCACATCAAGGGCCCATTCAAGTTTCTATCACTCGCGTTTGTGTGAGGGGGGAAAGGGGAGGACTGCATTAAAGTAACCCCTTTAAAACAATAAAGTGAGGGTGGAGAGGGGCTGTGATGCTACAGTACTCCTGTGTGGTCTCTTTCTCCCCCCGCCCCACTTCTCTCTCTCTCTCTCTCTCTCTCTCTCTCTCTCTTGGGTTCCTCCCTCTCTCACATTCTCTCCAAGCCTATGAGCTGGCGAGGGCCCTTCCTTACTACACACCCAGCGGGGCTTTAAAAAGGCAGGTCTCACTCTCCATGCGCTTCTGCCGTTTTGGTTTTGGCGTTTGCTTCTGAAAACGGGTCGTGTCCAGCATCTTCAGCCTCCAGGTCACATCACACCAGGGATGCAGACGCCACATCTCTGGCTTTGGAATCTCCCACTCATTCTTCTGGGAAGTGTGCTGCTGGCAGGAGATAGGGCTGCTGTGGAAAGCCAAGGTGAGGAGTCAACAAGGATACTAGTGGTCCCTGTGGCTGGGCTATTTCTAGCACCATGTGTACAGATGCAGGTAAACTCAACATGTTAATGTGTGTGAGGACAGAGTGTCCTCAGAACAGAATGCACAAACTCAGGTGTGTAAGCAGAGAGAGAAGTCAGCAATCCTGCACATGGGTAAAAGTGGAGCGGAGCACATAACATCTCCCTTTCCTGTGTTTACCTGTTTAAGGACAGTGGAAGGATGGTAATTGTTAGTATTTTTGTTTGGTACCTGCATGTCAGTGGAAAGATGTTAATTGTTTGTATTTTTGTTTGGTACCTGTATGTCTTAATGGACAGAAAACATTGTGGTTTCATGATTGTATAAGACTGATTGTGTTTTGAGTGGAAATGTGGTGGGTAGGTTAAATAGAGCTAGGCCAGTCAATGTGTTAGGTATTACAGTAGAGTAAACAGGCAAAGCACTAACACTCCTAATATCTTCCGATATTGTGCTGCTATCCTTCCACATGTTTAACACATGCACTTATCACATTCTTGGTCATCTTCACAGTCCAGTACGAACATGAAAGAGAACCAGCCTACTGGGATGCCCAGGCCAAGTCGACGCTGGATGCTGCGTTGAAACTCCGTCCTCGGGAGCACCAGGCCAAAAACATAATCTTGTTTCTCGGCGATGGTACAGTTGTTGTTTTTTTTTCATTATTTTTAGAATAGATTCTGTCAAAAAAGCGAATGCAGTCTCGGTCAAGGGTAAATTCAAAATACTGTATGACAAACTGTTGAAAAGTAGAGCTCAATTTTGAATGCAGCACAATGTGTATGTGTGGGTAGTCGATAAGTACTCATTCTCGTTGGACTGAGTGGATGTCGATGGAATAAGAGGGCCAGTGCGTGTGCTCAGCAGGAAAATGACAGCCTGGACCAATCATTTGGAACAGATTTTATAAAGCTGACTGAGGTTCAGCATCCCGGTACCCTGATTAATAGGATTTATTCCAATCAATATTGCTTTGGTTGGAGCGAATGAAAACTGGTTATATGAAATAGTGACTAGCCCATAAATTGGCATGTAAATTAGAAGTCCACCCTAAGGATACAGACAAAAGTATGGCAACACTTGGACCTTGTACCTAAAACCAAACCCCAAAAGGATATGGATTTTATCTCCCATTTGCAGATATAATAGTTTCAGTTCTTTGTGAAAATATTTATCCAGTCCAAATGAGCATTTGTCAGGTCAAAGGTCACACAAGAGTCTAGCACACATTCAATTTTGGAGTTCATTCCATATGTATTTGATGGGGCTGAGAGACTCGGGGCTTTCACATTCTTTCACATTAAACTCATCCAAGCATGTCTTTATGGAACTTGCCTTGTGCACTGGGGAACAGTCATGCTGGTCCGGAAAAGGCCCTTCCCCAAAATGATACTTAACTACTGAGCCTCCTCATTAGTTAAGTATCATTTTACTTTACTCCTTTACTTAACTACTGAGCCTAGAATGAATATAGTTAATTGTTCGCCCCCATTATTCCTCAACATATGGCTACCATATTGACCAGTCGTTTGTTAGAAAAAGGAAAGCGTTGCGGTTATGTTCAGCCTACTACCTAAACTAAACATTGCAGGCTTAGGTTTATATTTATCAGGGGGACAGTACAGTCTAAATGCATAATGACATTTTGTGACAGATTACCCATTATATAAATCTTGGATGAGCACTTGTTTGTGGCAGGGGTTTGGGATGGGAGCGACAATTCAGGTGGCAACACAGATTAGTGCAGCGATGGTTGTCAGATTAGATCTGCAAGATGTGACCTCTTTCAGCAAAGTAACTGAAGTGATGACTACCAGCGGGAAAAAAAAAGTTCCCATTAAGGTTAGGACAGTATATTTACTGTGGTTGAGCATTTTATATATTTTTTTGTTTCAAGATATACTGTATGTTTGGTGTTCCCTCTGCCAGAGCCACTGTTTTAAATCAAACCTTTACTGGTTGAGAAAACTTTGCCCCACCAGTGGCACTATCACAAGTTTGTTATCACTTTTGTGATGTTAAGTTCTATGCATCATAATCGGGAGAGTCCAATAGTTGACCTTAAAGACAAAAAGTAGTATTGGGATACATATTTACGAGTATTGACATATGGATCAGACACAAATCTCAGAGATGTTTTTTTTTTTGTCAAAAAACTCCAATGTTTAGGTGAGTAGGTCTTGAAACTTGCAATAACTGCATCAAGACTGTGACCCATTGACATCAAATTTTTGCATTCTTCTTTTGTGGTGCTTTTCCAGACTTTCACCGTGGCCTCCACGGTTGTTGTGTGTTCCCTTTCAGTCTCTTCTATACTTTTTGAAAATGTGTTTTGCATTATCCACTGTACTACGCTGTACTTTTCTTCAAGAAGTCTTATGCAAAGTGTACATTGTGATACCTCCCCTCCTGCTTTCTGTAGGTTATTGCTGATGTCGCTAGCAGATGTTTAGGGTCTTTCTTTACAGCTCCCACAATGGTTCGACCATCATGTACCGTTGTTTTCATTGGTCCACCCATGCAACATCTGTTACTTTGTACACCAGTGGTTTCTTTGGAAAATCTAAGTGATTTTACTGACCATGGCCAATATCTATACAATGGCTCTGATTTGATCTGATTTTCCATCTTCTGTATTCTTCACAGTTCCTTGGTTTTCCTTCCTTATACAGCTATAGAGCTATGGTTTTCATGTTGGTTCTAACTCTACCTAGTATAAATGTAATCTTAGTTTTAGTCTTTGTCTAGTCTTGTAGGCAACACTCAAATGCGAAACTGAGAATAGACATATTCAACGATATTTATTGTTTGAATAATGGTATACAAATGGGCAAGAAACCTAACGTGTCAGTCACATGTAAAATAGTTAAGCATAAGGTGCTATCTTTCAAGTTTATTTTTGCATTCATCCAATCCAGATGTAAATACTTGGAAACAGAAGCTAAAATGTTGATCTCTCATATCATATTAATGTTTTTTTCATGTCAAAACCCAAATGTTTTCAGTCTCCAGCAAAATTAAAACAATTGGCTTCACCGTTCCAATACTTTTGAAGGTGCACGTTTTAATAAAATAACATTTTTAAACCCTGCCACTCTAATAAGGATAAGCGGCGCAGAGAATGGATGGATGGAACGCTCTAATTGTTCTAGAAAAAAAGAACTACCACAAGCAAACACTAACTAAACATGAGCTGTCCTATGCTGTACAGTAAGTTCTGTGATATTGCACAGCAGGAACTTGGCACATGTTGACACATGAGTTATTCTTTAAACAGTGGTCGTAATACTTGCCAAGTGCAGCTCTCTCTGAAAACCACTGACTTAAATGTGCAGGTCCATTTGTACTTTCAGTTGATGTTAATGGCATTGACTTTGTTTACTTGGAAGATGGTCAAATCCTCTTTTTACCTCAATTTGACAGGAATAGTCCTGGTTCTTCAAACAAACATTTTTTTCTTTTCAAACAAGTGGGGAAATGTCTGGTTCGGATTTTGGATGCTCATAAACTGAGGATACCTTTGGAAACTTTCAAGGGTCAATGAGGTCATTAAAGCAACACTGGGCAAGTATTCGACCTTAATAAAAAATGTTCACAACTCTTTTGATGAAACATTGACTTACAACTAGTTGAATGGGACTTTTGTCATGCCCTGAGGGGGTCTGTATCGTTTTTACTAGCACTAAGCAACGTTGAGGAGGGAAGGAGTAACCCTGGCACACAAAAAAAATACAAATGTCCTGAATTGCTTTACGGCATACGTCATTTCCTCCTTTCGCAATAAGGACGGAAGTCAATTCGAATGTCTATGCGCTATTACTGGTGTCATGGCAGAAGCCCCAAAACAAACAGAAAAACAAAAGTATTGATTAAACAACATTATATTCATTACCTCATCTCTATTCATCTTTCACGCAGCCACTAGAAATAGAAATGTAATTCAATCCAACTTGCAGGCCAGCAACTCAATAACCTGTCAGTCATTGTCTTTCAGGGATGGGCGTGTCTACTGTGTCAGCAGCTCGAATTCTGGAAGGTCAAATGCAGGGCAATGCAGGGGAGGAGACAGTACTGGCCATGGACACCTTTCCATATGTGGCACTTTCTAAGGTGACAACACAGTAGCACTACAAATTTAACAAATATAACATAAAGACACAAATATTTTGCCCCTATTGTGCTGAATTTAATTCAATGCAATTCATACTTTGCTGACACTGGAAAGCAGAGATGAATATTATTATTTTTGCTAAGACAGCTCTTGAAGAATCTGATTCCATTTTTTAGGTTACCACCTAATTTTTTATTCAATCACAATGTGGGAGATGTGGTCCAATGTATACAGTACATATGTGAAAAGAAGTTCAGTTATATAGTGTGTCTGTAATTTTTTGTTTATGATTTACTCTCTTTACGTGTCGCCTCGTCTCATGAATTCTCACAAAGACTTTGGCCCTCAAATTTCAAAGTCAACAGTTTCAGTCAAAATGCTGACTTTGTGACAAAAAGAAAATAGGTTTAAGGTGGAATCAAAGTTGAATCCAACATGTCTTTAATTATAATAATCATAGAGAGAAGGAAAGTTTAAAGCTGTAGTTGAGATGTTAAATACTGTATTTTCTTTCGTGCTAGGTCTAATCTGTCTTTCTTTGAAATATTCACTGTATTTTTTGAAAAGGAGAAGTAGCCCCAAAACAATTTCAGAGCAAGAGTACATTGTATTTGCCAGCACTAGAGTATGCTATGTATGGCATCCGCAGATTCACCAATTTGCCATTTTTTTTAATTTTATTTTTAAGGGGGGGGTCAATCCCGTTTTTCGTGGAGGAGACTTATATCGCCGCTTATTCAAGTTTTTGTGGGGGTTAATTTAAAAAATATATATATATTGAATAGAGGTCAAATATTTGGGGATTTTCACTATTTGCACGCCCGGTCCTTATTCCCCATTATTAGTGGGTATCCACTGTACTCTCTTGCATTTGAGGATTAAGAATTAATCTGGATAAATAATCAAGATAAGGGCAGTGTCTTGTTTGGCAAAATCATTTTCAGCTGCAGACAGGAATTAACCTCCGAAGCAAGTAGCACCTTGCCTGCTAATACAGTGGGCTATTGAATTGTGTCGACTGAAGAACCATTTAGAGCACTGGACTTAACCCTCCTGTTAAGTTTGCCCGGAAATGCAATTGATTTACTGGGTCAATTTGACCCATTATCCAAAGTGTCTGACAAAAATAATAATAAAAAAGATCTACCGGTAATTATTAACTCCATTGGTCACCATTCATTAATATTTGTAGTTCATTGAGCTCCTACATTTACTACTTAAAAAAATAATTTGCAATGGGTCAGTTTGACCCACAACGTAACAGGGGGGTTAAACATTTGATCATGTGTACACCATGTCTGAGATAGGAAACAGATAGTAAAAGAGTAAAAGAATTGTACATCAACTTCTTAATGTGAAAGAGATCTACCAAAAGAAATCCAGATTGCCTCACAACTCAGTACATGACGTGTATGATTATGGTTTATTACTTAGCCGTTGTACTTGAAATGAAATCTAATACGTAGCTTGTTATTGCTGAATATTTATGAACTGTATGGTTTTCTTAAAAATTATAGCCGGTAGGGATTGGTGAACATACATCAGATTCTTGCAAACTAACACTCAAAAGACCTAAATATGGTTGCCTCATAAGTGAGTAAATGTGACATTTTAAACATATTTTTTAGAATAAAAACCTTGGTAGATTTAAGTAAACAGCATCTGACAAAAAAAACAAAAAAAAAAACGATACACACATTTAAAATATCGAAGAAAGTTTCAACATCTTTGATTTGGAACACATGATAAGGTTACTTTTTGGTTTTGTAGCAAGAAAACCAAAACATTTTGAAAAGCTGATCAAAGATTCTGTCTTTACAAAGAAAATCTCCCTTCTCTTAACATTATCGTTTCCTACATTGACAAGTGTCAATCAGTGTATTTTTCCCACGTTTAGTTATACTGTTTTGATTTTTTTGTTTTTAGCAAATATATTTCTTCTCACCAGACCTACAGTGTGGACAAGCAGGTGTCAGACAGTGCAAGCACAGCTACAGCCTACCACTGTGGCGTGAAAGCGAACGCCAAAACCGTTGGACTGAGTGGCAATGCAGTGGCCTACGAATGTAACACCACCTTTGGCAATGAGGTATACTCCGTGCTGCGACGTGCAAAAGCCAAAGGTAAAGGGTCAGCAGTTTCAAGTGATTCTTATCTGTATAAGATGAATAAAACAATCATCTGATAAGCATGTTACTGGACTGACAACGGTTATAGTTCAATGTTCACAGTCGGATTAATTAGGAGATTATTTTGCATTGCTTAATAAATGTTTGGAGGGCTATTAAACAGCAGTTTTCATGACGTTGACCTAGTCCTAGAGTATGATGGACTTTTTTTTAGCTTCCTTAAAGCACTGCATGTTATATTTTTATGTTAAACCTTGCTAAACTAGGACTGAATTGCGTAGCCAGAAAAGACTATGGCTGGATTGTTACTGCAGGGCAAGAATGCCCTATTCCTATTTAGTGCTAATTTTAATGACTGTCCATGTTCCTCATGTTACAAATCTGTTTACTGAACATCTGAAACAACCCACATACTGTGTCCACATATCCCTATTGGAGATTGACACTTACTCCATAGGATTAAACGTTTGTTGATCTTGGCATTACTCCAATGGTGCATCAATTTCCCTTTTTCTGGGCTATTATATATTTAAACTGGCATCTTGCTGGTCTGTTGTTTGAATAGACGTATGTGTAACTGTAAACACTCCTTTTTGGGGTTTGCAGAGTGATGCTGTCACCTTTGATAGATCAGCCAGAATGAATAATGCCTAAAGAAATTCCTTCATTTCAAATGTATTCATCAGTCGTTTAATACGGTTGAAACTGCATTTAAAAGTAGCACATTAATGCACAAGATGCAGCATAAACAATTACAAATATATAAATTAGTCTTACAGAAACAAGAATATGCTTTTGCATGATTCTAAAACTTTATTTACTTTGTCCTAGTGGTCTTATGCAAGATTTAAACTGTTGTCACCTGTGCTAATTTTAGCGATCAGGCGTGTGCAAGTCCCCGTACAAAAATTTGGAAGATAGAATTGCCTTTCAATGCAATAATGTAGAATGTTCCAGTGGTTAATAAATATAATTAAAAACAAAACAAAACAAAAAAACACTTTAGTAGCACCCGAGCAGGTCATGTCAGCATGTCAGATATTAGCAGCAGTCTGCTTGCAGGTAAATGTAAATTTATAATTAATGAATGTTAACAAATACTGTCTTATCTTCACTGTCCAGGTAAATCAGTTGGTATCGTGACAACCACTCGGGTCCAGCACGCATCACCAGCTGCTGCCTATGCCCACTCAGTCAGCCGTAGCTGGTACAGTGATGCGGATATTCCCAGTAGCGCACGCCATCAAGGGTGTGTGGACATCGCCACCCAACTTGTTACCAACGTTGACATTGATGTGAGACCATCTCTATTAATTTGAAAAATATTGTTGTTTTTTTCCCACAAAAAAATTATTAGCCATTGTTTTGAAATTATGGAATTGCACAAGTGGGTGGTACGGTTTGCTGGCGACTACTCCTGGCTGTGCCGTGCCTCTTGCCCAAAGTCAGTTGAACATAATATACAATTCATAGACGGATGGATGGAATTCAATTCCACAGACATATTTACTCTTTCCCGGTATGTATTAAATAGATTTAGTCATCACGTTCACTTATAGAAAAGACTGTATAAAGTTTATTGCTTGGAGGTATGGGTGAATCTTTATTATTTTATGGCTGAATTTTCTTACAGTGTAATGGGTGTGCAAGGACTTTGATCTGGTTAAATCAGGACAGGGTAAATGTGCAGAAACATATTGTATTGTCATAATTATGAACAGGGAGTTTAATGTTTAGCATTTGTTTGGGTTGTTATTAAGCACTTGGGTTGTTGGTGCTCATCACACTATAGGATTTGAACAAATGCTGTAAATATTACTGTGCACAACGTTCAGGCATGTTACAAAGTCTTGCTCAGTTGAC
Organism: Filicampus tigris; assembly: GCF_054856515.1. NCBI lineage: Eukaryota > Metazoa > Chordata > Actinopteri > Syngnathiformes > Syngnathidae > Filicampus > Filicampus tigris. Next base: position 8,934,257 of record NC_141228.1, on the reverse strand, counting down.
AATTCTATCAGCTGATCCAAAGCCAGTGTACAACAGCTGGTTACTATTTTTTTCCCCCACAAGGCATCCAATTGGCTCAGCCGACCCTTTCACCATGCTAATTTGACTAACGTCATGCAGGAAGCCTTGTTCAAGGGCTATCTGTGTGCCAATTCATGTGTCTTTCTTGACTTGACAAATTACAAGCCACTCTTTAGAGTTGCTTTCTTTGCCGTCGGTTTTCCATGTACAAAGTATGAGCGTACATGCCAATAAGCTGTGTTGCCAAATATCAAACATACTGTTTATCGTGAAAAAAAACATGAGGTTTCTTTTTTTGACTGAGTCAGTTAATCCTGTTTGGCTAGAGTTCACATCCAACGGCTGTCATTAGCATCTTTTACACAGAGGTTGCGTGATACTGTCTTAAACATGAAACCGGCATTGTACTGCCTCATTTATTTATACAGGTTATACATGTACACATGCAAAATAACATCCCAGCATGATATAGTATGGAGCATTTTGTGATGGGAAAACAATAGCATCAGTCACTTAAAGACCAGATTTTTTAATTACACAAACAATGGTGCAGGTCTATAACGGTGTCAGACTTTAGAACTGTTCATCCAATGTCGTCCATAATAAAACGGCTCTTGGTGTCCCTTTAAGGTGATCCTGGGAGGAGGGAGGATGTACATGACACCTAAAGGCACTGCGGACCCAGAGTATCCAACCTCCAACTCTCGCAAAGGGGATCGCAAAGACCGGAGGAACCTTATAGACGTCTGGTTGAAGGCTAAACCAGTAGGGTCATCTAAAATGGCTTTTAAAAAAAAACATACACACAAGTAGTACTTTTGATTACACTCAAAGAGATGATACAAAGTCTATCATGTCAATGCTTTGTCTCATGTGTACACTAATGTGTCTTTCAGAACAAGAATTCACACTATGTTTGGCACAGGAAGGAGTTTGATGAAATCGACGTTAAAACTACTGATCGACTCATGGGTGGGTAAATTTTAACTTTAATATAAATAAGACAGGCAAGCAGATGAAATGCAAGTGTATACTATATGAATGCACTGGCAATATTCTATACACACACATTTGCATACGTGTGTCCAGCCCACCTAGTTGTTGATAGACATAGCTCCATCTTATCTTATGTTGTGAAACCTTTGCAGGGTTCAGAAACAACACATCAACTTCCATCTTAACAGCCATATGAACTAATCAAAGTGTGAAACCGTAACTTGATAGCTGTGGGTCATTAAGTCCTTACAACGGTGATAAGAAGCCAAGGACATGTTTCTTGCTCTATGTACCGTGCACCATCTTGTCGCCTTCCGTTTGGCCAAATAAATAAAAGTCCCAGACGTTGATGAAAACTCTTAAGTATTCACTTATTCTTTATTACGTGCCTCTTACTCATTACAAACGTTTGGAAGCACTTTTACCATATTGTTATATCACCATTTCTGGTAACTCCACACTATACTTTGCATTTGTACAAGCACTTATCCACAACTATTTATAGATGCATAGGTTGTTGGCTTTAAGTGCAGGTCACAAGTACCGGTAGTTCAATGTTCATTTTCAGTCATTTGAGATGAAAGGACATTATGGAGACTACCATGGGAGAAATATATTTTTATTTTCGGTGTGTTTTTTCTGTTGCTATATTTTGTTTCAGTTTTTGTAATGCTTTTAATGTTTTATGTAAAGCATTTTGTATTGTCTTGGACATGAAATGTGTTGTACAAATAAACGAGCTTTCCTTTATTTATTTATAATAATATTACTTAACTGAATTAAAAGTCTCACCTTCCTTTCCTGTGAACAGCTTGGCATTTGCAGCCAACCCTTCTAAAGTCACCTGTTAACAATTAGGTCTATTTACAACATGTTTTTCCTAGCATGTCCTCTACATTCTCAAACTTATGTTTCCATCACCTAAACTTTTTGGGTGTTGCCTTTTTTAATCAAAGATAGATATTTTTCTTCAGTTTGAAATTCTGGCCTATTTTTATGGTTATTTTATTCATCTAAAATGTGTGTGTATGATGGAATATTTGAAATAGTACTGTAAACATCATCTATAATCTCACCTGTTTTGTTTCAGGTCTGTTTGAGCCAAAGGATATGAGATTTGAAGTTTTCCGAAACACCAGCCGGGACCCCTCTATTGTGGAGATGACGGAGAAAGCCATTCAGATCCTGAGCAAGAATCCAAAAGGCTTTTTTCTTTTTGTGGAAGATGAGTACTAGCAGTAGAAGAAGGATGTGTCATGATAAACAGTAACTTCTGGAACTGATATAGCTGTACACTGTATATAAACAGAATGCATTGTGCTATTAGTCAGAAATATTGAGAAATACCCAATCATTCAATCAATGGATTAATTGGAGTCTGGGCTCCCTCTGACTCTTAATTCTTATTCTTGCCAAGAAGTTTTGGAGCATTTCTGTGCTTCCAACATTTTGTTTATACGTACCACCAAAATCCTCACTTTTCATGAACCCCCCAAACTGACATGATTGTTCAGCCATTAACATTGCATCGTCAGAGAAATCAAGCCATTTTCAACACTCAAGTAAGAATAAGTACCCATATGTGTGAATTGACCAATAGCATAGACTTGTGAAAAAATATTACATTTACCAAATTGTGCCAGATTTTGGCCAGACGCCAGCGATATATATAAATCATCTTCTCTTGTTTCCCATTACGAGGGAGAATTGATCATGGACACCACGATGGCATAGCCAAACTTGCACTGACAGAGGCTGTGATGTTTGACCGAGCAATTGATCGAGCTTCACAGCTTACCAGAGAATCTGATTCACTGACTGTTGTCACGGCTGACCACTCTCATGTCTTCACTTTTGGCGGCAACACACCCCGAGGAAATCCAATCTTTGGTATGAATCATTTAAATCCATGTTCTGTTTGACCAGTATATTATTATTCTCATTCACCACATGTTTTTTTGGCGACCCAGGGCTAGCACCAAAAAAAGCAGATGACCAAATGCCTTTCACCAGCATCCTGTACGCCAACGGCCCTGGTTATGTGCATATAAATGGAACCAGAGGGAACATCACGATGGTGGATTACTGTAAGGACATGATAATAACTTTCAGATGTAGAACTTGTCTGTGCTTGGGTGTATTGATTTAATTATAGCTTGCTTTTAATCACTGGGAAGCAAAAGTTCAGCTATAATATTTATAGGATTCACCGTGCCCTCCTCTGTTTTGTTTTAAACTCTTCTGTGTAAATGTACAGTGCATGTACCTAAAAAAAAACTCATTTGTCTTTCTTTGTGGAACACTGTACAAGCACTGACCCAGTTCGTCCTTCTCCTGTTCTGCACTATTTGACTCAGTCATTGCATTATATACTTGGTGTGTGCTGCTCTTTCTTGGGATGAATTAGTTTTATAAACCCTCAATTTTGTCTGCCTCAGTAAAAAGAGTAGTAAACCATCCGTTTTGACAGGCGCAACACATCTGGACCTTGGTTAAAGTGGGATTAAGATTGAGGGATTAATTTGTAAAATATATAGTATTTGTCTTGAGAATCCTCACATTGACGCTGGTTATTCTGATGATGGTACATTTTGATTATAGGTATAAATGTGTATATATGAACATTTCAAATATAGTAGCCCTGTAAAAATACTTGAAAAAGTAGAGAAAGACCCTGATTAGAGTGATTTGCAGAACATTGGTTGTGCAGTCCACAGATGCAAAGACAGCTGTTCATGGGTGTCTAAAAATAGACCCAGTGTCCAAAAGGCCCCATGTTAGATTTCACCGACTGGCATGACGACATGGACTTGTGTGGCAAATGAGTGGCACTGGAAAGGATCATACTCACACTGGCAAATGAGGCTGGTTGAAAAGTTAAGATGTTAATTATCTTAGTGGCAAAATCAAGATCTCAATTCAGGCCTGAAGATTTCTGGTCTTCTGCGTTTTCTTTGTGGTTTCATAAAGGTAGAGCTCAGTTACATTCTCCTCTCTACTCATTTTATTTGCAGACGACGAAGAGTACATGCAGCAGGCCGCCGTCCCTCTGGACGCTGAGACACACGGTGGCGAGGATGTCGCCATTTACGCCAAAGGCCCCATGGCTCACCTTTTCCATGGGGTCAAAGAACAGAACTATGTAGCTCATGTTATGGCCTATGCAGCCTGTTTGGAACCCTACACAGACTGTCCCCCTAAACCTCATTCCCACACATCCACTGCATGCGCGAACACACCCTCAAACCTAATATTTGGACTAATTGGCCTCCTTTGGCTGTCCAGATGACATCTACACACAAACTATACACATGCATCAACAGCTATAATAATGCAAGTAAATAGCATCCTTGCAGCAGGGAATAATTAAAGCAAATGTGTATTGAGCCATCTCATTTTGAAATTCAAGAAACTATTTCGACATTGTGCAAATATGCAAACAAGAAAAACAAACAATATTTTAAATAATCTCCAGTCAGCCATTGGTATATGTAAAGCCGTATGTGGAATTTTCACTTAAAGCAATATTCTCATATTGCCAGGTTTCTGTCCTATTATCGTCATTTTGATTATTTGCACATGAATCTGAGGCTGACACACCAAGAATAACTTGAAGGCAACAAGGAGGCTGAAGGATCATTTTTCAGTTTGTGGATGCACATGTTGACACTGAATGAAGGGCTGGACTCGGAACCAGGAGCCATCTTGCCATGCCAAGCCGTTGCACCAATAGACCTTAAGAATTTATAATGGTACTGTACATCTTTCCAGGTTTTTAGGATTTAATTTTTTTTTTTTTTTTTTTTTAAGCAATGGTGTCAAATCTGGACCTCATGGGCACCGCAGTTCATTTTTTTTGTTTGTTTGAGTTACTGTCACTAATCTATTTTAGTTGTCCATGAATGTATTTTATATGCAAAATGTATTTTTTTTTTGTATTTTTTACAGTGTTTTTGCAGAATGTCTGATATAAAAAATAAACAATATTAATGCTAACTTAAGTACAGTACTCGTTTTATTCTTTGAGCTAATAATAATCATCCATCCATCCATCCATCCATTATCTATACCGCTTATCCTCACAAGGGTTGCGGGCGTGCTGGAGCCTATCCCAGCTGCCTTCGGGCAGCAGGCGGGGGACACCCTGAATTGGTTGCCAGCCAATCGCCGGGCACACAGAGACAAACAAACACTCACAATCACACCTAGGGACAATTTATAGTGTCCAATCAACTTACCATGCATGTTTTTTTTTGGAATGTGGAAGGAAACCGGAGTTCCCGGAGAAAACTCACGCAGGCATGGGGAGTAATAATAATTGTAATCATAATAATTAAGTACTTAAAGAGAAGTCAACCCAAACATATCTTTTTTCAAGAATATGTTCTATGTAGGCCCACTAGTTAAAACAAGGCATTCTGATAAATATTGCGTTTGTGGAATAGGAGTTAATCCACCCGTTTTTAACCATCTCTGGGTGCGGCCATTTTGTCACTTCTGTCGACTGAAAATGACATCACACACCCTCAGGGCTCAGGTAATGACCAATCACAGCTCACCTGTTTTCTGAAGCTGAACCATGATTGGTCGTTATCTGAGCCCCGAGCATCTTTGATGTCGTTTTCATTTGACAGAAGTCAGAAGTCACACCGTAATTTATTTCTCATGTCCAATGTTGATGCTGTCTGTGGGACACCAAGTCTAATGTGTACAGTGAAAATAAAAATGTCTTGATGGTGAAAAATTTTATTTTGACTTAGTTCTGAGTCTATGCACACGTTTTCAGCAGATATCAAACATATATAATGAATCTAGAAACAAAACTCTAAATTCACTTTCTAGGGTGTTTAAATAAATGTAGTATTTCGTCGCTGTCCTGTGAAAAAAAACACATGTCCATTTTTTTCAATTTTCCTATTTTTACATGAATGGTGTTTCCGCGTTACAGACATCACATTAACATGAAAATTATTATTTTTTCCTAAATTGGACAAACCGGTAAGTGTTTTTAACAGGACAGCAACTACATGTTCCTACCTGTTCCGATAAAGTGGCCATAAAGTAATCTACTGGAGATTTGAAACCCGTTAGGATCATCATGAGCATAGCATACAATAATATAATGATCGGTCGTATAAATAAGATAATAGACCACTAGAATGTCACTAACACACCCAATGTTAAGTGTTACTGTACGGACGCAAGTAATTGTATTTGCACATGGAGATAGTAAGTATCAGATATAAGTAAGCCTTAAAAAAATTGTTGTATGCTTTTTCCATTTTTCTGCCCATGTTTACTGAAAGCTGCATTCATATAAAAACTTTGTGGACAATACCCGATGCCAAGCCAAGAACTCCATTTATTTAGCGCCCCTACTCCAGTCCCTTGTGTGTGCGATGTTACCTTCCCCTTTGCCTGTTGTAAAAGATATGTGCCCTTTGTTCCTTAACTGTGACTATAAAAACACAAAGGTGTGTTTTTCCCTGTGCATTATTTTCAAATTCAACTAAAGTCAACAGCATGGCCGGAAAGAGCATGTTTGTTTTGTGTGGATTACTGATTTTCATTTCAATCCAGAGTATTGTCTCTGTTAACGGTAAAGTTTTATCACTTATTTCATAACAATTGATTACAGTTGACTATTTGTGATTCAGGGATGACATACAGACCTGAAAGCCAAAGAGTTGGCACAAATTTATGCTTCACTGTTTTTAATGATTGGAATTTTCCAAGTCCACATCTGGATGATACTCATTCGTTGTTTCTTTCCTCTGTAAAGAGGAAGAGCTCCATGCCAGCTACTGGAACAACAAAGGGAAGCAAGCTCTTCACACTGCTCTCAACATTCAGCCTAATCTCCACCAAGCCAAGAACATCATCCTCTTCCTTGGGGACGGTGAGTTGAGGGAAGACATTATCTTCCTAATTAAACAGCCTCTTTGAATTAGTAAGGTAATTATATGCCATCGGATCATGGAAGTGAAAGTTTAATCACTGTGGTAGTACAGTTCTCTAATAAAGTGATCAAATTAGTGAACTAATAGCAAAAGGATGGTATTATGGCAGAGGGGGATGACTTATGATTTTTTAGTCAAATTGCCTGGAAAAAAAGGGCAATTTTTTTGGACAGCCTATGAGCGTTCTGATGGCCTTGTAGAGAATAGAAACATTGGGGTCAACGGTATCAGTACTCAGTATTAATCTGTCAATATCTTTCAAATGTATTGTCTGGATTCTATCCACTTGTGGTTCAACTAAGGGGCAATTTAAATTTCGTTTTCTTCTTCCAATTCTTCTTCTTCATAGTTTATCTCTCTTGTATGGGCCATGGGCAGTAATTTACATGCAACATCATTTAAATGTATTGATGAGTTAATGTGTGCATTTACAACTTACTATCAGATCCACAAGTTCATGCTAAGAGACACTATTTGGATTTTTAGCAGTGCCTGCTGTTGACAACATTTAATTATCCTATTAGAATCATATTATTGAAAACAAATTGGGAATAAATACAAGGCCAACAATACTGCAATGTATCGCTTAGGGTTCATAATGTGCAATGGCATTTTTGTGGTGTGGTTGTTGATGGCAACTAACGTTCAGGTTCCACCCACTTCCAGGTATGGGAGTAACAACAGTTACTGCTGCCCGCATTCTAAAAGGCCAAAAGGCAGGACAGTCTGGAGAAGAGACCAGTCTGGTCATGGATACCTTCCCTCACCTGGCATTGTCTAAGGTCACCACACTCATTTTAACTCAGGTTACAAATGCAAGATGCTGTTCATCTGGAACAGCTATATTTATATAAAGGTATAGGTCTCATGGTCATAAAGGTACACACACGCACACAAATCCAAGCATGAAGCAGACTGGCATAGTCTTGCGCAAGGAAAAAGAAATCAGAAGCAAAATAATAAGACACAAAAATGAAGCACTGAATCCAAACTGAGAGAACAAAAAAGCCAGGTAAAACTAAATCTGTAAATGCTCAGGATACATGCCCACAAAGTACTATGACCAGTGGCCATTGGGAAATTCGGGACGACTCCTAAACAGCCGGTCCATTCATGGCTGACATAGCCCAGCGAGTTAAAAAAATTAATTGAATAGGCCCTAATTCATATATAATGTCCAATTCACATAGCCATCTTTTAACAAATGCAGGACAACATATAGGGTAGCCTGCTGGCCGCACGCACATGCCAAAGGGATGCAGCACAAACGGCTGGGGTAGTGCGCTCGTCCAGCAGTAGTACTGTGTCAGACACAACATAAAAAGTAAATATTTTCAGGCTGCAATGTGTTTGGATGCTTTGTTGGACAGTTGCTTGTTGTTGTGCGACCAACAAAGCAGCAAAGTAACAAACCACATGCATGTCGGATATGTCACCACCACCACCGCCACCACCGTTTTGGATTACCGGTAGTCCTTTTCACTGAGATCTGAGTGGAGCAAGATCATCTCAATTTCACTTTGCAGCAATATGCTAATCTAGCAAGGTATCAGGTTAATGTTGTAAAGAAGAAGGCAGATGGGAATATAATGGTGCAAAGAAGACAGACAGACAGTTCTTCAGTGGAGAAGGGCTGTCGAAAATGCTGAGATAGTCACGGTGGAAAAACAGCAAATTATTAGACCAGGCCAAGGGATATTTACAAACCTAAAATCACTGTCACCGCTCATTGGTCAAAATTCCAGCAGGGGAAATATAAAATGTCGGCCTTAGTTTGCGCACACCAGGAGCCTCTCCATCTTAAATTCCTGGGCTGGATTTCAGGCCTCGTACCTTAGTCAATATGTATTGCAACTATTACTATGGACATTTTTTTGGAGTTATGAAAATATCATACTAAATACAATTTGAAATGTCATTACAGTACTTTGTTGTTGTGTTTGACCTTGCAGACATACAATGTAGACCAACAAATGCCAGATAGTGCTGGTACAGCTACTGCATATCTATGTGGAGTGAAAGCCAACTATGGCACCCTGGGAGTCACTGCTGCCACTCCAAGGTACAACTGCAGTGCCACCTATGGGAATGAAGTCAAATCTGTGCTGTACCGGGCCAAGCAAGCAGGTAACAATCGCTAAATCAATGTAATTCAAATGCACTTTGTTTAAACTGCAGCAACTGCGGTTCATATGGAAATTTACAACCATGCTCTTTAATGTTATGATATACAGTATATTTATGACATAACTCTGATGGCAGTGACGGGCTGTGCATTTGGTACCTTCATTGGGTCCTTAATCCACCTCTTAACACTACTACTGTCACGATGCGATTGTAAAAACCACCAATTTGCAAAAATGCAACATAACAGCCCACAAGTATTCCACATAATCACCTGGAGCAGTTTAGAATAAATATTTATCCGATAATACAACATAAACATAAAAAACACCAGAAATTATGATCATTAAATGTATTCATTTGTACAAATGGCTAAAGTCATGTTTTGCTTGACAAACTTGACTTGCTTGGACCGACCAATCAGACGATGGAAAAATGCTGACTTCATGTGATGGGGTGAATTTGAAATCTGATTGCTTTAAGACACAATCCCATTTTCAATTGAACATTTAAGTGACAACATCCAGTCCCACTGATTGTGAAGGCCCTGGACAGATTACATTGACATGGCAGCACACAGAGGCAGAAATCGAATTGGCCCACAAATATCCATATACAGTAGCTAATGTAAGCAGTGCAGCCAAGATTAATGCTACAGATTGAAGAGAATAGACTTTTGGAAATAGAATTAAACAACTTCATGGAATTCAAGTTGTAAATGCGGGTTGGTGCTTCTGACATGGTTTCGGCCAGTACAGAAGGCCTTCGTGGCTACGATGTCCCACCACACACTAACGATGTAGCGGTAAACTTGCCTGAATTAGGTGCAGGCAGTGCGGGTTCATTTTCAAATCAATGACTGTTTCAAACAAGGTAGTGTTACAGTTTTGTTTCACAGTACAGTCTTCTTCTCGCATCCTCTGTGCAGCGCATCAGCAAACAATAAAAGAAAGGGAAGACGAACAAGACGACGCAACATTTATGTGTGGCTGTATTTCAGTTTTTATAAGACAGCAGATGAAAACCGAATCCAAGATAATTACACTGTATTCAGAGAACGCAAGGAAATAATTGCTGCACAGGGGACACGTCAGATCTTTTGAGTCATCTCACCGCCCAAAATTGCACACACATGCAAGGCTGTTCGATGTAGACATACTGTAGAATTAAACACATCACTGTCATCTTTGTAATTTTAGTTGCATTTTGTGAGGTCTTGCTTCCATAGAAAATAATTTTCGCTTATAGCTGTTCACAATTAGAAATGTGTAAAAAGCTTAGGAGGGCTGATTTAGTACTCAAAATAAAACTTGGTGGTGTGATAATTTGTGTGGTATAGTTGTGATTATCATCATTATACAGTCATACCTTCCTGCGTGCAGGCGATTGACTTTTTGCAAGAATTTCAAATCAGTGCTTCTAAAATTGTACATTAAATGCAGGGGACATACAGAAAAAGGGGCTGGCGGGATGGCAGAGCAATGTGCAGTAAGAGCGGGATATGGAAGTGATTCTTAGGTCCCCCAACTAACACGGGCCCCTTGTGGCATTGAAGCAGTGCTGTCAACTTTGACTTTGTTACTCTCTCTTTTTTTGACAGGGGGCTCCAAATCCCTTAAAATACCTGAATAAACAGTAGAGTGCTATATCATGATGTGACATGTGATGTAATATAACAATTAACTACTGCTACTGCTATTAATATTATAATTCTAATGCTTAAAGAGGAAGTCAACCCAAACATGTTTTTTTCAAGAAAATGTTCTATGCAAACCCGCTAGTTGAAATAAGGCATTCTGATAAAATATTGCATAAGTGGAATAAGAGTTAATCCACCAATTTTATAGCCATTGCCGGAGGTGGCCATTTTGTCACTTCTGTCGACTGAAAATGACGGCTGACCTGTTTTCTGAAGCTGAGCCGTGACTGGTCGTTACCTGAGCCCTGAGCAGTTGTGATGTCATTTTCAGTCGACAGAAGTGATAAAATGGCCGCCCCCTGAGATGGCTAATAAGGGGTGGATTTTGCTGCTTAACTCATATTCCACAAAGGCAATATTAATCAGAATGCCGTGTTTCAACTCGTGGGCATGCCGGGAACATATTCTTGAAAAAAATATGTCCGGGTTGATTTCCCTTTTAATGTATGGTGGCTGTTTGATTGCCATATCAGACAGATTGACGTATTGGAGAAAAAAGGCTACATAGGCTGATATGTTACATTGAGCAAGCTGAGCTATCATATGTGTTCACATCACCATGACTTTTTTTGTTTCAGGTAAATCAGTTGGGATTGTCACTACAACCCGAGTTCAGCATGCCTCTCCAGGTGCAAACTATGCTCACACTGCCAACCGAGGTTGGTACGCTGACTCGGATCTCTCCCGTGAGGCTGTCGAAAACGGCTGTCGAGACATTTCATACCAGCTTGTTCACAACGTTGAGATAAATGTAAGTTTTAAAACAGAGGATGTACATTACTTCACTTGAATGGTCTCTGGTACATGTTCGCCATCACCATTTACCTCAAGAAAACAATAATGCTGTTAAAACTGCTAATGTGCCATATCAAGGTCATACTTGGTGGTGGTCGAGAGTACATGGTTCCCAGAGCCATGCAAGACCCAGAATATTCCTACATTAAAGGAGATCGAGATGATGGACAAAACCTTATTGTTGAGTGGCTAAAGAATAAAAAGGTAAAGGGAGTATTTTACAAGTGTGTGGATTAATCTGTTCAAAGTCCATTACCATTACACATTCTTAACAGTATTTACCAGGCATTCCAAAATTTCTGTAATGGGTTTATTTGTGTACCTTTCCTGGCCAACAGAAGGCTAAATATGTTTGGAACAAAAAAGAGTTTGATGCTGTCAATCCTGAAAAAACGGACTTCCTGATGGGTAAGTACCGTACCAAAACATCAGGCTTGCATTGTGCACTTTTATTGATGATTCATTTATCATTCCATTCAAATTTGCCATTCAAACAAGATGCCATATTGTTTTAAAGCAATATTATTATCATTGCCCTTAGGTCTTTTTGAGCCCAAGGACTGTCGCTACGAGATGGAGCGCAATCCGTCAAGTGACCCATCCTTAACTGAGATGACAGAGAAAGCTATTAGGATTCTGAGCAGAAACCCAAAAGGATATTTCCTTTTCGTGGAAGATAAGTATAATTGTCATCAGACACAACTACAAAATATACATACAACACAGATCAATGTAGTTTATGGGACACATTTGATGTTAGTGAACACAACAGGGTATTCCAGAAAGCTTTTGAAACACTGACCATTTATTTTATTTTTATTTTGTTATTATTGTTTTCAAGACAAACAGGTAGTAACATCATAGAATTTTATTTGTCCAGCTCAAACATCATTCACTTTTTATAAGATACCTTATTTGTTCTGTCAGTACAGGACTTGGCTATGTTTGGCACTCTTCTTTTGCAGATACTCAGGGACATGGAAATCAGATATTTGAAATAATTGCTGAATAAATATATTACAATTTAATAAAGAAGTTTTACTGTATTTTAAGACTAATTTCAGTATTATTCTTGTTATAGTATCACGATGGAAGATCAATAGAGTAGAGTTTTTGCTCAAGACTACATGCAAGCTGTTAGCTGTTATGCAAACTGGTCAGAATAAACTCAACTATGACATAAAAACAGAAAAACTATATTAATACATCTTTTTCTTATATTATGAGTAACAGGATGAGTTGGTTTCAGTGACACACTCCATCACTACTAAAAACAAAGTTATTCCCTTTGGTCTACATCTACCCATGTTCAGAGCTTAGTTTGATGATGTTATTTATTTCTAAGTCGTGAAGCTCAGTATTTTTCCTCTTCTCGATAGATAAGGTTTTACGTGTCTATGTTGAGAGACACAACTTCAGAGCATAATTATGATTTAAAGTATGTCTGTGTTTTAAAGAAAAAGTCAACCCCAAAATATTCTTATATATATATGTTCTATGCAGGCCCACTAGTCAAAACATGGCATTCTGATTAATATTGCATTTGTGGAATATGAGTTAATCCACCCGTTTTTAGCCAGCTCAGGGGGCAGTCATTTTGTAACTTCTGTTGACGGAAAATGACATCACAGTTAGTCAGGGCACAGGTATCAACCAATCAGCTTCAGAATACAGGTGAGCTGTGATTGGTCGATACCTGAGTCCTGAGTAGTTGTGATGTCATTTTCAGTCAACTGAAGTAACAAAATGGCCGCCTCCTGAGATGGACAAAAACACGTGGATTTTGCTGCTTAAGTCATATTCCACAACGCTATATTAATTAGAATGTCATGTTTGGACTAGTGAAGGCGCATAGAAGAGTTTTTGGGGATTAATTTACCGTTTAACAATTAAATGGAAGATATATAAACAAAACACATTAAAAAAATGCTGATTTAAAACTTAGTTTATCTGTTATATTTTTTTTCTGTGTACATTTTGTCTCAGGACAATTAGGATTTAGCCAACAAGTGCATGCTCCCATATTTTGTGAATGGATTATTTGAAATTTCTCCAATTCTGGAATGACCCAAACACATTTAGTGACCCTGAGACTACTTTGTCTTTGAAATTCAAGGGGGAGAATCGACCACGGCCACCATGCGGGAAGGGCCATAAGATCGCTCACTGAGGCTATTGAGTTTGATCGAGCCATCGGGCGGGCAGCTGAACTGACAAATGAGGTGGACACATTGTCTATAGTCACTGCAGACCACTCACACGTCTTCTCGTTTGGTGGACATTCAGCCAGAGGAAACCCCGTTTTAGGTGATGCTTTCACACTGTACAGGAGTTGAGTGGAGAAACACTTTCTGATACTGGTTTGTCGCATGATCTACAGGGGTGTCCCGCGAAATTGCTTATGACAACAGGCGCTTTACTATTGCTGGATATGCAAATGGTCCAGGATACCAGTTTTTAAATGGAACCCGTCCAGATGTAAATGAGAGCATTTCAAGTAAGTGGACTGTCAACACACCTTTACAGAGGACAAAGTAATATACTGTAGTAGCTCCATCTTGTGGAGTAATGCGTGGAGTCCTAGATGTTAGGTGCAGTGTTTCCCAACCTTTATTGAGACAATGCACCCATTTTAAATGACAAAAATCTCACAGCACATCACCAAATCCAAATGTCACAAAAATATCAATTCTGGAATAATTATTATCTTGCCTCAATGTCCTCACAACCTCACTTAATGTACTGTAAAACCCGGGGAACCCGTTTCACTGAACAAAGCTCATAAACTCTCAGGAAGCCATTACTTATTTTAGATTATTAGTTTGCAAGTTCTTAACTTGTCATGTGTGGTGGCTCAAATGTAAACATTCAGAATGACATAAATGGTCGGCAGCATCCCTCCTTTCCTCTTAATTAAATTCAAATCTGCAAACACATCTACTCTTCTGCACTTCAATTGTGTCAGCAGAATGTGTTAAGACATTAGTCCGATGGATGCATTTATTGTGATTTACCACAAAGGGCTAGAATAAAAGATGTGCCTCAGAAAGATCCGGAGGCCAGTTCAACTAATCCACTTTTCCTTTCTCCTTCAGTGGATAAAGAGTACCGTCAACAGGCAACAGTCCCTCTGGGTTCAGAGACCCACAGCATCGAGGATGTGGCTATATATGCCAAAGGTCCAATGTCCCACCTCTTCCATGGGGTCCAGGAACAGAACTACATTGCCCATGTAATGGCTTACGCAGCTTGTCTGCCGCCTTATGAGGACTGCAAACTCAGCACTCCTAACCATGCTGCATCCGTCTACCCCAGCCTGCTACTCCTCCTCGTTGGACTAATTCTTTTCTCTGTCTCCTCGTCATAATTGTGCATTGCATCACTTGTTGTTCCAACCATATTATGGATCGGCTACTGTCGAGAGCGGCAAAACCCACTAGAACTGCCATTTAAGTCATTTGTATTTATTAACCTTAAAATGATTGTTTGGTGTACATTCAAATATGATGTGTATGTGACCTAAAACCCATTGCCTTCAATGCACTTTTTTTTTAAACTTGGAAGCAATGTTCTAATTACTTTTGAACATATTTTTAATACATGTTATATTCATCCATCCATCCATCTTCTATACCACTTAGCTTCACTATTTTCTCGTGGGTGTGCAGGAGCCTATCAGTGTTGACTTCAGGCAAGAGAACATGTCGAGAAACAACCATTTGCACTCAGATTCACACCTACAACAATTAAAACACGGGTCACGAACTTATTGAAACTGAGAGTTACTTCTATGTCACTGATTAATTTAAGGTTTTATACACACTTCTGAAATAAAATGATTTGCTAAAATGACCTTTAATTATATGTTATTACTAATATTAATAATATTCATTCATGTGGACACTTATGATTTCTCACAATAATTGCCAACAATGATTTAGCAAGGTAGAACACAGATTAATAGCAATATGCAGCATTGTATTTAAATCTCTGCAAGTGTTTTCAAATGGTCACTTCTACAACATTTGTTTGAAATTACAATCTCCCATTGCTTATTGGTGACCCCTGATTTTGAGTCTTTAATGAATCTAACATGCTTGTTTTTGGAATGTGGGAGGAAACCGAACGAGGCCCTACCTGGAGAAAACCTACACAAGCAAGTGGAGAACATGCCAAATTCCTCAAAGGAAGCCAATAAACCCGGATTCGAACCCCCTATACCTCAGAAGTGGGAGATTTAAGTGTTAACCACTTGAACAACGTGCTGCCATTGATGCTATGAATATCCGTAGACTTTTGTAAACGCCAAGTCGTTCAGGATACTCCGAGATAGGAAAAAAACAACAACAGGGGAAATACTGAGTGAGTGTCATAAATAGAGAGCCGACTGCATGACTGCCATTATTTCTGAACAGGTCTAGCGGCAACAACTGTATTGATTGAATCGTGACCTACTGTCGAAATGGAAATAAAAATGTTGAATTAGGACTCTGGTAAGTATTAAGATTAATTAGTAGGACTGTGTGTTAATATACTGCAAAAAAGTTGGATTTGCCGCACACTCCAGTCCGGGAGGTGGCGGTAATGCGCCTAAATGTTGGTAGGCCGAGCACGAAATCCGTGATCGTCATCAAAAGGGAGGTGTGTCAATACTTTGGAGGGAAGATTTGTCTTGTCTGAAATAATAGACGCAAAATTGCAATGATTTCGATTTATGAGGTGTAAAACAATATTCCATTAAATTAGGTAATCGAAGTACATGGCAATATTGAACTGCTGAATGCTGATGCCGACCACATTTCAGGCACATCTCATGCCCAAACGCAACTTTTTGGTTTCTGGTTTAGCCTGCTAGCTGTGTTACCGCGATGACGTTGCTGCGCGGAGGTAAATAATCCCACCGTGAAGATGCTCATATCTGAGAAGAGATTAATGTTTTGAACGAATGTGGACATGGATCGTAAAAAGAGGAGATTGGAAAGCCAACTGTGTGCAGCGGTGAACAATGGAGAACCTAGGTGATGTATACATGGCTCTTTTGTTCATGCAATGCCTGCAGGTCTTCCCCAATCTCGTGAGAGGCTTGAGTTAGATTCGGACAAATATTTTGTACGTCATATTGTTTATTTTTTATTTCTTCACGTAATCGTGGCCTTCGTCAAATGCACTTTTGGTGACGTTTCATCATTTTAAGAGGAAGGTAGGTAGGATACTTTATACCAGTGGGATTTCTGGGAGAGAAAATGCATTGTGTTGGCGATGCTGCTTCTATATGAATATGTAAAATGATTTGACTGCCGTCATTCTATCCGGAAAAAAAGGAAAACAGCACATGACATGATGTGGAATATTTTTCGGTAAGAGCGTTATCACAATCTGGCGTCATTCAGGGTTCGTTGTTGTTGTTTTAATGTGCCCACGTCTCATTGCATTTACTTATTTTTGTTTTCCGCGTTTCTTCATCAGATATATTTATTGGCTGCATTGTCGTTTGACGACTGATAAAGTGGGTGTGTTTGATGTTATTTTCCCGAAGGAAGATTATTTTTTGGGTTGGTGGTGGTGGTGGGGGTGGGATGGGGTTAAATGTCACGTTAGAAACATGTCAATATTACGTTATAACGTGATAGTTTGCACATTTTAACGCAAGAAGTTTCACGTCATAACGTTAAAATGTGATAAATTTGGCTTCTGCATTCAGGATAACGAAACAAAGCAATTGCTTCCGGTTTAAATGACTGGTGGTCACACATGAACATGTATTTTTTGCTTAACCTAATATGCATGGATTTAGAAATGTGGGAGAAAGCCAAGTACCTGGAGATCACCTATACACAAGCATGAGAGAACATGCAAACAAAGGCTAGAACCGATATTTGAACCCGGGAAATGTGTACTATACTGTCTGTGCCATAAATTAGGTGAAATGTCAAATGCACATTACATTAGCCATAGGCAGCGCTTCACTGTATTTGTTTATGGCGTATATGTGTAATTGGAGGCATTTACACTTTCTATTCCTTGTCTAATTGGTTCCGTATTGGTTCCAATCACAGCTGACCTGTTTTCTGAATCTGAGCCGTAATTGGTCGTCTCCAGAGATGGCTAAAAACGAGTGGATTAACACTTATTCCACAAATGCAATATTTATCAGAATGCCCTGTTTCAACTAGTGGGCTTGCATAAGAACATATTCTTGAAAAAAATATCTTTGGGTTGACTTCCGCTTTAAGGGGGACAAGAATTTCAGTGTCTTGCGCTCTTCATCTTTGGTACATTTCCTGTTCTTCAGGACCTATTGCGCATCTGTAATTGTCAACAAAAAATGCGTTAATTCTGGTGTGGTTCAGTTGCATCCTTTCTGTGGAAGTATGACAAAGTGGCTCTTCCTCCACAGATCTGTGCAGCTACTTCTATCCCAGGGTGCAATCCCTGATTTTGTGGGGAGTAAGGGGGTGGCTGCCATTCATTTGGCTGTAGGCAAAGAAACTGAAAAGAACAGGCGATGCTTGAAACTGCTTCTGCAACATGGTGCTGACCCGAATGTTAGGTGAGTGACACATGCTGCTAATATACTAAATAGTATATTAGCCAATAAATACTTTGCTTGATTAATTGGTTGAACGAAATGTATGTGTGTCATTAGATGATATTTAGTTAATTGATGATTTTACGTTGCAATATTTTACTTTTGTTTTAGTGACACACTTCCCATTCAGTTCCCGCCTCCCGGGTTCTGCAATCAGTACTGAGTTGAAGCATATTTTTTTTCCTCTTTTCCTCACAGATCATCAGATGGCCTGTCTCCCCTTCACGTCGCTGCAATTTGGGGATGCTATCAAAATCTGAAGTTGCTTTTGAT
Organism: Filicampus tigris; assembly: GCF_054856515.1. NCBI lineage: Eukaryota > Metazoa > Chordata > Actinopteri > Syngnathiformes > Syngnathidae > Filicampus > Filicampus tigris. The sequence continues at coordinate 8,915,800 of NC_141228.1, read as the reverse complement.
GAATGGTGGGAACCCCAACATTAAAGATAACGTAAGGTCTACCAAAACTGTATATTTGGCCACAGCATGTACTCAGAGTTTATCTTAAAACACTTCTTCATTCATGCAGGATGGAAATACTCCTGTGCGCCTTGCAGAACTAGAGGACAACAGAAGGTGTGCTCAGCTTTTACAGGAGTATCTGTCCAGTTGTGTGGGCACGGAAGATGGGGACCTGCCTCAATTCAAATACAGTACGAAAATGTTTTTGGAAACGGAAACTTATAAAAAATGCAGTTCGTTTGTCCACCACTAAAGTACAAAACAGTACAGTTTAGAGCCGTGATTCTCAACTGGTGAGTCGTGGACCCATTTTGAATGGGTCATCTATGGGACAGCTAGTAAAAAATTACATGTGTTCTCATTATGATTCTGCTCTTAAAGTACAGAATTGTAAAAATCTCCCACGTGTAGCATATTAGGTAAGCGGCAGGAAGTGTAGCTGCTCGTGCGTCGTGCTTTAGCCACTAGTTTACTCGGTACACAAATACAGTGCAGCTCAGCTTCTGGCTAGAAGACGTCATGGCAAGCATTATGCTTTTGGCGGTACATCAAACTACTTTGAAACGTTTGAAAATGTACTATGATTTACATGCTTTTTCAGAGGCTATTTTAAACAAAACATGTTGTTTGAATATGTGGAATAGGATTATGAACCTATTCAAAAGTGAGTTGTGACTTTGCAACAATAGGAAAATGTGGGTCCCAGGTTGGATGATTAATCGAATTCAAACCGATATCACATTGTAATAGAATGAAATAATCAAATCACAAAGGCTGCGATTATGGAGAAAACAAACATCCGTAATCTCATAAAAACTCGCAAAGTGACATAGCCAGAAGATATTAAATGGGGTATGTGGGGTGAGCCATGACCCACAAGGGAATGGATAGCAACAGTGCATGCGTGCATTTATGTACACGCAAGATCAAAATGACGAGCACGAGCGCTCACACTCAGGTTGCCAAACCAACACTGACAGACACTGAACATGGCCGAGAAGTCAATGTTTATCATATCACAATCCGGGGTTCATTAAATAAAATGCACACATACCAATCTTGCTCAAAGCACTCATAATACAAGCAGGAACAAATACAAGTTAAAAACCATTTACATAAACTTGATTTCCTCGATAATGTATTTTATTTGCTGTTCGTTTGCTTTTGTCACTTGTCTCGTGCACTGATTCAACTAGCTAATAGTCAATCAGACTGATCAATTGTCACAGACGGCCAATATCATTTTGAATATTGTATCTGGCAAACATTGCTCGCTCATTGACAGCTCATTTATTTAAGTCACACAGCACAATAACTGGGAAAATATACAACAATCTATTAATTCTTCTTCTGTACAAAGACAGAACTGATCAACTTTATCAAATAGCAATGCTAAAAAAAATTGGTGAAAAGAAAAGATAAATGCGTGCATTTTTTTAATTAATTTTTTTATAGAACTTAACTCCAATATGTATACTGTATTTCTATGGCTTGATGACGTACAGCTGTATCTCGCTGTCTTATGACTCTGAACAATTAATTGCATTTGCAATTTAATCACAATTTAATGGTGGGCAATTTACAAAATTTTTCTGGGCCATCAATCGTCTTGTGTCATCAGCCTGAGCACCCGTCCATCATCGTCAAGTCGTCATTATTTCAAGCCGAACCAAATTGTTATCATCAGTTGGTCAGTCCGTCATGTCATTTTAACTGCACTTCCATCATTGCTTCCGTCTTTACAAAACTGTTGCAGTTCAGCAAGATTCCTGGGTTGACTGGTGGGAATAGCTCTCTTGATGAAAGTGGTCATGAAAAACCTGGAAAGGTTATTGAAATTGAAAATGTATTTTCCAGGTCCTTGAAAAATTATTGAAAAACAACATTCCCTATAAAGTCTTTATCAGTTTCCTCTTCATCTTTTATCTCTCCATAGCGGTATATTCCGACCTCACAGACACATCTGGCTATCCTGAATCTGGCTACAGCTGCACTTCCCAGTCGTCTCTGTTAAGTGACCTTGGTGAAGCCCCTTTAAGCAGCACAAGGCGGTCATCCTTTTTTAACTGCTCAAACATAAATGGAAGAACAGTTTGCAAATCAACAATGTATAACCGACTTTTTGATAGAGACACTGAAATGCAACATAATCCGAACTCCAGCACTTTCTTACACTGGGCATCTGAAGATGCCTCCCTTTTATCAAGCACACGGATGTCCACGGCAGGACCCATAATACCATTTCCAAAGGAGAATGATTTGTTTGCTGATGAGGATGTGCTCTTGTCAGAGGGAGGTGTACTTAATATACCCACAGGGAATGGACAAATTACTTCAGGCCAACTCAACTCGCGTCCCACATTTCCGTCCAGACGAGCAAACGGCAAAAGTGTCAGCTTCTGTGACGTTGACGAATATTTTCCTGTTTTCAGCCCTGAATCTCCCAAAAATACGGCAGCTGTTGATGGTACGCAAGTTAATGGCAGCATGTCTTTCAACCTCTCTGAGTATTCTGGTTTCCTGGATTCTGAACGCTTGGCAACAGTTCTACCACAGCAGGGCATTGATGTCACCTCACCAGACCATGTCTTTGTGTTCTGCCGGGAAAGTAGTGAAAGTACAGACGAAAACTTGGAGAAAACAATCGTCAGTCACTGTGCTTTGGAAGACAGCGATAACAAGGGGGATGAGGGTGTAAATGAAGCTCTAGGGAATAGACAAGAACAGCCGGCACATCCAAGTAACCCCAGCAGTAGCAGTGGAGGCAGCAGTAGTTATAGTAGTTGTGAAAGTGACCATTACACCAGTGCAATGGATATTTTCACGCACCCTAAACAGCTCTCTCTATCTGAACAAACTACCAAACAACCTGAAGGAGATGTCCAACAAGATCAAAGTGAACCTCTAGTTGATGTTTTTAAACTTGATGAGCAGAGCCCTGCTGAGGATAATCATCCTAGCACTAATGTGGTTAAGGCTTGCACTGATCCTGCTGTAATTACTTTAAGTGAGGCAAACTACCCATTAGAAGACATCCAGTCAGAGAGTCCATCAGAAGGCAAAGAAATATTTACACCAAGTCCATTTGTAACAGGCCGGACACGGTCGAGGCAGAGTCGCTGCTCACTTAGAGATAGCAGAACCCCTGAGAGCCTCTTTGGTACTTCTTTCCTATTTGAGGAGACGTTTCCTAAACCAGTGCGAACTCGGTGCACAACTCCCAGATCTCAGAAAAACGACTATAGTTCACAACGTTCT